>NW_017616745.1:2159093-2526593 GCF_001879475.1 Ipomoea nil
TAAATATCATAAAGTAAATTTGGGCTATCCACTGTGCGTGGCAATCAAGAGGAAAGAAGGGATTTTCTACATTCCTACAAGTTTGGCATGAAGAATACATATCTACCGTACATGATATTCAAAGGGAAAATAGAATTTTACTGGAAAAAATTTCTGAATCCGTCCTACTTCTTCGCCCCCCCCCCCCCCCCCCCCCCCCCCCCTCCTCAATTTAATTTATGGCTCCGTCCCTGCTAATATTGTAAAATGGTGTAGTACAATTCTTAATAAAATATATTTTTTCTTACTTTTCTATTCATACTATAATTCTACATTAAAATTCCTATTCTAATATTGTAAAATATTGCAACACAATTCCTAATAGAATATATCATTTCATACTTTTCTATTCATACTATAATTCTATATTAAAATTTCTATTTGTAATACAATAGGACAATATTAAAACACTATTATAATACTCTGTGTGTGACAAATAAATCTGGCAGTACAAATACTAGAAATAGGATGCAACATATATTATAATTATTGTTAATTTTATCATTATTATAACATATATATATATATATATATATATATATATATATATATATATATATATATATATATATATATATATATTTGAACATATGTCAGTCAGAAAGCGATGATTGAGTAGTAAAATAGTCAAACATAATATTAGCAATACAACAATATTAAAATTCATATTTCTATTCAACAATATTATATTATTCTTTTTCCCGTTAAAAATTATATTCTCCATTATTAGTTTTATAATTTTTCGTTAATTCTCTGTTAAATATACTAAATTTCAAACTCCCATTAAAACTCAACTGCCTTACTAAATTATTAAGATTTAAATAAAAAATTCTTAAAAACATGCATGCTTAATTCCCAGTTAAAATCAAACTCAATCTCCCAACTCCATGCAGTACCCAAACACTCATAAATCACCCATAAATATAGCACAAAACCAAGTACTCCATCACCAGAAGATTGATGAAGAGCAATTTGGAGCTTGGCTTTTGAATTTGGAGCATTCCATTCTATTAACTATGAGTCAAGTAAGGATTTCAAGTTTCTTTTTGGTGATTATGCAGTTTATATTTTTTAATGTTGCAGTATAAAATGCTATATTCATGTTTTACTTTCCTTTTATATTTATTTATTAACTGTTTTATATTATAATTGATTGATTCTCTTGAATTTTCACATATTGAAAAAAGTATTCCAGTCAGGCATTGGTGATCATCATTCTCAATTTATTGGGTAATAACAGATTAACAGTTTATTGGTAATATGATTTTTAATTAAGTTTAGATTAGTGCTTTTAGATTTGTGTTTTGATTTTTTATTTTTTGGTTCTATTGGTGCTTGGATGTCATTATATTATGATCAATTGTCTTATTTTTTTGTATTTTTAAAACATTTATTCTCATTATAGGGTGATACATAACCAAACATCGAAATTGGTAATCATTGTAATTCCACCTTACCACGGCTGGAAATTTGCCGATTTCCGACCACATGAAAGTGATCGGAAATGGCCTTAATTAGGTCAGAAACACCTGTTCTGACCTCTTTTCCGACAAATTTAGGTATACGGAAAAATCACCCTCGCTATTTCCGACCACCGGAGAAGTGGTCGGAAATAGTGACCACTTTTCTAAAAAGTCAAAAAAATGACCAGGAGAATAGTCGGACAGGTCGAGATTTTTCGACCATCAGTGGTCGAAAAAGTAGAGGCTGAGAAAATCAAACATTTCCAACCACTTTTGGTGGTTGGAAATGTGCTCGGTAAAAAAAAATCATTTCACTACAGAGAGAACCCGTCTGTGTAGTGAAATGAATATATATATATATATATATATATATATATATATATATATATATATATATATATATATATATATATATATATATATATATATATAGGCGAGTTCAGGTGCGGCGGTGTCCTTAGGTGCGGCGGTGCGGCGTCACCAATAGTTCAACAAATATACACCATTAACGTTAGAAAAATACACCATAAAAATACACATAAATTAGGTACGCATCACCAAAAATACACCATTAGGCGTGAGAAAAAACACCATACAGTGTTTGGAAATACACTATTGGGGTGTGATGAGTTATATGGTGTATTTTTTGGGTCTGTTGTGTATTCTGTGATTTTTTTTTGCATTTCATTGTGGTGCGTTTCCATTACACTGTTGGTGCATGTTGATAACACTGTTGGTGTATTCTGTAATCCCGCCGCACCGCCGCACGGGAAGTGTCTGCCGCACAGGAACTTTTTCCTATATATATATATATATATATATATATATATATATATATATATATATATATATATATATATATATTGTTGCAAGTTGGTAACATATATGCTGTATATTATGAGTAATTATTAAATAGAATAAATGATTTAATTTCTTATGTCAAAGGAATAATATTAAAATTTACTTTAATTTAAATTTTGTATTAAATATATTATTAACTTTAAAATATTTGGTTATAGTTTTAGTATGACAAATCTATGTATTCAGGAGGTTGCAGCAGAATATAGTGACAAACTTATTAGTGGACATTGCGTGCTCTCAGATATAATCTGACTTCCGACCATCGAGGTGGTGGTCGAAAACTCGTCAAAGCTAACTAATTAAAAAAACAATGGTCATAACATTTTCAATCACCTTTCTAGTGGTCTGCCTTTCCGACCACCATTTGAGACTGGTCGGTAATATTGTCCACATTCCGACCACCCAATAGGGTGGTCAATAATTTAGAAAAAAAAGCTAATTTACCGTCCACTTTTCCTGATGGTCGGAAACGTGGACGGAAAATGTCATTTTTCCAGCCGTGATAATTATTTACCTTTTAAGTGTGTATGCAAGTGTTGATTTTATGTTTTAGACGATTTTCAATGTTATTTTTATAGACCCTATATCCGATTTTATGTGTTGGGTTCGATTAACAAGGTTTGATTGAAGTTATTTACAATTTAAAAACATTAAGTTTAGAATTAGTATGTAAAATTTATATATTTAGAAACTATATTAAAATTCCTATTAAACACAAAAAAAAAAAAAATTAAAAACTATAAGAAAATTTTTATAGAAATAAGCAAAGATGGAAGAGTTGGTTTCACCAATGAATAGTAATCTGACAGATAAAATAAGCCAGAGAGACTAATTATTTTTATTTGTATGTTTTTTAGCTTTTTAAAATTCTTGTAATACTTTGCATTTTTAGCATTTTCCAAGAATTGTTCTTCTATTGTTTTGTGTCTGGAATAGTTCGCTTAAAGATGTGCTTTCTTAAATCCAGTTGATTCTATATGATGTTATACTCTATATAGTTAAACAGGTTGAACTAACTCTATGTGGGAAGTATAAAATAAAGAGCTTGAACAATTAAACAAGGAAGCTAATAAGAAATTAACAGGTAAATTAAATCACCTTCTGTCATTCTTTTCTATTTTCCTAAAGGCCCTGCTCATATATATTTATGTAGGGAAGGAGTGAGTAAATCCCAGTTCAACCAAGTGTTTAATATTGATCATTGAGGTTTTGTCCTTATAACTTGCTATAACATACATTGTCTCTTTACCCTTCTGATTATCATCAAACATCTGATATTCTTTGAAGACGTGTAAATTTCTTGATGAAAGTTTGTCTCCTAAATTCATAATTAATGATAATCACCACACTAAATTCTTTAAGTACAATGCTCCTGAAAATATACCCCTGGGTCGTTTGTAATTCTTCTGTCATAAAAATTTGCCTTGGAACTGCTGGCTGGCACTACTCTTACACGTATTCTTTGCAAATGAGTAGGGGGCAATATAATCAGTTTTTTCAGCACACATATACGTAGGTGGCAAATTTAGATGGCAAAAACTCGTGGTTTAATTTGGATGTTTTCAATTGTATTTTCAACCAAGCAATAATTAGAAATTTGTTTTATTAAATACTCCGTAGAATAAATATCATTAACCAGTAATAAAACGTACGATATGCATTGGTTTTTTAAACTCATATAATTCTCTCTCTAGACTTCTAGGGTTTTGCATCCTCTCCTAGGGTTTTGGCTAGGTTTTTCGCTATCCCATCTGCTTTATCCGGCGAACTTGCTGGCTTTCCGATTGATTACGAGGCAACGCTGGGCTACTACACCGGCAAGACAGTATGGCGGGCACCGAGTCCATGTTGCAGATTTGACGCAGCGCACGGCGGAGATCATGATTGATGATGAAGATGTCTGTTTCGCACCAGTGGAGGAGGAGGGCGAAACGAGGGGCACCGAACAGCCGATACAGACGTGGAGTATTGTTGGCAGATTCCTAACAGCACGCATGATCAAATTGGAATATATGAGGCAAGTATTGGAATCCGTTTGGCAGCCGGTAATGGGAGTTACGGTAACGGAGATATATAAGGGATTGTTTTTATTCGTTTTCTTCCACAAAACGGATGTTGAGTATGTTCTGAATGGTGGTCCGTGGGCGTTCGAGAACAACACATTGGTGTGCCGTTTGGTAGATGATGGAATGTTACCGATTGATGTAGAGTTGAACTCGGTTGACATGTGGGTACAACTACATGATGTCCCTATGGGTTATACGTCCCTTCCAATGCTCGAACAGATGGGGAACTTTATTGGAACGTTTGTTAAACATGATGAAAGATTTGTGGGGGCGCCTTGGCTAGCGTTCTATCGGATCCGTGTATCGATCCCGGTGGATAAACCTTTACGAAGACGTATGAAATTGTTGAAACGGGACAAGACTACTTGTTGGATTAATTTCAGGTATGAACGGTTGCATTCTTTCTGCTTCTTTTGTGGCCTTTTGGGACATACATACAAATTCTGTGTCAAAGCCCGGGTCTTTACAATGCCGGTTCACCTGTACCCGTATAGTGCGGAGATGAGGGTTGGAGGAGGCCGTGGACCGAGGGAGGTGGGGGAGAACTGGCTGGTCCCAGTGGGGGGACTGCCACGGGTAGCCGAAGGGGTGCGGGATGAGGGAGGCCGAAAGGGCGGTGTGGTGGGGGGGAGTGTGCCACGGATGGGGCCGGTTGTGGAAGGTGAGGCCGAGGAGGCGGTGGAAGTGGTGTTGAAGAGGAGAAGGGAAGAGGGGTATGAGGGGGAAAGGCGTGGAAGGGGTGAGGACATTACCATGGCAGATGTGTCAAAAAACTTGTTTATGGCGGGTGCTGGTTCCCAGATCCGCCCAGCATCATGAGTACGTTGAGGGTGAACTGTCGTGGCTTGGGTAATCCACGAACAGTTCGAGAGATTGTGGACATGGTGTCCAGTAAGAAGCCCGATTTTGTATTTCTGATGGAAACCATGGTTGCCCAGGATCATGCGGAGCGGCTCCGGGTGAAACTTGGTTTCGGTGGTGTGTTTAAAGTTGATAGTGTAGGGACGAAGGGAGGATTGGCATTACTGTGGAGAACGAATGGAACGGCAAGCCTGTTGAGTTACTCTAAAAATCATGTGGATATTGAGGTAACAATGCCGAGTTTTGACAAGTGGAGGATGACAGGGTATTATGGTTATGCACAAAGGGAAAGACGGAATGACTCTTGGGAATTCATCAAGTCTTTATCGCATCGCTCTGAGTTGCCATGGGTTATTATAGGGGATTTTAATGATCTCTTATATCAGTATGAGAAGCGAGGGGGGAATCCCCATCCAGAGACACTATTACGTGGCTTCGGGGAAACTATTGACGACTGTGGGCTAACTCAATTGCCTATGCAAGGGTATCCGTTTACCTGGGAAAGAGGAGAGGGGACAGTAGACTGGATTGAAGAGAGATTGGATAAAGTGCTGGTCACGCAGGAATGGCGAGATGTGGTGAGGGAGGCAAGTGTCTTAAACATTCTAACCCGACGCTCAGATCATTCTACTCTTTTCCTTGGGATTCTGAATCTTCGGGAAAGGACAGGTGGTGGGAGAAAAGGGTTCCGTTTTGAGATGGCTTGGCTTCATGATGAAGGCTGTAGGGGTGTAGTTGAGACGACATGGACTGAAGGAAGAAATAGAGGTTTACAAGCCTGTATCGAGCTATGTGGAAGTAAGTTATTGCGATGGGGAGGTGATAAATATCATATATTTGATGAGAAGTTGAGATGCCTGCGCAAGGAACAGTTACGGTTACGGGGATGCACAGACCAAAATTCTTTGGTTGAATTTCAGCGATTGGAGGAACGCCTGGCCCAGTTAGAAGCTCAGGAGGATGCTTTTTGGAGACAGAGGGCGAAACAGCACTGGCTGAAGGGGGCAGACGCGAATACGAAATTCTATCACAGGTATGCCTCTCACCGTAAAAAGAAAAACACAATTTCTAAAGTTATGAATGATGATGGGGATTGGGTGGAGGGAGATGCCATGAGAACGACTATTTTTTATTATTATCGGGATATTTTCTCGTCAAGTCAGTCCCAGAGGGATGAAAATTTTTATGCCAATGTCTTGCCCCGAGTGACGCACACGCAGAACGAAGAATTGTTGCGCCCCTTTGAAAAGAATGAGGTTAAAAACGGCCTTGTTTGCTATGTTTCCGGATAAGGCGCCCGGTCCGGATGGAATGAATCCGGGTTTTTATCAGCAGTTCTGGGATGTGGTGGGAGGAGATGTGTCGGACTTTATTGTGGATTGTTTGAATACACGGACTTTTCCAGCCAACTTAAATGATACTGATGTGGTTTTAATACCGAAAAAGAAAAACCCGGAACGGGTCTCGGATTTCAGGCCTATAGCGCTAAGCAATGTGATTTATAGAGTCATGGCTAAAATGATTTCAGCCAGGATGAAACCACTCATGGATGATATTATTTCTGATACACAGAGTGCATTCATACCTGACAGATTGATTACAGATAATATTTTGATAGCGGCAGAGGTTGGCCACTTTCTGAATAGAAAACAATGTGGAAGGATGGGACGGGGTGCGTTAAAACTGGATATGGCAAAAGCTTATGACCGTATGGAATGGCCCTTCCTGCGAAACATGTTAACAGCCTTGGGTTTTAATAGTATATGGGTTGAGCTTATCATGCTATGTGTGACTACCGTGACGTATAATATCAAACTGAATGGAGTCCGGGGTTTGCCAATCATCCCATCTCGCGGACTCAGGCAAGGTGACCCGTTATCCCCATATCTGTTTATTATCTGTGCAGAGGGGCTCTTTTTATTATTACAACAGGCACAGGTACGGGGAGCGATTCATGGGTGCAGAGTGGCAAGGGGTGCACCTTCTATTTCACATTTATTCTTTGTCGATGACAGCCTTTTGTTTTTTAAAGCAAATGTGCAGGAAGCAAATGCAATAAAGCAATGTTTGACACGATATGAAAATTTATCTGGCCAAGTGGTAAATTATCATAAGTCCAGCATATGTTATAGCAAGAATACACAGGATGATAATAGAGAGGAAGTGGCGCAGATACTTGGGGTTACTCAAGCACCAAACTTTGGGAAATATTTGGGACTCCCCTCATTTGTAGGAAGGAATAAGAAGGCAGCCTTTTCGTATATTGAGGATAAGATAAGACAGAGAATCTTATCTTGGAATAAGAAGTTATTATCGCAAGCTGGTAAGGAAGTCTTGTTGAAAAGTGTGGCCCAGGCAATGCCCACTTTCTCAATGAGTGTCTTTTTATTACCCATGGGGATTTGCACTGCTATTGAGCGAACCATGAACCGGTATTGGTGGGGTTCTGGGAATGAACGTGGAATCCATTGGAAGGCTTGGGACAAATTATGTACACCAAAAAAGTATGGGGGCCTGGGTTTCAAAGAACTACATGCATTTAATATAGCGATGTTGGGCAAACAGGCATGGCGGTTTCTAACAAAGCCTGACTCTTTGGTCTCACGAGTTTACAAAGCGAGATATTACCCAAAAGGGACCTTTTATGATGCTAAGATAGGAAATAACCCCAGTTTCTGTTGGCGCAGTATAATGGCAGCGCAGAGCATGGTTTGTAACAGAACGAGGCGCAGAATTGGAAATGGAAAGACAAACCCTAATCTGGGACCACCCATGGTTGCAGGATGAACAAGATCCAATGGTTCATACTAATAGGCCCCCATATTTGAATAATGCAACCGTGGTGGGATTAATCGATCATGAGACACAGACCTGGGATCCGGATATTTTGGCAGATATTTTTATTCCTACGGATGTGGTTAGGATAAAAAAGATCCCAATATCACCGGATTATGAGGATATGTGGTATTGGCATGGTGATCAGGGAGGTAATTATACTGTTAAAAGTGGCTACAAAACAGTTGTGGGAAGTCTCAATGATAATACAGAGACTCATAATTGGTTGCGCCTATGGAAATTAAAAGTACCCCCCAAATGGAAAACATTCTTGTGGAAGGCTTTGAGTGGTATCCTCCCTACTACAGCAAATTTGATTATAAAGAGGGTGGAAGTACAACCAACATGTGCTATGTGTGGGATAATGGATGAAGACACAATGCATGCTTTAGTAACATGTGGTTATGCAAGTTCCATTTGGGCGCAATCTCACCTCCCAATCCCCATGATGGCAACAAATATTTTTCATACGTGGTTTAGTGATCTATTAAATATTTTAGACACTAACCAAATTGTTCACGCATGATGTTATCACATCTGTGCTTGTTTTTATGGTTATTTTGAATCATCATAGTAATTAAGTTCTTTAATTTTGCTTATTTAATACAGGTTTTCCTTGCTATTATCATTTAATTATGGTTCGTACTTTTGGATGAGTTCGGGGCCCAGTGGACTCGACGCGTCGAAATTTTCCAGTAGCTAACTAATTCGCGCACAGGAAGTCTCGACGCGTGGAGAAAATTCTCGACGCATCGAGAGAATAGGCGTCTATTTCTGGGATAAAAACAGACGCTTAAAGTGGCGCAGCTGGGCGAAATTCAATACAAGCGCGAGATCTCTTTTCCTAATATCAATTGCGCGGATTTCAAGGCTCATATCTCCATATTAAAAGTTAGCAATTCAAGGAATCTTCCAAATTCTAAATATCATTAAAGACGACAATTTCTTTATTTAAATATAGGAATTAGAATTTGAGTCCAATTTGGTACAAGATTCCTATTTCATCTCAACTTTGTACCCACTATAAAATCCCTCCTTCCTCAACCCTAATGGGGGAGACCGGAGACCGAGAGAATTCAGTGATTCTTGGAGACAAGAAGGAGAGAAATCAAGAGCCACAAGTTGTCTTGGAAAGCAAGAAGAAGACTAGGGAGATTTGGGAAAATCGTCTGGTTAATTCTTGTACTCTTTTGATGATTTGTAATTCTTTATTTATATTTGCTATGTATAATTTAGTCATGCTTGGCTAAATTCTTTAGAGATTCTTGGGTAAAAGTGTTTATGAACCTATGTGCCTGAGCTCTCAGTTTCTTTAATATATTATTATTTGGGTTTAATACTTGTGTTGCAATCGTGATAATATTGTTTGATGCTTGTAATTAATGGCCATAGTTACTAGCTTCATAGCCATGTTTGTGTCACCAATGGGAGTTGGGGCATAAATTAGGGCACACACGATTGCACCTAATGGTTGGTCCTTGGGAAAGGGGAACTTATTAGGGGAAGTTTATTCTAGATTGTTGCCAATCGGGAGATGGTAGTAATTAGGAATAATTGAATGCTGATCTTTGATCTTATTGGGTGTTTAAGCCATGGGAGTGGAAATTCACTAGGAATAGAGATTACGGGAGTAATTCGATTCCACTTTGCATTCCCACACAAATCTTAATTCCAAACTAAATATTGCAAACGATAATTGGCACTAGGTGATTAAATACTTGAATCCCATGAATCTCAACTTCTCTCTAATTGTTTTCAAAATCCTGAACCTCTGTTTTATTTTTTATTTATTTTATGCCAATCAATCATCTAAGTAATTGTTAGGATTAGCTCTAATGAATAAGTTAGTAACTAGTGCTTGATACAACCACTTCCCTGTGGATCGATAACTCGTACTCCGAGAATTATTTGTTTGCAAATATACTACGCATCAAATTGGCGCCGTTGCCGGGGAAGTGGCGTTTCTAGTATTAACATTAGTGAAATCTTTATTCTAGGAGACTAGTTCATTTTTATTTTTTTTATTTTTTATTTTATTTTATTTTATTTTGCTAACCCATAACAAGTTCATTGTTTTGAGTGTGATTAAGTCTATGGATAGATATGCATCCCAAGGAACCATGCCACCGTTTTACCCTCCTTCTCAAGGTTATGAGATGAGTTGGAATATGAATCGAGAATATGGAGGAATGGAACAACAATTCCCTTTCTCAAATTTTGCCAACTCTAGTCAAGGATATTATCAAGAAAGTTCATATCAAACATCACAACTCCAATGGTGCTCATTTTGTGGTGGGAATCACTTTGTGGAAAATTGTTACACGCTCAACCCCACCAACCATATCCCTCAACAATCTACTCAAGGATTTTGTGCCAACATGAGTCAAGCTACTTATCAAAGATGCACACCACCTACTCCACAACCCTCACGGTGCATGATATGTGGTGGATCTCATGAGGCGGAAAATTGCTTTATCATGGATCCCAATTACAAGTATCAAGGGCAAGCGTGCTCGAAATATCTGGAGTTACAAGATCACATGAATGCTCAACTTGATCGCATGAATGCTCTACTCGATCACATGATAGCACGACAACAAGATTTGACAATTCAAGAGCCACTTCAAGATTCATTTAATGGAGAGGTTCTAGAAGAGTTGCTCTTGCCAAATGAAGGTCATGAAGTTGAGAGAAATAAAAAGGATGATGAGGATCTTAGGGAGGGAGATGAAGAAATATTTGATAAATGCATTGAAATGGAGACACCAAGCTGGGAGGAAAATGTAGAGTTGCAAGGTAATGATGGCAAGGAACATATAGAGAGTTGCCCATTAGATGAGGAAGTTCTTAATGGAGCACATGATTTGAATGAGGATGTCTCACCAATGGAGAACACTTCCCTTGGAGAGAACTTCAGAGAAATTTTGAATTTGGGAGGCATTGGAGTTCTTAAGGATAATGGCACACATTTGCCTATCTATATATCCAATGATTCCCAATACTTGCTGGTTCATGTGAATGATCCGAGACTCTCATTACTTGTTGAACAAAAGAGTATTGAAAAAGAAGGAAAAGAGAATGGAGGCATAATTCTTGATTCGGGCAAATGTGGTTCCTTACATGATGACGTGAAGGGTTCGAGCTTAAGAGAGTTTATAAATGGACACCACTTGAAGAAATACTTGGAAGAGAAAGTTGATGGAAAGAAGGGGATTTTTCTTCTCCAATCACCTGATGGCTAGAGAGGTAACGTCGAGCTAACGACGTTAAATTTAGCGCTTCATGGGAGGCACCCCATGTTATCTTTTATTACTTTCCCTATTTATTTATTGCTTTCTAGTTTCGTCTTATTATTTTCTAGTTCGTGATTATTTTATTGCTTTTTAGTTTTCTCTTTTCTCTTGTTCTCCTTTTCTTTTATTTTGCATCAGGGATGATGCAAAGTTTTAAGTGTGAGGGGGAGGAATCATTAATTTGGGGATTTTTAAAATTTTTGCTTTTGCTTGGATGACTCATATGCTATTTTTGGTGAATAAGCTACTTGTCTTAGCATGCAGTTACAATTATTCTCTCTTGTTGGTTTGTGGTTTGTTTTAGTGGTGCTTGCTGCATCTCAATTTGTGATGGATGATTCGAGGTGTAACACATATTTGATCTATTCCCTTGCCAATAGCTTTGTTAACCACTTAATAATTGGATTAATTCTTGATCTTGTGTTTTGCATTGCTAGTGAAGGCTTATGTGAGATTCCGGTCATGGGTGTTTTGCTAGAACTTGCCTCATTATTCCCTAAGTGATGTCTAAGTTTTGCATGTTTTGAAGTGATTTAGGCCATTTTTTTTAGCCATAGCCTTTAAACCTGTCCCTATATATATTTTTATCCTTCGTTTCCCCATTGTGCCTTTTGTTTGTTCAAATAAGTGCTAAGCACTTATCCCCTCTTTGTGATTGTTTTTCTTTGATTTACTCCATTATTATAACCCTTAGCCCGTGGCCAAATATTTCCCTTCCACCCTTGAGAGAATGAAACTTTTATCTTTATCTTTTCGGTAAGAAGAGTTTTATGGAGTTGTGCTACGAAAAAAAAAAAAGCAGCTAGTGTTACAAATGTTCAAGTGTGGGGGTCATGAAAGTTTGGATTAAAATTATCTTGCTGTATCCAAAAGAAGTCCAAAGACAAAGAAAAGAATGAAAAGAAAAAAAAAAAAAGAGAGATTGAAAGTTTTTGAGTTTGGATCCCCACTTTACCAAAGAGTTGCTAAGTTCTTAAAAGAAATTTGCTCCTTGGAATTATGATTATCTCATCTCTTCCAAATTTTGAAAAGTTTAGATAAATTGTGACATTCTCTCTTTTTGATTAATTTTTCCATACCACTTCTTTGTTAGCCATCACCCGTAGCCCCATTACAAGCTAAATAAAGTCCTATTTGATCTTAGCATGAATTCTTAGATTTGATCTAGGGGAGTATGAAGGGCAAGCCTATGGGATCTCATTCTTGAGTTGTGTCTTGCATAATCTCAACTGAGTATTTGTCCACACTTGATCCTCACATACTTTAAATTCTTGGTGCTTGGTTATTGGCTTAGAAATGGGTCTCTTATGTGCCAAACTAATTTGATTCTTGAAGCTTGTTGTTTTGTAGCAAGTTGGTTGGTGGTTTGAAAGGTTGTGCAAGAGAGAGTATGAGTAATTTGTATGTTTTGATTTGTGATTTTATTCCTTAGTTTTGCTTGGGGACAAGCAAAAGCTTAAGTGTGAGGGGGTGATGTTATCACATCTGTGCTTGTTTTTATGGTTATTTTGAATCATCATAGTAATTAAGTTCTTTAATTTTGCTTATTTAATACAGGTTTTCCTTGCTATTATCATTTAATTATGGTTCGTACTTTTGGATGAGTTCGGGGCCCAGTGGACTCGACGCGTCGAAATTTTCCAGTAGCTAACTAATTCGCGCACAGGAAGTCTCGACGCGTGGAGAAAATTCTCGACGCATCGAGAGAATAGGCGTCTATTTCTGGGATAAAAACAGACGCTTAAAGTGGCGCAGCTGGGCGAAATTCAATACAAGCGCGAGATCTCTTTTCCTAATATCAATTGCGCGGATTTCAAGGCTCATATCTCCATATTAAAAGTTAGCAATTCAAGGAATCTTCCAAATTCTAAATATCATTAAAGACGACAATTTCTTTATTTAAATATAGGAATTAGAATTTGAGTCCAATTTGGTACAAGATTCCTATTTCATCTCAACTTTGTACCCACTATAAAATCCCTCCTTCCTCAACCCTAATGGGGGAGACCGGAGACCGAGAGAATTCAGAGATTCTTGGAGACAAGAAGGAGAGAAATCAAGAGCCACAAGTTGTCTTGGAAAGCAAGAAGAAGACTAGGGAGATTTGGGAAAATCGTCTGGTTAATTCTTGTACTCTTTTGATGATTTGTAATTCTTTATTTATATTTGCTATGTATAATTTAGTCATGCTTGGCTAAATTCTTTAGAGATTCTTGGGTAAAAGTGTTTATGAACCTATGTGCCTGAGCTCTCAGTTTCTTTAATATATTATTATTTGGGTTTAATACTTGTGTTGCAATCGTGATAATATTGTTTGATGCTTGTAATTAATGGCCATAGTTACTAGCTTCATAGCCATGTTTGTGTCACCAATGGGAGTTGGGGCATAAATTAGGGCACACACGATTGCACCTAATGGTTGGTCCTTGGGAAAGGGGAACTTATTAGGGGAAGTTTATTCTAGATTGTTGCCAATCGGGAGATGGTAGTAGTTAGGAATAATTGAATGCTGATCTTTGATCTTATTGGGTGTTTAAGCCATGGGAGTGGAAATTCACTAGGAATAGAGATTACGGGAGTAATTCGATTCCACTTTGCATTCCCACACAAATCTTAATTCCAAACTAAATATTGCAAACGATAATTGGCACTAGGTGATTAAATACTTGAATCCCATGAATCTCAACTTCTCTCTAATTGTTTTCAAAATCCTGAACCTCTGTTTTATTTTTTATTTATTTTATGCCAATCAATCATCTAAGTAATTGTTAGGATTAGCTCTAATGAATAAGTTAGTAACTAGTGCTTGATACAACCACTTCCCTGTGGATCGATAACTCGTACTCCGAGAATTATTTGTTTGCAAATATACTACGCATCAACGCAGCTGCTATTTTATATCATATTTGGAGAGCCAGGAACGGAGCGGTATGGGATGCGTGCCTACCGCGACCACGGAAAGTGTTAGCCATGGCCGAAGCTACCGCACTTGCATGGCAAACAGTCCACCACACACACCCATGAATGGGCCGCCGGACTGCTGCGCAAGGCCATACTACTGCCACTGTTGTAACACGGCAGCAGCAGCAGCAAAACACGGTCAATACCGTGACTGCCATGGGGACTGCCGAAGGGAGCATACGGACGGAGCCACCCGAGCCAGGACGGAGATGTTATGTCGATGCCGGATTCATGCCTGCTACAGGAAAGGCTACGGTTGGTGCGGTTTTGTTCAACGAGGAAGGGGGATATGTATCGGCATTCAGTGCACCCTTGTCAAATTGTCTCTCCCCGCTTATGGCTGAGGCAATAGCATGTAAGGAAGCCTTATCTTGGCTATGGAATCGTGGGGAACGTTCGGTACACATACTCACAGATTGTTTGACCCTACAACAGTATTTGACAAATCAAGCTATCACAGTTCGGACTTACGTTGGCTATGCCGTTGATGCTTGTAGAGCATGCATTATTTCTTTCAATAATTGTTCAGTTAATTTCATTCCTAGATCAGAGAACTATTTAGCTCATAGTTTAGCGACTTCTGCATTTAATTCTTCTACGATTATGTATTCGGACGATGTCCCTCCAGACTCTATTTCTGAGTACCTTTAATATATGCCTTATTGGCCACCTTCTAAAAAAAAAAATACTCCGTAGAATTTTAGTGATGCATATATAGTGTTTACACGCAGCACTCTTACAACTTACAAGCTAAGTGTTCTTTGCGCGCAAATGAGTAGGTGTCACTCTTACAACTATTTGAATTGATATAGGAATAATGGCTAAATTGACCAGTGAACATAACACGAAAGTGCAATCATATCACTGAACTAAAAACCGTGTAATTATGGGCCCCCACTCAACATTTCAAATACCTTCAATTTCACCGGATAGTCACGTCGGTTTCCACTCCTTCCTCCCGGTTGATCACGAAAAAACCATAGACCACCATGCATCAGCAAAAATATAATAAATTTTGGATGACTAGTAACTTACCCGTGCGATACACTACACGGTAAATAAATTGTAAAGTATGTATTAAATTTATGTTTGTTATATTATATATTAACAAAAATAATAAATGTTACAAATATAAAATGAGAAGGAAATTAAGTATATATAAATTACAGACCTAGCCTCGTTAATTATATATATATATATATATATATATATATATATATATATATATAGAATTATGTTCTAGTGCGGATAGGGTGCGCAGGTGCGGTTGTGCAGTTTAATCTGGGCCATACATCTCGCTTAAATCAACATTCAGGATTACCAAAATTTTTTAAAAAAATGCGGTGGCAATTTTGTAATTTTTGCATCTAGATCAAAATTAAGGTGAGCGGTGATGTGATTAATGTGCGTGAGTTTTGTATATAAGATGCGTGAGTCTTGTGCGTAAGGTGCGTGAGTTATGTGCTTAATGTGTGTGGGGTTGTGCTTAATGTGAGTAGTTGTTAAAACTTAAAGTGTGTGTTTTTGTGTTTAAGGCGTGCATGAGATTTGTTCTTAATGTGAGTAGAGTTTGTGCTTAATATGCGTAGGGTTTGTGCTTAATATGTGTGAGGTTAGTGATTAATGTCAGTAGTTGTTGAAACTTAAGGTCTGTGAGTTAATACTTAAAGTGCGTGGGTTTTGTACTTAATGTGTGTGAGGTTGTGCTTAATGTGCGTGGGTTTTGTACTTAATGTGCGTGAGTTTGTGCTTAATGTGAGACTTTTTAAAATCTTAAGTGTGTGAGTTTTGTGCTCAAAGTGCTTTGTTCTGTGCTTAATGTGCTTGGGTTTTGTACTTAAGGTGGGTGATTTGTGTTCTTAAGGTGATTTGTTTGTGGACTTAAGATGCGTGGTGATTTGTGTAATTAAGATGCGTCATGTAAATGATTAAGGTGCGTGAGTGCATCCAACTGCACAACCGCACAGGAAGCCATCCCCGTACCTGAATCCTTATATATATATATATATATATATATATATATATATATATATATATATATATATATATATATATATATATAGGGAAGGGATCATGTGCAATTGAGGCTTCGCGTGCGGTTGTGCGGGTGGACGCACGTTAAGCATTAATCTTACGCACTTAAAGTACACAACACACGCACATTAAGCACACAAACCTCACGCATGTTAAGCACAAGCCTCACACATATTAAGTATAAGTCTCACGCATGTTAATCACAAAAACACACGCACCTTAAGTTTTAAAAACAACTCACATTAATTACACACTCACGCACATTAAGTACAAAACTGATCACTCACTTTAAGCATACGACTCGCGCACATTAAGCACAAAACTCACGCACATTAAGCATAAAACTCGTGCACTTTAAAGTTTCAACAACTCACGTTAATTACACACTCACGCACATTAAGTACAAAACTCACCCACCTTAAGCAAACGACTCATGCACATTAAGCACAAAACTCACGCACATTAAGTATAAAACTCATGTACTTTAAAGTTTCAACAACAACTCACATTAAGTACACACTCACGCACATTAAGCACAAAACTCACACACATTACGCACAAGACTCACACACATTAAGTACAAAACTCACGCACATCTTTACACATTCACGCACATTAAGCACAAGACTCACGCACATTAAGTTCAAAAATCGCGTACATTAATCACCCGCACGGGAGCATTCACCTGCACTGGAACTTTAACACACACACACACACACACACACACACACACACACACATATATATATATATATATATATATATATATATATATATATATATATATATATTGATTTCAGTGAGATTAGGTCTTCCCTTGCGGTCGGTGCGGCATACACCATTAGGTATGCATAAATGCACTATACAGTGTTCAAAAATACACCAGAATGAAATATCAAAAAATGCACCACACAAAAAAAAAAAATACACCACAAATATAGTGTATTTACGAACACTGTGTGGTGCATTTATGCATACCTAATGGTGTATGCCGCACGGGAAGACTTGACCTCATAGAAACCTGACTCTATATATATATATATATATATATATATATATATATATATATATATATATATATATATATATATATATATATATATATATAGGGAAGGGATCAGGTGCATTTGTTGCTTCCTGTGCGGTTGTGCGGTGGATTAATGTGCATGAGGTTTATACTTAATGTGCGTGAGTGTTATGCTCAATATGCTTGAGATTTGTACTTAATGTGCGTCATGTTAATATGCGTGAGTTTTGTACTTAATGTGCCAGAGTATTGTGCTTAATATGCGTGAGATTTGTGCTTAATGTGCGTGAGTAATAAGAGAATTTTCAACAATCTGGAATTGAAGCAAACAACAGAAGTTCTAGATTCTCGCTCCAAGATCGGTCTACATAGACCATTGATAAGGATAGAATTTGTGTAATCACTTTGGGAAGCTTTTATTTCATTGTAAACATCAGTAAAGCAGAGCAACACACTATTATATGTCGTTATTGAATCTTGAAGATTCAAATCTTTCATCTTGGATAGAACAAAAAGAGCATCAGCAACCATCTCAAATGTCGAATAAACACAGGCCAGCATATTCCATACCACATTATGAGCAACCCAATAATCGAAGTTATTCTGAAGCAACTCACAGAGTGCAGGTACTGGGGATGGGGAAGAAACAGATATCCATATTTTCTGCTGCATTTTACACATTCACGCACATTAAGTACAAATCTCAGGCACATTAGACACAACACTCACGCACATTGAGTACAAATCTCACGCACATTAATAACCGCACAACCGCACGGGAAGCATTCAACCGCACGGGAACCTTTCAAAATATATATATATATATATATATATATATATATATATATATATATATATATATATAACTCGATCATATCAACATGTACAAATTAAATCATCAAATTAAACTACATCTATTATTATAATTGTAAATGAAGTAAGTGCAAACATTATAAATTGAATGAGACTTCCAACAACATTACCTACAAACACCCCATCCAATTAAGTTGTGGTGAACATGATGAAAACCCTGGCAGTAGTCTTAATTTCCCTGTGTCTCCTTCCCAACCCAACTCACTCTACGTTCAATCCAATCCGCCTTCCCACCACCGACCCAGCAGTAGCGTCCGATGACACTCCGGTGCTGGACACCGACGGAAACCAGCTCCGGGCTGGCGAAACTTACTACATAACCAACGAGCTGGACACTCGAAACTTCGCTGGACCGCAACTTGCGTGGTTAAATTCTACAACACAATGCGCGAGCAACGTGGTGACGTCGCGGTGCTCTACCTACGGTGACCCCATTAAGATCACGCCGGCGGACTCCAACGCCACCGTCATCTTGCCGTCGACGTTCCTGAGCTTCTCATTCTTCGTTTCGACGTCCCGGCTTTGTGCGAGTAGTGTTTATTGGGGGGTCCAGTACGACCAGCCATCCGGCGAATTCATCTTGACCTCCGGCAAGTTTAATTCCGACATTAGCGCCCAGTTCAAGATTCAAGTCCACCCGGAGATCCCTAAAACTTACAGAATCGTTTATTGTCCGTTGGGCGACCCCAACAAATGCTACTTCGTTAGCCAAATCTACGACAAGTCGACCCGGGCTGTGCGTTGGATTCTGCGTGAAAAGTTTCTTATCGTTGTTGCGTTCAGGAAAACTGCAAAGTGTTTAGATTTCGATCACACCGTAAATTAAATCAGGCAGGGTGTGAGCTGAGATCAGAATGATATTTCGTTTATCTGTGTGTTACTTAATTATATATGCTAAATAAGTGACGTTAGTTCGTTGCAGGTTTCACAACTTACAACTAACAGATCCTAGCTAGATTGTTCGTTGTGTACGTTTGTGTAAACCCTATCATCTTTAAATAAGACTTTATGTGTAATATTATGTATTATGTTAAAGAAATTTGGTTTCACTGCCTCTTCTCACGTCTACCTTGCCGTCTTCGATCAATTCCTCACTGCCAATATATAATGTTGAGAATGAAGAAGAAAGGAACTTTGATTCCTTTTCCTTTTTAGCCACAAAAAAAAAAAAGGAAATTTATATCCTTTTACATTTTCTTCCCCAATAACATAGCATATATATAGTATGTGAGAATGAACCAAAAGGAAAATTGTTTCCTTATGCACAAATGTGCTGCCGCCACAATCCTTTCCTTTGTTCACAACATAATTCCAAGATTGTTGGGTGTGGGGTCTTGGAAGTTAATTATGCAAAATAAGTGACGTTAGTTGCAGGTTTTACAACTTACAACAGATCCTAGCTAGATTGTTGTGTAAACCCTATGATCTTAATTTAAATAAACAAGCACAAATTATTATCTATGGTTGAACAAATAGCTTGGTAATCGTGAGGTCCTAAATTGACACCAAGCTTCCCTCCAATAGTTTATTTATTAGTCCACACGGGTTCACTGGAGAAGAGATCAAGATTTGAACCTCGGTAGCAGTGGATATCGGCATTTGACCTTGTTTATTGAGCCATTGAGTCAGTGTAATTTAATCCTTCAAAATACTCCATCGGCCCGGGATTAGGGATTCACCCTTTTGAGAAAAGAAATAAATTGTTGCATTATTCTATGTATATGCCAATGATACATTATTCTAGAGTTAATTTCAATTTGGGTCGAGTCTCTTAATTTTTGCAATTTTCTACTTTAATTCTCAAGTTTTTTTTCTCTATTGTTGACTCAAAGTATTTTGTCAAAGTTATGTGCAAAAAGAATTACAACTCTATAAAGGAATACCAAGCCTAAGAGGAGTAGTTATTGAAGAATACTAGTTCTAAAGGGAATTGTTATTGAAGTTTTTCTAGTTCTAGAACGGTTTGAAGAAAGCGCTAGCTGGGAAGAAGAAGAAACCAGCTACAATGACAGATGAAACTTGGGAAGATTTGGATGACAAGGCACGTTCAACCATTCAATTGTGCCTGTCTAAAGAGGTTCTACGTGAGGTGGTGAGTGAGAAGACTACGTCAGATTTATGGTCTGAACTGGAGTCGCTTTATATGGCCAAATCTCTGGCAAACAAGCTGCGCCTGAAGGAGCGCCTGTACACAATCCGTATGACGGAAGGTACTTCGATTAAATCTCACTTGGATGAATTTAATTCTATTTTATTGGACTTGGAGAATATTGATGTTGTAATTGAAGATGAGGATCGTGCTGTTTTATTGCTTGTCTCCCTCCCTAAATCATACAAGCATTTTAAAGAAATTATGATGTATGGTAATAGTAGTGATACCCTTACTTTCGACAATGTTAAGTCAAACCTATTGTCCAAAGAAAAGTTCGACTTTGAAATTAAGTCTAAGAACAAAGGTGAATGCTTGACCGTAAGGGGTCGTTCACTTGAAACAGAGAGTAGCAATAAAAATTCTAGATCCAAGTCCAATGGGCGTAAGTTCAACAAATCCTGTAAGTACTGCAAGAAGCATGGTCATGATGTGACTGAATGCTTCAAGTTGAAAAACAAGCAAGAGAGAGAAAAGAAGTCTGCTGAAGCTAGTGTTGTTGAAAGTGATTTAGAAGGCGATGTCATGTTATCTGTTAGCTCCGATTGCAAACAGAGTGAAACTGAGTGGATTCTGGACTCTGGTTGTACATTCCACATGTGTCCTCACAAAGACTGGTTCGTCTCTCTAGAACTGGTTGATGGTGGAGTTGTCTTGCTGGGTAATGATACCCAATGCAAGGTTAGTGGAATTGGAAGTGTGCAGATTAAAACTCATGATAACGTTATCAGGACTCTTAACAATGTTAGGTATATTCCTGAATTGAAACGCAATCTGATATCATTGGGTACCTTGGAATCTCTGGGGTGCAAGTACATAGCTGAAGGTGGAATTATGAAAGTCATAAAAGGCTCTCTTGTTCTCATGAAAGCTTGTACATCTTGCATGGCAGTACTGTGACAGGTTTAGTAGCGGTATCCTCATCGATGTCTGATGCGGATCTCACTCAACTATGGCATATGCGTCTGGGGCATATGAGTGAGAAAGGCATGCATCTCCTGAGCAAGAAAGGCCTCCTTGGTGGTTCAGGTACGGGTAAATTACAATTTTGTGAGCATTGTGTTCTTGGGAAACAAAAGAGGGTTAGTTTCTCTACTGCTACACACCGTACCAAAGATGTATTGGAATATATACATTCCGATTTATGGGGACCAACTAAATTCCAGACTATGGGAGACTGTAGATATTTTATGTCTATTATTGATGAGTTTTCTCGTAAGGTCTGGGCCTATTTCCTGAAACATAAAAATCAGGCATTTTCTGTTTTCAAGAAGTGGAAAATACTTGTTGAGACTCAGACAGATAAAAAAGTCAAGAAGCTCAGGACAGACAATGACTTGGAGTTCTGTGAGTCAGATTTCAATGACTTCTGCGCGGCAAATGGAATTGCCAGGCACAAGACCTTGCCTGGTAAACCCCAGCAAAATAGTGTTGCCGAACGTTTGAACAGGACTCTATTGGAAAGAGCTCGTTGTATGCTCTCTAATGCTGGGTTATGGAAACGGCGTGATTTTTGGGCAGATGCCATTTCTACTGCTTGCTATTTGGTAAATAGATCTCCACATTCATCCCTTGATTTCAAAATTCCAGAGGAAGTTTGGTCAGGTCATCCTATTGACTGCTCCTGCTTATGCTCATTCTAGTACGGGTAAATTAAACCCTCGAGCTGTCAAATGCATTTTCCTTGGTTATGCTTTTGAATCAAAAGGGTTTCGTCTATGGTCTCCTGATTCTCGGAAAATCATTCTAAGTCGAGATATCACTTTTGATGAAAATGCACTACTTTCTTCTGGAAAAGATCCCAGTACAGGTGAGACGCAGAGTATTGGTGAGAAGGTGGAGTTTGAGTTCAGGCCTATTGATAGTGTTACTACAGCTGATGGTAATACTAAAGATGATGCATCTACTAGCATCGCACCTCTCGTTGAGCCACAACGAGAGTATTCCATTGCTATGGATCGTCCTAGGAGGACAATCAAAAAACCTGCTAGGTATGCTAGTGATGATGAAACCAATATGGTTGCTTATGCTCTTTCAGTCGCATAGGAAGTTGATGGTGATCCATCCTGCTATTCTGAGGCTCTTCCTATTGCTAAATTCAAGCAGTGCTTGAGTTTAGTCGGTTGTTCCAGTTGTTAATTCCTACGGTGGATTTGATCCAAGGTGAAGATTGCTAGAAAATAATAATGTGGTGTGCCTCAAATCCATAAGAATGCGTCTTCCACCTCTCCACGTCGTATGGAGATATGCAGTCCAGAATTCTCCCCACGTAGCATGTGTTTCCTTTCTTTCATGCGCTTTTGTCTCTTTTCTTATTGTATAAATAACATTCTTTATTTGCTTTGTAAATCACTCATTCACACATGAATTTTTTGAATTCATCTCTATCCTATTCTTTCTCTTACGTAGCATATATATATATATATATATATATATATATATATATATATATATTATACTTTCCTATTTTAGTAATTATATTTTGTCATTTATATATTTTCCCTATTATTTAACTTCTATAATTCTAAATTTTCGATTCTTCGCTTCCGCATTATTCCGCTATATTCCTAACATGTTGAGAATGAAGAAGAAAGGAACTTTGATTCCTTTTCCTTTTTAGCCAAAAAAAAAAAAGAAATTTATATCTGTAAGTGTAAAATGTTACACATTTAAAACCCACTTAAGTTGGCTTAAATTAGTTGTCAAAATGGTCCAGTGTCTGTGTCAGGTTGAGTCTGGATCAGTGCCTACTCCAGTCCAGTGTTAGCACCAGGATGCAGTCCAGGATCAGCTCCAGGAAGTAATCCAGAAGAAGTGAAACTCATTCAAACATTTATTTTGGTAAAGACCCTACTTCCATGGCTTTTTAAATCAGGAGATGCAGCTTAATTTGAGGAATTGAAGGCTGCATTTTTTTAGACCAAAGAGGTTTCATATCATCACTATAAAATGCTACTTTGTTAAGCATTAAATTTGAAGATTCAAGGATTAAAATTATACATATAATTCCTCAAATCCTCCACTGGTTTTTCTATCAATATATTCGTGTGTTGAAGGTTCCTCAACTGGTTCAAGTTGTGATGAAGATAGCCAGCACGTCAAGTCCATGGTGATGCTGGAGTAGTCGCTGGATCGGAGTAGTGCACTACGCTGGAGTAGTGTAGTTTATGCTTTAGTGTGTAATGTACTACCCCTTGTACTCCTAGTTGATCATCCAGTGGATTGGGCTGACGTGAGTAGCCTCGCAGATGTAGGAGTGAGGCTCCGAACTATGTGAACATTTCCTGGTGCACGGTTCCATTTATTGCTTTTATATTTAATTTCTTTATTCTGGCTGGAGTAGATCCTAGAGCTAGTCTAACTTAATAATTGAATTAAAATTTAGTAGGAACCTTTATGTTATATCTTGCATTCAAGATCCACGAGCCTTTTTCAATTGGTATCAGAGCCCGGGGACTTAAAATATTAGTCTAATCGATCTGGCTTACTCGTGTTTCTTGAACTCAAGATCTCGGTTTTTGTTCTTGATTCTACTTTCTGGTTAATCTTCATTGGCTTGCTGTGCATTGAGTTTTGCAGAATAGAACGACATAGAGCACCTCCTGAATTAACAGGTGACAACTATGCGTACTGGAAGGCTCGTACCAAAATGCACCTACGAGTTCATGGGGAGATGATCTGGAGGGCAATTCTCACTGGGTGGACTCATCCTACCAAAGATGCAGCCACTTCAGGAGCCCCTCCAGTTCTCAAACCAGAAACAGAATGGACAAATGCTGAGATGACTACTGCGAACTACAACAATAAAGCCTTAGATATTATTTATTCCTTAATGCATGAGAGCCAGTTTACTCTTATTACAGGTTGTGACTCTGCCAAAGACGCATGGGAGATTTTGGAAATTACCTATGAAGGAACTAACTCAGTCAAGCAGTCCAAACTCCAAATGGTCCAATCTGACTTTGAAGATCTAAAAATGACAGAAGACGAATCAATAGTTGATTTCCATGCCCGTGTCCAGGAACTAGCAAATCGTGCAATCGTTCTAGGCGAACCTTTCTCCCAACCTAAACTAGTCAAAAAGATTCTTCGTTCACTCCCTCAACGTTTCAGGATGAAGGTAATGGCGATTCAAGAACATGACGGGTGGGAGAACAAAACCGTATCTCAATTAATGGGAAACTTGCAAACCTATGAGATGGAAATACTCTCTAACCACACTAAAAAGAAGAAAAATATTGCCTTTATAGCTTAAGAACATGATTCAATATCTGATCCAGACGAGGTAAATGATGATCCAGTTGAATTTTTAATTAACCAACTTTCGAAGCTTTTGAAACAGGTGAAACAGATGAACAACTCTCGAAATGGAAAGTTTCAAAACCAGAAGGGATCAACATCAAATGTTATTCTTGTAATGTCATTTGTAGTTGTTTATGTGTTATGTGTTTTGTCCGGTCATGACCGTGTTTGATATTAGTTGTGTGCTTTTTGTGCTAAGTGTAATGAATTTGTGCCTGAATATGCTTTATATGAATCTGTGCCTAAATCTGCTTTACCTGGATGTGACTAGTTTATTTGCTAATCTATCTGTTTTGTTTGACATTTTTGTTTTAGAAAGTTCTTGAATTGTTATTTTGCTGAGTTGTGTGCAAGTTGATGTGCTTTGTTCTGAGTTTCTTGTTTCTATTTAGCTTGTGCAGGTTCATATAGCAATTTCTTTCAAACAAAGCAAAATGATTCTTGCTCTGAGTTATGATGTTTCTTTTTTACGAACAGACAATGTACTAATTGAGGGGGAGCATACTTATTTGGATTATCCTATTATTCGGATTATCTCACCTGGATTATCATATTATTTGGATCATCATACTTATTTGGATTATCCTATTATTCGGATTATCTCACCCGGATTATCATATTATTTGGATCATCATACTTATTTGGATTATCCTATTATTCGGATTATCTCATCTGGATGATCATATTATTTGGATAATCATATTATTGGGATTATTTCCTTGGATTATCTTGTTGATGAGATTGATTATTTTACCATCTTCGTGGTGAAATCTATTGTGACATGGGTTGAATATGGAGATTATTGATATGGATGATAAGTGATGCATGGATGAGATATGGATATTACTCGTGATATTAGATGATGAATTGGAACCTGCCCCTGCCTTAGATAAATCGGGCACTCCGTCAGCTCATAGTCCTACCCACTGATGATCACCTTTGGCCCTTATTTGACAAAAGGGGGGAGTATCATGTTGAGGGAGAGTATATCTTTTTTGTTTGATAGATCATGTGTTTTAATATTCATTGTAAGCAAATATACTTAGTGGCTATTTTTGTTAATAAAGATTATCTATTTTTCTTTAAAAGCCTACTAGTATATTTTGTCAACTAATTGCCAAAAGGGGAGATTGTAAGTGTAAAATGTTACACATTCAAAACCCACTTAAGTTGGCTTAAATTAGTTGTCAAAATGGTCCAGTGTCTGTGTCAGGTTGAGTATGGATCAGTGCCTACTCCAGTCCAGTGTTAGCACCAGGATGCAGTCCAGGATCAGCTCCAGGAAGTAATCCAGAAGAAGTGAAACTCATTCAAACATTTATTTTGGTCAAGACCCTACTTCCATGGCTTTTTAAATCAGGAGATGCAGCTTAATTTGAGGAATTGAAGGCTGCATTTTTTCAGACCAAAGAGGTTTCATATCATCACTATAAAATGCTACTTTGTTAAGCATTAAAGTTGAAGATTCAAGGATTAAAATTATACATATCATTCCTCAAATCATCCACTGGTTTTTCTATCAATATATTCGTGTGTTGAAGGTTCCTCAACTGGTTCAAGTTGTGATGAAGATAGCCTGCACGTCAAGTCCTTGGTGATGCTGGAGTAGTCGCTGGATCGGAGTAGTGCTCTGCGCTGGAGTAGTGTAGTTTATGCTTTAGTGTGTAATGTACTCTCCCTTGTACTCCTAGTTGATCATCTAGTGGATTAAGCTGACGTGAGTGGCCCCGCAGACGTAGGAGTGAGGCTCCAAACTGCGTGAACATTTCCTGGTGCACGGTTTCATTTATTGCTTTTATATGTAATTTTTTTATTCTGGCTGGAGTAGATCCTGGAACTAGTCTAACTTAATAATTGAATTAAAATTTAGTAGGAATTTTTAGGTTATATCTTGCATTCAAGATCCACTAGCATTTTTCAATATCCTTATGCACAAATGTGCTGCCGCCACAATCCTTTCCTTTGTTCATAACATAATTCCTAGATTGTTGGGTGTGGGGTCTTCGAAGTTAATTATGCAAAATAAGTGACGTTAGTTGCAGGTTTTACAACTTACAACAGATCCAACCTAGATTGTTGAGTATGTTTGTGTAAACCCTATGATCTTAATTTAAATAAACAAGCATAATTATTTATTATCTATGGTTGAACAAATAGCTTGGTAATCGTGAGGTCCTAAATTGACAACAAATTACCTTCCAATAGTTTATTTAGTCCACACGGGTTCACTGGTTCAATAAGTAATATTTAAGAAAAAAGATCAAGATTTGAATTTCGGTAGCGGTAGGTACTGATATTTAACCTTGTCTGTTGAGCCATTGAGTCAGTGTGATTTAATCCTTTAAAATACTCTATCGACCCGGGATTGGGGATTCAGCCTATTAAGAAAAGAAATAAATTGTTGCATTATTCTATGTATATGCCAATGATAACATTATTCTAGAGTTAATTTCAATTTGGGTCGAGTCTCTTAATTGTTGTATTTTTCTACTTTAATTTTCAAGTTTCTTTTTCTCTATAATTAAAAATGTGTCATTAATAATTCAAGTAAAAAAATATACATAATGCTAAAAATAATAAAATGACACATTTTGTCATAGTACGTGTGTGGGGGGGACCAAGACACTCATTGTCATCAAAACACATAAAATCATGACTTTTATAAACATTTAATTAAATGCATTCAAATTAATTAATTATCATAAACTGTTTGAAGTCGATTTTGACAACATTGTACGCGCATGTAAGAATAAGCACGCAACGAATCCTTGCTTGTGCAGTGTAAATCTTAATTAGAATTCTTCTTTTATATTTTAGTTTGCTTTTAGTTTGGGCCAAATCAAAGTGGACTCGAATTCTCCGGGAGATAAATTTCATATATTAAAAACCCAAAACAGATAATAGTGAATAAGTAATTGATTCATAAAGTTGAAAACATTGAGTTTTAGAAGGCTTTGCAGGAGTCATTGTACCACGTTATTGAAAATAAATTTGAGGTTAAAATATTATAAATACATTTTAACTTTTTTTTTTGAGTGACGAGGGGAACACCCATGTTTTGTGACCTTAGCCATCAAAACGACTACAAAGAAGTAAACCTAGCTAGTTGATCATCAGCTCATATCAAGAAAGACAATAAGTTAATTCTCTCTCTAACCATCCAAAGTACTTAATAAGGAAGGAGAAGTATAAATACATCCAATAGAATTTTTCTTGAGAAAATATATTGTATCTTTAGTGTTTGACCAAAAGTATTCTCAATTAAATACTAAGACCCCATTTTCTCTCTAGAATTCTAGAGTTTTGCTTCCACTCCTAGGGTTAGCTAGGGTTTCGCATATTCATTCTTTCTTCCGGCGATCTGTTCTGGTTTCTTACGCTGGAGGTGTTGTTTCGCGTGCGTTGGTGTTCGCGTACGCTAGACGTTATCAGTGTTCAAGACGTCGAGCATGGCGAACGAGGGAGCTGCGGACCATGTTACGGCGTTGGCAGAAAGGTGGGCAGATATCGCCATCGATGATGAGGACGATTGCTTTGCACCAGTCGACGAGGAGGAGGAGGCAGGTTCGGAACCACCGGTGCAGACGTGGAGTATGGTGGGCAGATTTTTAACGTCAAATTTGATCAAGTTAGAGTATATAGGACAAGTCTTGGCTTCGGTTTGGCAGCCGGTGATGGGGGTGACGGTGACGGAGATACAGAAGGGCTTGTTTTTATTCGTTTTCTTTCATAAAACGGATGTTGATTATGTCTTGGATGGAGGGCCATGGGCGTTTGAGAACAATACCTTGGTGTGCCGCCTGGTTGATGATGGGATGTTGCCAGTAAATGTAGTCCTGAACACGGTTGACATGTGGGTGCAACTGCACGATGTTCCTATGGGTTATACGTCGCAGCCGATACTTGAGCAGATGGGCAACTTCATTGGAACCTTTGTTAAGCATGATGAGAGGTTTGTGGGGGCACCTTGGTTGGCCTTTTACCGTATCCGTGTGTCATCCCAGTGGATAAGCCGCTACGGAGGCGTATGAAGCTTTTGAAACGTGATAAGACCACATGTTGGGTTAACTTCAGGTATGAGAGATTGCACACTTTTTGCTTTTTCTGTGGATTTATGGGGCACTCGTATAAATTCTGTGTCAAAGCTCGGGTTTCTATGATTCCGGTTCAACAGTATCTATACGGCCCGGAGATGAGGGTGGGGGGTAGTCGGGGTCCGAAGGAGGTGGGGGGGAATTGGTTGGTTCCCGTGGGTGGCAGGCCGAGGACTGTAGATGGAGCCGTGGCTGTGGGGGAAGGTTTGGGTGGTGTGAGGAGGGAGGAGGAAGGGCAGGTGGTGGCGGGTTAGTCGAACCGGCTATGGAGGCGGTGGCAAAAAGGAGAAGGGAGGAGGGGTATGAGGGTGATAGGCGGACTAGTGGGGAGGATACGACTATGGCCGATGTATCAAAAAACATGTTTATGGCGGGTGCTGCTGCGCAGACCCGCCCGTCATTATGAGTACGTTATGCTGGAACTGCCGTGGCTTGGGCAATTGGTGAGCTGTCGTAGGCTTCCAAATTAAAACCTTACAAACGTAGTAGCGGGAGTAAGGATCGATCCCACGAGGAGTAACTAGTTTAACTTTTGTGCTCAAATTAAAGGTAGGGGGGTTTGGAATATATCAAGAGTAAAGATAAAATAAAAGAGAATTTAAATAAACAAGAAATTTAATTGAACGAATAAAGCAATGAAAATAATATATCGAAAACACTTATAATAGGAGACCTTGGTTAGTAAAGATCCACCACCGGAATTCAACACTGATCATTGATTAATAAAGTAATTAATATGCAATTGAATATTTGTCGTGAAATTATTTCATTTCTGTTTTCCCTTAGTTGTAGGTAAATAAAGCACAAGCGGTTTAATTACCCCTAACTACTAAATAATCTAAGACAAGCGCTATAGATTTAATTTAGTAGCAGCAATAGGAACTTGGAAAACCGACAAACTAAATAACACAAGCACAAGCGGTTGCATTTAATTTAGGAAAATATTCTACCCGAGACCAATTATCACTAAGCCGTCAATAATTAACCTCAGTTGCTACTGAATATTAGAATAATTTGTAGCACAACATTATCTAATATAGCAAATAATTATATCAAATAAATAACTAGTAGGCCTCCCTAGCAATTAAATGATACAACTATTCAAATAATTTAGAAGAATATTTAATACTCAAAATGCATAAAAACATATATATAATAAAGTTAAATAAATAACCTTACAGCGTTTTGAACTCTGGGGCTTCAATTCACTAAACCAACTAGAAATTAGCCACAAATGGACATTGATAACAACTTCAACGAATACTATAGAAGAGGGAAGAATGAACATTTTACAATAAAACACTTACACTATTTATACACTTTCTAAATTAAACCTAATGAACTTTCACCACACATTTCCTATTGTTCAGCTTCACGTCCGAATGCCAGCTGCTTTGCTCCGCAAGAATCGGTCATTTTAATTAGTGAATTGAGCTTTTCCATTTGCTTTGCATCGATTTGGACCAAAAAAAAAACTTAATGTTATATATATATATATATATATATATATATATATATATATATATATATATATATACTTGTTAGACTGCACAGTACGTAATATATAAATATATTATAGTATGTATTCTATTATATACTATATATTATGTATTATATATTATATATATATAAAGAACTAATTATAAGATAATATTAAATAATTAATGCAAAATTATTATAAAGATGTACCTAAAATATGAGTGTAAAATATACCTATCAAATTCCCCCACACTAAAACGTTTGCTTGTCCCCAAGCAAAAATATTATTTGCGAAGTAAATTGAATCGAAATTCCCAAAACTCATAACATATCATGAACAACAATCTGAAGCACCCTGCAATTAATAAGGTAGCACCCCTATCTGAAAATTGAGAGAACTAAATAAGTAAGCCCTCGCAGGAATATCACTCATCACTCAAGTGTTTGATGGATATAAATTTGACTCAAGTTCATTCCTATAAAATTGCTCTACCATAGGCTTGCATATCTTCTCAATCACCACTACAAGAGTCATGCATGACACAAATCATAAGGACTTTTCACAGGTTGTAATGGGGCTAGGGTTAAGGTAGAGAATTTTTTAGGAAGGTAACTTAAGCAAAAGCTTCAAACTAGAGGAGCAAATAAATACAAATAATCCAACACCCTCAATTTCCAATCAAAAACATATCCCATTGAGGTACAGAATGCTTCCTCAGTATTACCAGAATTTTCCCTTACTTCATTTATTTAGAAGTAACTTCAACTCAAAATCAATTGTTGATTCTTTTTCATTTTCTCATAAATTTTCAGCAATATTTTTCTTTTTCAAACGTATATTCTCCATTTTTCCATTTCATTTTTTTTCAATTTTCCATACTTTTTTTTTTTTAAATGATGAACTGCCTTCATTTTCTCTTAGAAGACCAACGACAAATTGGCAATAAAGGTGCAACCCGCCTCACTCTCAAAACAAATTAATAAGAGTAGGTGATCTCCCCCACACTTATCCTTCACAAACTCACGTAGATTACAAGAATAATCCATAATTTGCTCCACTAGTTATTCAGCTGGGTGAAGGCATTATTTTTAGATATAAAAGGCTTGTAATGTGGTTCGAGATAAAGAAAAGAATGGTCGTAAAGCTCAAAGTGGGTTAACGAAGGAAAATAAATCATGGGACAAACCGGTTATTTGGCTAGTGAGGCTCAAAATCAAATAATGGCCTTAATCACACTTGAATCATGCATGGTCTAATTAGCTTTAAAAGAGAATCAAGGCAAGTTCTAGAGAAACAAAATTATGGAAGAAATCACACAATAGAAAGAAAATAAGACCGAAGTGTCAGTCAATGGCTCAAAATCTCACAGGTTTATTGCTTACTTAATCTAGCCACTACACATCGAACAGGAAATGCTAACAAATTAATCACAACTTGCCAAACTATTTATTCAATCATGTTATGAATTCCAAGAAAGGAAAAATAAAATATTTTTTTTTTTCAAAATAATACTTATTTTGCATAAAACACTAGTAAAATATTTGTGAAAATTTTGACATATGCAAACAAATAATAAAACTAAATTCCCTCCCCCCACACTTATTATCAACAGTGTCCTCAATGTTGAATAAAAAAGCACAGAAAAAGGGTTATTGAATGAGAATATGGAATAAAAGAAAAAAAATGGAACAAACACACCTTAGGTTGCCTCCCAAGCAGCGCCTTTGTTTATCGTCGTTGGCTCGACTTATGATATTTCTTTAAATTTCCATCGTCTTTTTGAGTACCTTCGATGATTATGAGTATTCAAAGAAACGATCCCTTCATGCAGATTAGTACTCAAAGATGATTTATTATTATTTTCTTCTTTGCTTTCATTAGACGCAATTTCATCAAATTTAGCAAACATCGAAGAATCAACAAAAATTGCAAAATTGTCATCACTAGGAGATTTCATGGTATCATAAATATTAAAAGTCACAAGTTTAACATTAGACTCCATAGTAAGCATACCACTATGAATATCAATTTTTGTTTTTGCAGTTTTTAAGAATGGCCTTCCTAACAAAATAAGATTATTATTTTCCATATCAAGCACATAAAAATCAGCAGGAAAAACCAAGTTATCAACTTCAACAATCAAATCCTCAATCACACCCCTAGGATATGTAGTAGATCCATCAGCCAATTGAATTATTATACTAGATTTATTTAGGGGTCCAAGATTTAAAGAAGCATAAACAGAATATGGCATGACATTAATAGAAGCTCCTAAATCTAACATAGCATTTTCAAATTTCACCCCACTTATCATGCATGGAATAGTAAACATACCTGGGTCTTTGCACTTTTCAGGAAGATTGCTTTGACTAGTCGTAGAGACATTTTCTTGCACTTTCACTTCCTCAATTCTTTCATTATTTCGTTTCTTTTTCATAGTGCGTACCTCGTTTAGAAAATTAGCATAGCGAGGTACTTTTTCCATAGAATCTAAAAGTGGTTTATTGGCATCACATTCACGAAATGTCTCATACTGATCATTATTTGAGTTTCCTCTTATTGGTTCTAAAAGAGCTTGAGGAAATGGGGGTACTGGTTCATAATCAGAAAAAGAAGAAAGCTTACCTTGGGACTTCTCTTTACTGTTGGCAATGATTCCTGCACTTATTTCCTTATTTAAATCAACATTCTTTTCCAGCGACATACTTTCAACACTAATTGCACTTACATTCTCTTTAGGATTAACAACCGTTTGAGAGGGTAATTTGCCAGAACTCTGTGTTGGAAAATTAAAGATGAAGCAGCCATATGTTTAATGTTGTGGCTAGCATTGTAGAGTGGACGGCGCCTCATGCGCTCATCATATGGATAGCGCGTATTGCGCTAGTTTGTGGACGGTATACGTCCTTCCACTTTTGTGGAAGGGATGGGGGGGCTGCTTGCTATAAATAGCAGCTCCCAACATCGTTTCAAAAGACACCTTGAATTCGAGTCATTTATTCGATTCTCCTTCTCCCTCGCATCGTCTGAGCAATAGTGAGGTTCGCCTACGCGATTGCTAGTGCAAGCTATCCGTAGTAGGTCTGTGTAGCCGGTCGAAAGCATGCCAGGGTTCTAACTGCACCGTTACCGGGCAAATAACGCTTTTAAGGTAGTGTTATTATAACACGGCACAGATTTTCTTTCTACCATACATCCATAGTGTCCGTGCGTCTTAAAAGGCTTCCAGATCGCGCGTTGGCGTTGCAATTTTCCCCAACAGTTAAAAGCGTTATTTTGCAACAGTCAACCTTTAGCATTATGACACCTTCTGTCATACCGGATCTATCAAAGATCACCGCGCTTGATGGGAGAAATTACAACAGATGGGCTCAAAGAATGCTTATTCTTTTTGAACAATTAAAGTTGGTTTACGTGCTATTTTCAGTTGCACCTGAACCTACTTCAATAGTGTTCTCTCCGTTTGGTGCTACAAAATGTAATCATGAACCTGATTACACTCCGGGTAAAGAATCGAGAGAAAGCAGTCTTGAAATAGATTACATTCCGGGTCAAGAACCGGGTGTAACTCTGACTCAATTCAGAAATGACAATGCGGCAGCCAGAGGATACCTACTGTCACAAATGAATGACGAATTGTTCGACATCTGTGTCAAACAAGATTCGGCAAAAGTCATTTGGGAATCACTGTCAGAAAAGTACGGTGCCATTGGAAATGAAAATCAAAGTGTCAGAACCGTCTACAACGAAAGGAGTAGAAAAATCAAGAAGTTTAAAGGAAGGTGTTTTGCGTGCAGAAAGCAAGGACACCGAGCACACCAGTGCTACCATCACAAGGGCAAAACCAGCAAAAGTCAATCTGACAGAACAAGATGAGTATTGAGTCTCTTTAAATAAATAGTTATTTTGAGTAACTATTTTTGCTCTGGTTCTAAGGGTTCGCATGAAGTATGGTTATCTTAGTACTGAATTCTAGTTGAGTAGTCTAGATTTTGATTACTTAGTAGTACTTATTTCTTTAGTGTTTTGAATACTAATGACATTGATTGAAATAATTCGTGCATAGATATTGCTCAAATCTTTTACCAAAATTATTTGTATAAGAATAAGAGCATATATCATAGGCTTCAATTGTAATTTAGTGAGAACATAGAAAAGTCATCATTCTTGAACACTCTGTCTAGGAAGATGGTTTTTAAGTAAACTTCGGTTTCACCACTCGACCTGGGAGTTTTTAAGAAGTAGGGTGTTGATCATGCAGGCTAGTTAGAGCGCCACTTGATCTTTACCTGAAATGAGGTTGACTTTCATATGTTGCTAATACAATCAAAGCCTTGCAATAGAAGTTGTTGAAGTACTGCAATAGTAATATTGATTTGCATCCTATGAATGCTTTATATGAGTTTTAAATTCCTTAAGGGAAGGAAAAATTGTGCTAGTGGCAATTCTGAAGTCTCATTGTTGAGAGACATTCCGAATAAATATGAACTCAAACATATTCCTAGTTAAAGGGTAATTGTGATCAATTGAGATAACCAAGTTTGTTGAAATATATTCAACTGTTGAGCATGTATCAGGCAAAGTGCGAAGCTTCTATAATGCTACACAAAGCAAATCGGCAAAACTCAGTCTACAAAGGAGCTAAAGTTGGGCACCAAATATCAGTCTGGGTAAGAGATCAAATACGTTTGACAAAATTATTTGTAAGTGTTGCATTGTGGGGGTAATAAACTCCTTATATTTTCATCAAAGTTTCTCTGTGGTATTGAGAATAATGATGAAAGAGAATGTTTCATGTTAAACATGAAAATCTCAAGGGATTATTTACGAGTAAACGAAGTACTCGTCAAAATGCATGTAAGTTTGGCCAAAAGAATCAACTTACTTGAGGGCTAATTATGAGGATTAGTCGTTGACTCATTGGAAGGACTTGAAGTCCAAGTGGTAATGAATTCGTGGTGAATCCCACTTCTGTGGTCAAACGAAGCCATGAAAAGAGTTACAAAATAGTACACTAGTTGGTCATTCCGACAGTGTGTGTACTTGTGAGGTTGAGCTACAGCTCTTAATGAATTCATAACTCTTTGAGAAAGGGTGGTTTTATTGAGACAAACCTAATGAATTCACCGCATGTGAGGTTGAGCTACAGCTCTTAATGAATTCATAACTCTTTGAGAAAGGGTGGTTTTGTTGAGACAAACCTAATGAATTCACCGCATAATGACATGAGTACAAAGTGCTCTTGGTGTCTTATACTCAATTGGGATGGTCTATGTTGAGATAGACCTAAAAGAGATCCCTAACTTGAGTAGAAAAGGGCTAACTGCCTCTTATGAAAGATAATGGGATTATCCCAAGAAGCTGAGTGGCTAAGAAACATGGAGATAACCGTGTAATTGTGGGAGTGTCCAACACCTTCACCACATTGTGATTCACAAACTGTCATTTGTGTTGTGCAAAACAATGTCTACTATGGGAAATGTAGACACATAAGAGTCAGACATGAGTCTGTACGGCAGCTAATAATATATGGGGTAATCACAATGGTTTTTGTGAGATCTGAAAGGAAAATTGCAGATCATTTCACAAAGGGCCTAAACAGAAAGGCCGTCCTTGACGCATCAAGGGAAATGGGTATGGGACCCATAAATACTCTGTAGCCGATCATGGTGGTCTGCGATGAGGTAGACTTGACAGAGTTGAAGGTCTATCCTAGAATAGACCTAACAGGGGATATCTCAGGGTCGTGAGTATGACCTCATGAGATTCAAGGCGACCAAAGCAAATTAAGTGCGTTGAGTTCAAACTTTGTCTATTCGATGAGTTCAAGATCAAATTCACTCCCGTCTAGAGAAGTACTTAATGTCACTATATGACAGTTCAAGTTTTATACACTGGCATGAAAATTTGTTTTGATCGTCATCAGGCAATGACAGCATCAGCCTAAATCCCTTCAATGGTGGGGGATTGTTGGGAGCATTTAAAAGTCTGTTTTGTGATAGACTTTGACAAGATAGAAGTCCATATTTGAGACAGACGTAACATTCTTTAATACTAAGGGTGTTCATAAGAAGTCAAAGAGTTTGACTTTTGTAGAACCTGCTTTTTGAGTTGATGTGTGTGTGCATTCGAGTTCAAAATTTATCTAACCGGTGAGCTCAAGATTAACATCACTCCCGGGAAGAAAATTACTCAGTGTCACTACGTGTTGGTTCAAGTTCTCAAACACTGACATTAAGATCAACTCATTTGTATTGCTCAGACCTTACTCTTTTTCCTTTCCTCTTTAAATTTGTGGGGGATTGTTGGAAAATTAAAGATGAAGCAGCCATATGTTTAATGTTGTGGCTAGCATTGTAGAGTGGACGGCGCCTCATGCGCTCATCATATAGATAGCGCGTATTGTGCTAGTTTGTGGACGGTATACGTCCTTCCACTTTTGTGGAAGGGATGGGGGGGCTGCTTACTATAAATAGCAGCTCCCAACATCGTTTCAAAAGACACCTTGAATTCGAGTCATTTATTCGATTCTCCTTCTCCCTCGCGTCGTCTGAGCAATAGTGAGGTTCGCCTACGCGATTACTAGTGCAAGCTATCCGTAGTAGGTCTGTGTAGCCGGTCGAAAGCGTGCCAGGGTTCTAACTGCACCGTTACCGGGCAAATAACGCTTTTAAGGTAGTGTTATTATAACACGGCACAGATTTTCTTTCTACCATACATCCGTAGTGTCCGTGCGTCTTAAAAGGCTTCCAGATCGCGCGTTGGCGTTGCAATTTTCCCCAACACTCTGTGCTTCCAACCGATTAACCATAGTTGCTAGTTGGCCCATTTGTCTTTCCAAGATTTGAATACTAGCATTTGTTTCTTGAATACTAGCCTTTGTTTCTTGACGGAATATTTGTGTTTCTTGTTGAAACTGCAAAGTGTTAGTAGCAAGAGATTTAACAATATCTTCTAGATTCATACTTGAGCTAGAGCTTTGGGTTGGTTGTTGTCTTGAAGGAAATGGTTGTCTGTACTGCTGAAAATTGGAACGATTCTGAACAAACTGGTTCCCTTGTGAGTTCCCATAGCTAAGGTTTGGGTGATCCCTCCATCCAGGATTATATGTATTGGAGAACGGATCATACTTACCTTGAGGTTGTCCAGGAAAACCTCCAGCCATGTTAACTTGTTCAATAGGTTCTTCTTGAAGAGTTGGGCAGGCATCAGTTTGGTGTCCAACTACCGAGCAAATTCCACATGCTTTTACAGTTTGCATATTGCCTACTGCTAATTGACGGACAAGAGTAGTTAAACCAGAAATTTGTTGTTCAAGAGCAGAAATATTTACCTCATTCACTTGCTTAGACGGTTGGACTATTCTATTGCCAAACTGTTGAGAATTTGCAGCCATGTTCGCAATTAGAGTTCTTGCAGCGTCTGGTGTCTTGTCAACTAAAGCACCACCGCTTGCGGCATCAATCATGCTTCTATCCATTGGAAAAAGTCCTTCATAAAAGTATTGAATGAGTAATTGATCACTAATTTGATGGTGTGGGCAACTTGCACATAGTTTCTTGAAACGCTCCCAATATTCATACAGGGACTCTCCATTATTTTGCCTTATACCACAAATTTCCTTTCTAATGTTGGCCGCCCTTGAAGCTGGGAAATATTTTTCAAGGAATAGTGTCTTTAAGTTATTCCATGTGGTGATGCTTCTAGAAGGTAGATAGTGTAGCCAATCTTTCGCTGAATCTTTCAATGAAAAGGGAAATGCTCTCAACTTGATTTGTTCCTCAGTAAACCCCAGTGGGTTTCATACTTGAACACACCACATGGAATTCCTTTAAGTGCTTGTGAGGATCTTCGCCTGCAAGTCCATGAAAAGAAGGCAAAAGATGAATTAATCCAGATTTCAATTCGAATTGTACATTAGCATCCAGAGCGGGAAAGGTGATGCATAAAGGTTGCTGATCCAAATTTGGAGCTCCAAGCTCTTTTAAGGTCCGATTTTGAGCCATGGGTTCCCCTTCTGAATCAGAATTGTTGGAAGGATGAGGGTCGGTAGCCAGATCACTAAACTCCAATTTCCTCAAAGCTTGTTTCTTCCACCTGCGTACAGTTCTTTCAATTTCCGGATCGTACGGCAAGATTTTTTGATTAGCAGATCGAGTTATAGGCATAAACAAAAAAAAAAATATTGCAGCAATTATGTAAAGGTAACGAAAGAAAATGTTTTTTTTTTTAAATTTTTATGGTACAAATTAACGAGAAAAACAGATGAACAAATAAATAATTAAATAAACATAAAATAAACAAGAAAAGCTCCCCGGCAACGGCGCCAAAATTTGGTGAGCTGTCGTAGGCTTCCAAATTAAAACCATACAAACGTAGTAGCGGGAGTAAGGATCGATCCCATGAGGAGTAACTAGTTTAACTTTTGTGCTCAAATTAAAGGTAGGGGGTTTGGAATATATCGAGAGTAAAGATAAAATAAAAGAGAATTTAAATAAACAAGAAATTTAATTGAACGAATAAAGCAATGAAAATAATATATCGAAAACACTTATAATAGGAGACCTTGGTTAGTAAAGATCCACCACCGGAATTCAACACTGATCATTGATTAATAAAGTAATTAATATGCAATTGAATATTTGTCGTGAAATTATTTCATTTCTGTTTTCCCTTAGTTGTAGGTAAATAAAGCACAAGCGGTTTAATTACCCCTAACTACTAAATAATCTAAGACAAGCGCTATAGATTTAATTTAGTAGCAGCAATAGGAACTTGGAAAACCGACAAACTAAATAACACAAGCACAAGCGGTTGCATTTAATTTAGGAAAATATTCTACCCGAGACCAATTATCACTAAGCCGTCAATAATTAACCTCAGTTGCTACTGAATATTAGAATAATTTGTAGCACAACATTATCTAATATAGCAAATAATTATATCAAATAAATAACTAGTAGGCCTCCCTAGCAATTAAATGATACAACTATTCAAATAATTTAGAAGAATATTTAATACTCAAAATGCATAAAAACATATATATAATAAAGTTAAATAAATAACCTTACAGCGTTATGAACTCCGGGGCTTCAATTCACTAAACCAACTAGAAATTAGCCACAAATGGACATTGATAACAACTTCAACGAATACTATAGAAGAGGGAAGAATGAACATTTTACAATAAAACACTTACACTATTTATACACTTTCTAAATGAAACCTAATGAACTTTCACCACACATTTCCTATTGTTCAGCTTCACGTCCGAATGCCAGCTGCTTTGCTCCGCAAAAATCGGTCATTTCAATTAGTGAATTGAGCTTTTCCATTTGCTTTGCATCGATTTGGACCAAAAAAAAAAAACTTAATGTTATATATATATATATATATATATATATATATATATATATATATACTTGTTAGACTGCACAGTACGTAATATATAAATATATTATAGTATGTATTCTATTATATACTATATATTATGTATTATATATTATATATAAAAAGAACTAATTATAAGATAATATTAAATAATTAATGCAAAATTATTATAAAGATGTACCTAAAATATGAGTGTAAAATATACCTATCAGCAATCCACAGACAGATCGGGAAGTGGTGGACATGGTGTCCAGTAAGAAGCCAAACTTTGTATTTTTGATTGAGACAATGGTGAAGAGTGATCATGCAGAAAGGTTACGTGTCAAGTTGGGGATTGAGGGGGTGTTTTATGTGGATCCAGTCCGTAAGCGAGGAGGTTTGGCGTTATTGTGGAGGTATAATAACACTGCAAGATTGATTAGTTACTCCAAGAATCATGTGGATGTGGAGGTAACGGTAGAAAGTCACCCCCCGTGGCGAATGACGTGTTACTATGGGTTTCCCCAAAGATCTAGAAGGCGGGAGTCGTGGGACCTGCTGAAAAGGTTATCAACGCAATCCACGCTACCTTGGGTTGTGATTGGTGACTTTAATGATATCCTTTTCCAGTTTGAAAAGCGTGGAACTAATCCACACCCGGAGAGTTTGCTAAGAGGGTTTGGAGAGACTCTTGATTCATGTGGTTTGTTACAGCTGCCTATGGAGGGATACCCGTACACTTGGGAGAGGGGTGAGGGTACGGAAGACTGGGTTGAGGAAAGGTTTGATAGGGTGGTGGCAACTATGGAGTGGCGTGAGCTGTTAGTGGAGGCCAAGACTGTTAATACTCACGCGCAAATCTGATCACTCGACAATTTTCCTGAGTATTTCTAATCCGATAAGTTATGGAGGGGGCGGTAGGCGGGCCTTTCGCTTTGAGATGGCTTGGCTCCTTGATTCTGGTTGTCGTGGTGTTGTGGAGCAGGCATGGCTAGATGGCCAGGGGGAGGGTTTGCTAAATAATCTACAGTTGTGCAAAGATCGGTTACAGGCCTGGGGAGGAGACCGCTTTCATATGTTTTGAAAGCAGTTGAAACTACTGCATGGCAAGCTAATGAGTCTTAAAGGAGGCAGATGTCCAGCGGTTTTAGACGAGTACAATACAATCCGTGCTCAGTTGACTCGTCTAGAAGTGCAGGAGGATTTCTATTGGCGGCAGAGGGCAAAACAGCATTGGCTGCGAGGGGCGGATGCCAACACCAAGTTCTATCATAGGTATGCTTCATCTTGTAAGCGAAAAAATTTCCTCTCTAGATTAAAAGGGGTGGATGGAAACTGGGTTACTAAGGGTGCTATGAATGCTGTTGTTATTGATTATTTTGTTGATATTTTTAAGTCGTCTAATGCCCCATCCCATAGTAACTTTTCTGATACGATACCCTCTCGTGTCACTGAATTGCAAAATGAGTCTTTATTGAAACCTTTTGGGGTGGAGGAGGTAAAGGAGGCATTATTTGCCATGTTCCCGGATAAGGCGCCTGGACCGGATGGGATGAACCCGGGTTTCTATCAGCACTTCTGGAGGGGTTTCTATCAGCACTTCTGGAGTGTTGTGGAGCCTGAAGTGACAGTGTTTGCTTAATTGTCTTAATTCGGGTGTTTTCCCGGAGGGGTTAAATGATTCTAATGTTGTGCTAATCCCGAAGAAGAAAGTCCCCGAGTATCCTGCGGATTTGAGACCAATTGCGTTAAGTAATGTGGTCTATAAAATTATGGCCAAAATGATTGCGAATAGGATGAAGCCGTTTATGGATACTATTATTTCAGAATCTCAAAGTGCATTCATTCCGGACAGGTTGATAACTGATAATATCTTAATTGCTGCTGAGGTGGGTCATTTTCTGAATAGAAAGCAGTGTGGAAAGGCAGGTTGGGGAGCCCTAAAGCTGGATATGGTAAAAGCATATGACAAGATGGAATGGACTTTCTTGAAACAGATGATGAGAGCGCTAGGCTTTGCGGAGAGATGGGTAAATTTGATCATGTTGTGTGTTACTACTGTTTCATATAACATTCTTATAAATGGTGCAGTTGGAGGGGTTGTGGTACCTACACGAGGCCTCAGACAAGGAGATCCTCTGTCTCCTTATCTGTTTATTATTTGCGCAGAAGGGCTGTCTATGATGTTGCAGCAGGCACAGTCTTTGGGCGCTATCCACGGCTGTAGAGTAGCAAGAGGAGCTCCGGCTATTTCCCACTTATTTTTTGCAGATGATAGCCTTTTATTCTTTAAGATAAATGCCCAGGAGGGGAGTGCAATTAAGCGTTGTTTGGAGCACTATGAGAAGCTGTCTGGCCAGTCCATAAATTATCATAAGTCCAGTATTTGCTTTAGTAAAAATACGACAGAGGAGATAAGGGAGGAAGTGGGCGCGGTTTTGGGGGTTGCCCAGGCGGTTGATTTCGGAAAATATTTGGGGCTGCCGTCGTTTATTGGAAGGAATAAGAAACAGGTTTTTGCTTTCATTGAGGAAAAAATTCGGCAAAGGGTGGGATCATGGAATAAGAAGTTATTGTCACAAGCAGGCAAGGAGATTCTGTTGAAAACGGTAGCTTAGGCTATGCCTACCTTTTCAATGAGTGTCTTTTTGCTAACTGACTCCCTTTGTATGGCAATTCAGAGGACAATGAATAGGTACTATTGGAATAAGGGGGGCGCAGGTGGAGGAGGAATTCATTGGATGGCTTGGGATCGTCTCAGTAAGCCGAAAACTGCTGGGGGCCTAGGTTTTAAGGATCTAAAGGCTTTTAACCTAGCAATGTTGGGGAAGAAGGCATGGCGTTTCCTTACAAAACCAGAGTCTTTAGTTGCAAAAGTATATAAAGCAAGGTACTTTCCTAAGACTAATTTTATAGATGCCACTGTGGGAAATAGCCCTAGCTATTGTTGGAGAAATATTATGGCTGCCCATGGCCTAGTATGTGGAGGGATAAGGAGGAGGATTGGGAATGGAGAGACAATAATGATAGGGAAGGATCCTTGGCTTTTGGACTTGGATTATAAGATTCATACTGGTTTGCCACATAATATTTATGAGTCAGGGGTGTCAGGTTTGATTGACCAGGATACTCGTTCATGGGACCTGGATATCTTAAATGATATTTTTGACCCACATGATGTAAATCGTATTCGCAGGGTGCCTGTTTGCCCGGATTATGAGGATTCGTGGTATTGGTATAAGGAGCAAAATGGATCATATTCTATCAAAAGCGCGTACCGATCGGTTGTGGGAGAAATACAAAATAATACTGGCTTTGACAAATGGACAGCATTATGGAAATTGGATGTGCCACCAAGGTGGAAAACCTTCTTATGGAGAGCGTTAAGTGGTATCTTGCCAACCACAACAGCCTTGGCTAATAAGAGAGTTTATGTGAACCTAGCATGCCCTATGTGTCTAGACTTTAATGAGGATGTTATGCATTGTTTGTTAGAATGCCAATATGCTTGTCGTGTGTGGAATGAGTCCTGTCTTGCTATAACCCCTGTGTTTGGTGGATCGTTTGTTGAGTGGTTTCAGAATGCAATGACTGTGCTAACGATGGATATTCTTATTCAAGTTGTTGCAGTCTTCTATCATCTATGGAATGCACGAAACACGGCGGTATGGGAGGAGTGCATGTGGACACCGAGACGTTTGTGGTCTTGCGCCAAGGCTGCTCTTACGGCCTGGACCACTGCTCGGCCATGGACAGCAGCATCGGTACAGCAGCAACATCACGACGTCACACCAGGAGGTCCGCAATGTTACGTCGATGCGGCTTGGAATCCAGCGACACGAATTGCAGCGTATGGCGCGGTAATTGTGGACGGGCAGAAGGCCTTTGTGGCAGCAACAAGTGGCCAGCTGCCGTTTTGTGAGAATGCTATCACGGCAGAGGCGCTGGCTTGTAAGGAGGCGTTGTCTTGGTTAAAGGATCGGCATGAAACAGAGGTTACCCTATTCACAGATTTTTCGGTCTTACAATCCTATCTATCCAGAGTTGGCTCGCAACCTAGATCATATGTTGGAATTGTTGTCCATGAGTGTTGGGTGATTATGACACAGCTTCCAACATGTCAGTTACGTTTTATTCCTAGACATTTAAACATTATTGCTCATACTCTAGCTTCAAAGGTCTCTGACCAGGATATTACTATGTTTTGGGACGATGTCCCTCCTAATTTTATTATTTCACATTTCCAGTAATAAAATTTCACAACTTTTCTTTCAAAAAAAATATTGTATCTTTAGTCTCTCAATTATAGTCCATGTAGTAGTTATTTTTATCATAAATCATTTAGTGTTAGCAAATTTGGCGTCTTTAATAATCACTAAAAATGATCAGTTTAATTTCGATCTCACTTTAAACTAATTACTTCAAAACAATTACAATGAAAAAGGCTAAATTGATAGGCATGCCCTTAATAAATTGAATAAAATTCAATTACTAACCATATAGTTGTATATGTTGAGTCATTAATGTGCAATCCAACTATCAATTTAGGCTTTTAGTTGAGATGGAGCACATGCTTTAATTTGGTATCAAAGCCAGATCAAAGGTCATGAGTTCGAATCTCACTGCCACGCATAAGCGACTACGGTGTCATTAATGTGCAATCCAACTATTTTGTAAAAATTGTGCATCACTAAGGGCCCGTTTACTAACTGAAATTTTTTTCAATTTTCTGGAGAATTGGAGAATATTTAAAAAAAAAAAAAAAAAGAATTAGAGAATAGAAAACATAAAACATGTTTACTAACACAATTTTTCATTTTGAAAACTGAAAATATTTTACAGTTTTCTAAAAAAATGGAGAACTTTTAAAAACTATTTTTTAAATGGAAAATAGAATCATCTATGATCTATTTGGTTATATATATCACTATAACCGCATTCTCACTATTATCTACTTACATATTTATTCATTACTATGATTATATTCATTATCATATTCTTTTACCTATCACGGTCTTCTATTTTTTCTACTTGCATTTACTTTTTTTTTTAAATATAACATATTTTTTTTACGCTTAAAGTTAGACATTATTCACATTATCAAAATTAAAACTTGAACTCTACTCCAAGTTTGATCCGTAAATTTTTAATTATGTTATATCGTAAATCAAGTTTGGTCCGGATATCGGATATTAAAATTTCACATATATTGGACGTCAAAGTAAAAATTTTATGTGTGTGTGCATCATTCAAATGAATATATCTAAAAATATTTTAAACATTAGTTCAAAAAAATATTAATATTATCTAAACTAAATTTTACATAAAGTTTATTGGTTATTCGATTGGATATATTTTTAGTTATGTTATATACTATATTACTATCAAACATGCAAAATACATCCACCAAAACACATACCATTATCAAGTACGAGTATTTGATTTTGATTCCGATTCACATTTCCATGAATGAACCAAACACACCGTACCCAAGCATATAAATTGCATATATGCGTGAGATAGACACAACTGGAAATTATGAAATTTCCGACAACCTGAAAGTAATCTTAAATCAAGTCAAAAGCAAAAAGTGATCGGAAATAGCAACAAATCTTTTTTCGGATACTAAAAATGATCGGAACAAGACTTTCGATTTGATTTAAGTTCACTTTCATCACGTGGTCGAAAATTTCATAATTTCCAGTAGTGAAATGATATATATATATATATATATATATATATATATATATATATATATAATTCTCTGATCCTTTCGATCCCAAGTTAAGTTAACATGAAATTAAAGCAACAAGGTGGGAGTGTTATCATAGGCACTACTATCCCTCTATATATCTCCTTCCCGATTAATTATTATAATCCCATCCGCCTGATGATGAGTGTACATCTAATATATGTGATATGATTGATCTCATCTATCTCATATTAACTAAGGGTGTGTTTGATTCGCACATAAGAATCAGAATCGGAATGGGTATCAAATACTTGGTAATGGTAATGGTAATGGGTTTTGGTGAAAGTATTTAATATGTTTGATAGTAGGGTGGAACGAGAATGGTTACTAATAGTAGTGCTTGAGAATGAATAAGGGAATGAAACCCTTATTGTATTTGTGTATGGGTTTTTCTATTGATGGGGTATTCAAAACCCATAGTAGTGTTCTAAAAACCTATCAACCAAACAACAACAATCAGTTTCATACCCATTCCTATGGGCAAAACCCACCAACCAAACACACCCTAAGTATTTATAGTGGTTAAACAAACCAAAATTATATTGATTGATAAACTAACAATGGCCATATTTGGTAAAATAGTTAGCCTATAGGTCAATTTTGGCTTATTTGATCAATATTAGTTGTTTGATTTGGTTTAAAAAATCAATATAAGTGTTTGGTTAATTAGTTTTTTGTACTCCAAAATGCTAAAATTCAAAAAAGCTACTCAAAGCAACTTTTTCAATTAACTTTTTGAAAAGGAAATTATACCAAACAGCTAACAGCTAATTTACCAAACATCTTTCTACAATCCGCTAATGTTATCAGCTAGTTATACCCTCTAATTAACCAAATCAGCTAACAGCTAACAACTATCAATCGTTTACCAAACAGGGTCATATATGTTATGAAATAGGGCCAGCCTACGTGGTAAATAAAAGGTTAGTGATTGCCACCTACTCATTTGCAAAGGATTGAACATACACTTGTAAGAGTGCTGCAAACATGCACCATATATTGCATGCCCCCAATTAAGTTTAATTTGAACACTTGTACAGTGCTATATATGCTAGCTTCCAGCAAAGCCCCCAAGTTTGTTCTTTTGTTTTGATGAGACAAATCTGCATGCATGTAGGTTTTGTGAAAAAAAAAAAAAAAAAACTGATTATATTGCCACCTACTCATTTGCATGCAAATTAAAGAATACGTGTAAGAGTAGCGAGTACGCCACTACTATACATTTTACATACATGCAATGCAGGTGGCTAGCTGGTCCCCAATTAAGCTTAGCCTATAAATTGCATATATGGCTGTGATAGATCGATGAGAGCTAGAGATCAAACAAACATATTAAGATGAAAAGCAGCAGCGAGGTGGGAGTGCTATTATTGGCACTAACAGTACTATTGTCCCTCTATCACCCAACTCATTCCTTTACTTATAATCCCATCCGCCTTCCCACCGATGATGATGCCGGCACGGCGGTGCTGGACGCCGACGGCGACCCCTTGAAGCCCGGCACACTTTACAAAATAACCGCCCCGGGTTACGGAGATGTGATACTTGGTCATGCGTTTCCAGTTGGTTTGCAGGAGAGGGGGTCGCTGCCGGGATGCCCAACCGAGGTATTGCTCGTATCCAACCCAGAGGATAACGTCAGATCCGTTAAGTTTATTCCCGAGGACGCCACCGCCACCTCCATCTTGGAGTCCACTCGCCTGGCCGTCAGATTCGACTCTCCCGTGTGTGTAGATTTTTCAAATTGGCACATTTCTGCCGGCTATGATCCTTCTTTTGTCACGACGACTCAACCCAGTTTCTCCTACAACTTCATGATTCACAAAAGTGCTAAGGATAACCATTACCAACTTGCTTTCTGTCCCTCCGACTCCACCATGTGCTACACCGTTGGCACACTCTGCACCCAAACCGGGTGCCCCCTTGGGATTGCGCATTTGGCTATTAGTTATCTTCCCATAAGTGTTCAGTTTCTCAAAGGTAATTAAAAAATTAATAATGCTAACCCGGCTCGCCTGCTCTTTAAGCAGGCGGGCATTCGCTAGTCCCTACCTAGCTAGCTACGTTTAATAGTAATAATAATAATGTACTCCGATCCTCCCAAATGCTCTGTCGTTGGATCGAAGTGTAGGAATCCTTAGGGTTAAGGTTTAACCGTTTGGAAGAATAATAATAATGGACGTACTTATACGTACGTGCCGTGTATCTGTGTATGTAAGAATAAACATGCTGTGGGCCCGCCCCAAGTTGTTAGTCAGCATGCATCTAAAGTAGCCGTGCATGTGTTTGATCGAATTGAATAAACGTAACTGATTATGGTTCTGTTTGGTAATATAATTAGTTTATTGGGTAATTTTGACTTATTTAACCACTATTAATTGTTTGATTTTATTTAAAAATTAATATAAGTGTTTGGTTAATTAATTTTTTTATTTCAAAATGTTAAAATTCAAAAAGCTACTTAAAGTAACTTTTTCAATTAACTTTTTGAGATAAAAAAAAAATTATACCAAACAGTTATCAGTTAACAGCTAATTTACTAAATACATTTCTACAATCAGCTAATATTATCAACTAGTTATATATACCTTCTAATCTACGCGTATAGTAAGATCCAGTACGTTTAGGCCACCACAGCCCCCAGCAAGCTCCTTAGTTCTAAATTGTTTAGTTTTTTCATTCATGTACAGTTTATCATATAATATAAGGGTCTCACGAATCACAGAACCGACCCGTCTCACACAAGTTTTTGCCATAATATAATCTTATATATTATATTATAATATATACTCATTTAATTGCCACCGCTTGCATCTTGAACCTCAGTAGTAGGGATCGCAAGACATTTCGCAATAATTTTTTTTTTTATCACCAGATTGATCTTTTCTCCTTTTGCATTAACAGAGCCACTATAGGAGTACTGTAGCAGTAAGAAAATTGCAGTTTAGAGTATTTTCATACTTGTTTCTGTTAGGAACATATGTTTTAGGATTTTGATGATACCAATGTAACTTAGATTGTAGACCCCTAACTTTTTATCATTTCTTTTGCTACCTTCGTCTTAGACGAAAGGTGCCATAACTCACCATGTAATTCGTGTTAAGATAGTCAAACACACGAAATTGAGTTATGTTTCTCTAGTTAGGTCTACGTGAACGAAAGAAGATCGAAGGTTTGAAGCAAAAGCTACATCAGCAAGAAAGACCACCTCCCGGATCTTCAACAAATGGAGAGATGCTAATCTTTAGGACGAAAGGAAACGTCCGTGAAAAGACGTTAATCAGACTGCCAAGACAATCCATCTTCTCATAATTCAAGGAGAATGTTGTTTTTGTCTCAGCTGATGAATCATCCTAGGAACAAGACGTTCCAAGGACAAAGAGCACACAAATCGAGGTGCATTAAATGTCACGGTACCTCTTTTCAGAGCTAGAAGACAAAACTTGCAGAAGTTCTTGCCTCCAACGACTATATGGTACAACCGCATTTAATGAAGTAATAAATGCACCAAGCTCTCCAGTTTTTACCCACTGGTTCATAGGTTTGAAATACTCATCTTCTCCAACGGATGGATATTTCCTCTTCTATAAATACTCATCTTCTCCATTATAGAAAGTGCTGGTTTTTATTACAACTGACCATACACATCCAAAAGCTCCTTATACAAGTTCACTCTCTCAAGCTTTTGAAAACCAGTGTTTCAAGGTGTGAAGTTTACAAGAAGAACTATCAGATTTCACCTTCTCAACCTTGAAGAAGTCTTGCATCTTATATACGTTGATCATCCAACATCCAACCAGCCAGCCAAGACTTCAACTTGTTAGAGAAACACGCAAATCTTTTCTACCAACCCTCAACTCTGAAGAAGACGTTGATAGAGGAGGCGGAGTAAACTCTAGGAGTTGAAAAACCTACAAAAAGTTGCCCGGCTTAGTGATCAAAGAAGCTAGCTTGGTTTAGTTTGTACTAGGAGTGATAGTGCAAACCTTTCACGAGTTGTGAAAGAAGAGTGGAGTAGGCACAGTTGGCCAAACCACTATAAAAATCTCTTGTCCCTATCTCTTTACTTTCTGCCTGCTTTACTTTCGTGCATTGCATATCATTCTCTATCACAACCGAAAGTTCTCATAAAGCAACAAACAGTGCAAAGTAATATAAAACTCGTTTAACTATTCCGCTGCGTGATAACCCCGAAAGGAGTTATTTTTGAAAAATCGATTTGAGTCTATTCACCCCCCTCCTAGACTCTCCTTTCGACCCTACCGGGACCAACAGTTTCATTCGAGGGTTGAAACTCAACTTAGGGTTCTTTATCTAGTGAGATGTTTTGTGTGTGAGTGTTGATGGTTTATGCAGAACCTTGTCAATACTTGTCTAGTATGGAATTTTAGCAACCGAATGGGCAATGAGTTCACGGGTTATCACTTATCAGTTATTACACCCCTAGACTCGTCCCTCAACCGTCACTATTCCTTATACCACATCTCACGACGTTCAGATTCACTTACGAGAGTGGAGAATGTTGAAGGTCTAGACTACTCGTGCTTAATGAGGGAGATTGGTAGCGTCAGGAGAGTGGGACAATCCCCGTTTACCGAATTGGCCTAGCATTGAATCACGAGAGTGGCATGTTAGTCAACTAATTTGGAGTTTGGTTGTCTTGAAGCCAATGGTGAAGTTTCTTAGCCCTCAATCTTTTGACTCATGGCATCAGACTAATAAATACATACACATTCCAATCCCTATCTTTTTATTATCATTTTTATCTCTTTGTTTCCATTCCTATGCTTATCATATCTGATCTCCTTCATGTTGTTATTATTTGCTTAGCTTCCACAAATCGTTTAGTGCTTGTGTCTAGATCTTCTTTGGCTAAACCAACCCCAAATCCTTTATGACGATAAAAAAAATTGTTTTTATTTGTTTCGAATACCACTATACTTGTTCAGAACTGATGGTTTTAATGAAATCGAGGTCCACCATAAATCGAGTACACAACGCGAATTAAACGAGGCACCGAGCCCAGAACAATGTAACATTGGAGAGATATATGACGTAACTAGATTACTAAATAATGAAATAGACACAAGCTAATATCGATACTCGAAGTCGAACTCTGGCTCCACCAGTGAAGAGAGAAAGGCTTCTACCATCCAGCTATCTAGTCTCTTTCGTCCTTTTTCTCGCCCCCTCAACGAATCACGACCCCCCCCCCCCCCCCTTATATACTGTGAAGGCACCCCTCTGGACCAGCCACGTGTGGGGCATCGGTGTTCCTCGTTCTGCGTCACACACGTGCCACCCCCACCGCACGCCCCGGTCGCATCTTACGTGCCCACTTTCCTTCCCCTCCTTTCGCGCTGCCCACGCCGCTTCGTGCGCCCACGATGGTCCTTGGACGCGCGTTCCCGCTTCTCCCGTGCCCCCTGCATGTGACCAACGTCCCCTTGCCTCCATACACATACGTTAGCCGCCACCCTGCGTACGTCCCTGCATGCGGTAGCCGCCACTCTTCGTACATCCCATGCATGCCGTAGCCGCCACCCCACGTACGTCCCATGCATGTCGTAACTGCCACCCCACGTACGTCCCATGCATGCCGTAACCGCCACCCCACGTACGTCCCATGCATGCTGTAACCGCCACCCCGCACGTCCATGCACGTTGCAGCCGCCACCGCGCCTTGCATGCGGTTATCCTCCGTGCGCGCGGGCTACATGCAGCCATCCTCTGCGTGTGGACCGCATGCGACTATCCTCCATGCATGCAGGCTGGCTTGCGAGCCCATCCATCTACTCTTGGGTTCCCCCCTTGGGCCTATGGGCCAGGCCCAATCCGATATATTTCATCATAAGTCCCCCACTTCTATTAATTACTAATAAGTGATTAAAAGAAGTAAAACTTGTTCAAAATTGTCTTATGGTCTCTTTCGTCTTTTAACTTAATGATTCAGTTTATAATTCTTTACATGTTCAAAATGGCACTAAACGGTGCAGTATTAACAACAAGTCCTCAATGTTACTCTGCTCGAATTGAAGACTTCAAGAGTTGAAGACTTAAATATGTATGACCGAAGCTTACATGTAACACATAAGATTTTAATTTTTCACGATTCATTGTGCACAGTCAAAATTAGCTTCCAGCAGCAAAGCCCCCAAGTTTGTTTTATTGTTTTTAATGGTGTTAACCTTTTTAATTTCCCATTTGACCCTTATCTTTTTATTAATTCCTTTTGTATCCTTATTTTGTTTTTATGGATTTACATATTTTATTAAATACATAAATATAAATTTTGAATAATTAAAAATAAATTATACCGTTTGAAAGATCTCATCAAGACGATTAAAACAAGCCTAATATTATATATAGATTAATTAAAAATTAAAACATATAAAACATAATTTTCATAATACTAAACTGAATACATCCGAAATTAAAGAAAACATACTTAGAATTAATAGTCTCCAAGACCACCCCCATTTCCTCCCGGATTATCAAAATACTAATTAAATTGACTACTTGATTCAACCCCTCCTCTATGTGTTTGCTCATTAGCTCTCTTTGGAACAATTTGTAGTTGCTCATTCCTTATAGACTCACGCATCATAGGATCTGTGATAGAATCTAAATTTATGTGTAAGATTTTGTTCTCTTCTTGATGCTCTCTCTTCTCTTCTCGACGCTCTCTGTTCGCTTCTTGTTGTTCTACCAACTCTACTTTCCTTGCTTCAGTCCGAGCTTTTAACAACTAAACCTCGTAATTTTTTTCAAGTATATATATCTTGATGTTGTTGGAACATTTTTTTGATTTGCTCATTTTCTGTCTGGATGGATTTTAAAAATTCCTTACTTTCTTCATTATATTGAGTTGTTTCTTCTTTTTCTCCTTGTTCCTTCCCGTAGGACATTCGCTTGCATTGTTGTTTTCGTTAACTTGATCTGCACTTTCAAAATCGTCATTCAAGTCTACACAAAAAGATGATGAGCCTATTGAGTTATCTGCTATATCATGCAGTGATTGTGATCCTTGAAAGTCGGTACTTGATTCTAAATTTCTCGAGATCCTTAAAGATAGACCATACACGATCACATCTAAACCCTTTTGAAAATTTGACATCTTGTAACATTAAATCTTTTGCTCTATATAGCTGTTATAAATCATAAATATAAGCAAGTAAATAGCAAATATGTGTAAGTACTCACAATTTAAACAAATGACTAATAAAATATTTATAAAGTACTCACAATGTCTTGTTCAGATGCTCCGCTCGGATTCATGTTTTCAATTTAACGGATGCATCCTCTTAATTTTAAAACAGCCGTCATTATATTTTACATCCATGTTTGAAGAGATCTCCAAGATGGAATATTACCATTACTCCATTAGAATTGAACAGTGTGCTATATATTCTAGCTTCCAGCAAAGCCCCCAAGTTTGTTTTATTGTTTTTATGAGACAAATCTGCATGCATGTAGGTGTTGTTCAAAAAGTGATTATATTGCCACCTACTCATTTGCATGCAAATTAAAGAATACGTGTCAGTGTAGTACGCCGGCACATATGCTCCATTTCAACTAAAAGTCTAAGCTTATAGTTGGATTGTACATTAATGGTTATATGCTCAACACGCCCCTTCACGTGTGTGGTGAGTTCCAAACAACACATCGTAATGGCTTATGGGGTGACGTAGAGATTCGAACCCATGACCTTTGATTTGGCCCTGATACCAAATTGAAACATGTTATGCATGCAATATAATGCAGGCAACCTATAAATTGCATATATGGCTGTGATAGATCGATGAGAGCGAGAGATCAAACAAACATATATTTAAGATGAAAAGCAGCAGCGAGGTGGGAGTGTTATTATTGGCGGCAATACTGTTCCTGTATCTCCTTCCCCGCCCAACTCATTCCTTTAAGTATAATCCCATCCGCCTTCCCACCGCTGATGATGCCGGCACGGCGGTGCTGGACGCCGACGGAGACCCCGGACGAGTGTGTAGATCGGACATATTGGGACGTTGCTGCCCAGGACGACCACGGTCATTTTAATGTCAAGGCTGACAATACTGTCTCATACAACTTCAAGATTAAGCTAGCTGACGGTAACAATTAGGGTGTGTTTGGTTGGTGGGTTTTGCCCATATGAATGGGTATGAAAGTGATTGTTGTTGTTTGGTTGATAGATTTTTAGAACACTATTATGGGTTTCGAATACCCCATCAATTGAAAAACTCATACCCAAATACAATAAGGATTTCATTCTCTTATTCATTCTCAAGCACTACTATTAGTAATCATTCTCATTCCACCCTACTACCAAACATGTTAAATACTTTCACCAAAACCCGTTACCATTACCAAGTATTTGATACCAATTCCGATTCCCATTCCTATGTGCGAACCAAGCACACCCTTACATAATCACTTAGGGTGTGTTTGGTTCGCACATAGGAATCGAAATCAGAATGGGTATCAAATACTTGGTAATGGTAATGGATTTTGGTGAAAGTAGTTAACATGTTTGGTAGTAGGGTGAAATGGGAATGGTTACTAATAGTAGTGGTTAAGAATGACTTATTGTATTTGAGTATGAGTTTTTCAATTGATGGGATATTCGAAACCCATGGTAATGTTCTAAAAACCTAATCAAACAACAACAATCACTTTCATACACATTCCTATGGGCAAAACCCACCAACCAAACACACCCTTACTGTCACTTCGTCTCCCAACAAAAGTGCTATAAACTTGGCCCAACCGATGTCTACAGGAACGGCGATATGCATTTGGGTGAGACTTTTATTCCCATCGTTGTTCAGTTTGTCAAATCTAATTAATATAATAATGCTACTTGTTTAAGCGCCCACCTGTACCGCCTAATAATAATAATAATAGTAATAATAATAATAAGCGCACCGTCATTTGGTCTTGTCTATTAAATCATTGAGTCATCGTAATTGATCAATCATTATTTTGTGAACCATGGTCCACATAAGTTGTGTGGACCATATTTTGTCTACTGTAAAATAATATACATTCAGTACAAAAATAATGTACATTGTATTCAGGGGATGTACATTATTTTTGTTCTGAGTGTGCATTATATTGTATAATGTACATTCAGTATAAAAATAATGTACATTTAGTATGTTAAAAATGTACTTTTTGTTATGGTCCACACAATAATTTGCCGTGATTTACATCCTCTCACATGCTCTGTCGGGTATGAATGTGGGGGTCCTTAGAGTTGGAGATTCAACCTTTTCAGAGAAAAAGAATAATAATAATAATAATAATAATAATAAAAATAATAATAATAATAATAGTTAATTCCACCATAGATTTTAGTATTTTTTAATGATATTTCATATTTACACTTTATTATATTATTTTCTTCCCTTAAATAACCCTGTATGGCTGTATTTCGTTAACTATTTATTATTCTTAACTTACTCATTAATTTTTATAAGATCTTAGGTTCGAATTCATCGCAATTAGAGTTGACATAATTGTTAAACAAATACTACAAATATGCTAAAATGTATATATATATATATATATATATATATATATATATATATATATATATATATATATATATATATATATATATATATATATATATATATTAAAAAATACAATATAAAATTTAACATAAACTTTGGTTAAATAATTAGTCCGGTTAAATACATAGCATTCAAAGTTGAGCATCAAAGATTATAAATCAGGAACCTTAAAAATCATTTTCCAGCATTTTTAAAAAAATTAGATTAATTAAGTTTTTTTTTTTCGTTTAATTAATCTTCTTTTGATTATTTAGAACAAGATCAAACTCAATATTTCAATTATGCTTTTGCATTATTTGAATAATTTAGGGTCATTATGGTATTAATATTTTTTGTTTGTATTTCTATAATGGTACAATTGTACATTAATTTACAAATATTGTACTATTTTTTTTATCGAACAAAATTGTTCTTACATCATTGTCAGACATGCGCAACATAACTACAAAGTTGTTGATAGAAATATAACTACACATGGAATCTAAAATGGTAGGATCATTTTCCAAAGAATTGACAATGTTGATATTCCACCCGCCCCAATTGAACAAGTTTACATATCATTCTCAAAATTTTATCAAATGCATGAAAACTTCTAAAAAAAATTTGTAAGTTAATAGTTACTATTTATAACAATATCCATTGTAATCACATATTCTGAATTATTTATTATCATCCTTTATTGACAGCAATTGTATCAATTGTTATTTACAAACTCTCAAAACAATAAACAACTAATGGAAAAAAAAAATCAATGACTTTATTGTTGTGGATGAAAAGTAAGTACCCCACTTTATTACTCTTATTAAATTAAATAAATTAGTAGCTACAACAAAAAATAAAACATATGTATTTAATTAATTTAGAATTAGATGTCTATAATGCTTTTATTCAACAACAAAAAATATTATTCATTATTTTCTACTTTCAAAGATTCCTTAATTACCTTCAAATTCATTAATTAATTATAGTCACTACATTGTCCATTATCTTCTTTATACACTATTTTGTAATTAAATATCAAAATTATAATACAAAAAATGTTATATATTTATTTACCAAGTATTTTAAACAAATATTTATATTAATATTGTGTTCAGTACTTTCACATGATAATATACTTCGTTAATATATGAATATTGGAAGATGTTGAGTATGTAGCAGCTCATCAGAGAGTCGAGTTCAACATTCTGTCTTCATCGAAACATGACGTTAGTTGACTGCTATATTTGCTACGCAAGTATAAGTAAATAAAGTTAGGCATTCGTTACTATCTCTAACATTTGGCATAGTGATCTGATAAGCCTTTTTTATCTTGACAATTGGTATCTAAACAGGTCACAATATATTACATATTGTGCAGTTTTTTAGGTTGACAAAGTGCTAGAATGGAAATTATTGTACAGTGGCGTTGCGCTTTTACAACCTTATCTCTTGTTGTCTATAAATTAGTGATGATCTATATTCATAAATCATATCCAAGTTTTCTTTTAGTAATACCTAACATATAAATTTTTTCTGCCATCATTGAAAAATTGTTCTATGTTTGTCATGTTGACAGATAAACTTCATTTATATTTGAGTTTTGGAAGAGTTAAAGATCAGTTTGGAAGAGTTAAAGATCAGAGGGCAATATTTACTTAAATCATTACTTAATACTTAATAGTCTGAAATCTTCAAAGTAGATAGAGCCAATATGGTATCCAAAACTAAAAATCCAATATTTATAGGAGTAATTCATAAATAACTGCATAACAATTAACAAGAATATAATTTGGGGACAAAATGTGGGAAAAAGCTTTCGGGAAGACAAACAGTTGGTAGTTGATTACTGTGTAATAATTTTAATTTTGATGAGATTTGGACACTTCTCGGCCTTTAAGGTCAGGAAACTGACCAATTACAAAAATCAGGTGTCATATAAGAAACGGGTCAATTCCAATGTCATTTCTTCATACATTACATTATTATTTAATACATGTCATGCCCAACCTGAGCAACTAACCACACACTGTCACATCAAATTTGTTGGTGAGATTCCAACATTGTGATCTCTACTCTATTATTATAAATAAAGACCACCCTCAAGTAGTTGTGAGTGATGATTTTTCACTTTCTAATACAATTTTTTATCTAGTAAAACCTTTCAAACTCATTTTGTATTTAGAAAATTGAATTTTAAATCATTAACACTATTAAAAAAATACATTTTCCGATCCATATTTTAATACAATCATATATCTCTTTTAATTTATTTATTTAAATAAACATTAATTTGTTAATTGTTATATAATGACAGAATTGGATGCATATTTTATTTGTATTAAGAGATGAAAAATGCTAACAAGTATTAACCCTTCTCATTTAATTTGCAAGATATTTGTATAGAGATTCCAGTTTTAAAAAATCATTTCTAAGTATTAACCCTCCAAATTGTTTTTAGTGTGTATATATATTACTAGTTTTTTACGCGCATTGCGCGGTTGGGATAATGCCCAATGTTATTTTTTTAAAATAAATACTTTAAAGTATATCAATGCAAGATTATATTGGAATTGTTCATACATAAATAATTGAATGTTAAATTTGCGTATTTAAATAGGCAATTCTAAGTTTAAATAGGCAATTCTAAGATTGATTATAATTGTCAATAAAATAAGTGTATAGGTATGGTTGAAACCAAATACGGGACATAAGGGAGAGCAAATAAAAATTAGTGCATAAAATATTAAATATATACTTAATATTGAAGAGCTAACTGCTGATTGCCAAACAAGAACATTGTGAGATAGTTTCTCACTTCAATTTGTTGTGTGATTTGAATACTATTTTTGTCAATAAATCCCCCAAGTAGTTAATATGATTGGCTTAATTATAATTTTTTATTTTTTATTATTTTAAAAATAATAATAATAATAATAATAATAATAATAATTATTATTATTATTATTATTATTATTATTATTATTATTATTATTAAATATATGTATACCATTAGGTCATTTTACATGTTAATCTAACCAACTAATTTTTTTAAATATCTTTTTACCAACTGTTAATATAATTCGTTGGCCAAATTCATTAATATAATCCGCTAACACTAACCGCTAACTGTTGATTGTCAAACAAGGACATCGCGAGGTAGTTCTCACTTCAATTTGTTGTGTGATTTGAATACTCTCTTTGTCAACAAATCTCTCAAGTAGTTAATATGATTGGCTTTATTAATTATATTTTTTAAATTTTTCATGGTATTAATAAAATACTTAGTAAATAAATATATAGCATTATTTTGTATTATAACTATGATATTTAATTAAAAAATAGTGCACAAATTAAGATAATAGACAATATAGTGAATATAATCAATTGATGAATTTGAATGTAAAGAATTTTTACATTGGAGAAATATAAAGATAATATAACTAATAAAATTATTTCTCTTAATTAGTTTATTGATAATGAATAATTTTTTTTAATAACGACATTGTAGGGACAATGTAGCGAATATAATCAATTGATGAATTTGAATGTAAAGAATTTTTATATTGGAGAAAAATAAATACAATATAACTAATGAAATTATTTCTCTTATTTAATTTATTGATAATGAATACTTTTTTTTTTGAATAAAGACATTGTAGACACATAATTCTAAATTAAAGAAATTCATATGTATTATTTTTGGTTGTAGCTACTAAATTATTGTTTAATTAATTTAATAAGAGTAAAATAGAGTATTAATTATGTCAACTTTGATTGGGATGTGGTTCGAACCTAAGACCTTTCTTATTGAAATCAATGAATAAGTTAATGGTGAACTAACAGAAATTAACGAAAAAGATAATATTTAACGGAAAAGTTAACGATTAATCATATTCATTAAGGATAAATTAAGAAATCTTAAGAAAAAATTAAAATCTGATAGATCTGAGTCATTCATTTGATTAAAAAATTTGACCGCCATTTTTTCTACCTATTATAGGCCTAACTCTCTTGGCCTCTTTTTAGTATAGTAGATATTGATTTCTTTGTTGGGTAATGTTGGTTTTCAAACTTTTAGAGCAGTCTGCCGGTGGCTCAACACGACCAAAAAAGTAACTGTTTGCGGAAAAATTATGGGCAAATACTCAAAATGTTCTCTTAAATTTGCTGGTGTGTATTAGAAATTACTTAACCCCTTTTAAAGTGCATTAGAAGGTTTTTTATAACGGTCCGAGTGACCGTTGGACTCAGCCTCGTCATTAAATACATTTTAATAGACTAATAATGAACAATAAATGCCTTAATTACACCCTAATCATTGCCGGCTCTTCCCCTCTTCTACAACGTAGGATGCCTACTACTTCACTCAATCGGTTACCAGGTGCCTCCTTCACGCGATCGGCTCCTCGCGACCAATCCAGGCAGTCCTCTGCTCGACAGAACAACTTTCCTTTGATGATTCTGCCAAGATTAACATTCACCATCTTTGGTCTTGGCAAGACGTACCCCTTCTTCTTGTCCTACTCTCCTGGCGCTACCAATCTCCCTCATTAAACACAAGTAGTCTAGACCTTCAACATTCTCCACTCTCGTACGTGAATCTAGACATCTTGAGATGTGATATATATATATAAGGAATAGTGACGGTTGAGGGACGAGTCTAAGGGTGTGATAAGTGGTAAATGGCAAACAAGATTGAGTTAATTCTATTTTTTGTCCTAAATTTATAGGTGCAGACAGTGGCAGAGTCACAATGGGGACAGTGAGGCTGTCACCCACCCAATATATAGTATATATACCAAACATTAATCAAAGGTTGCTTTGGTTTAGATGGCAAAACCACTGGTGTAATACATAATAATGGCCCATTGTTTGAAACCTAGTGTTGAGTTTGGTTTTTCAATTTTTAAATAGCAATAGTTGGAATACTAATTTGATTTTTTTTTTTTAACATTGTGGCTTTTTTTTTTCTTTCTTTCATTTTTTAATATTATTAGTTAGATGAGTGAACTTTTGTTTTGACATTTTTTAATATTTTTTTATCTTGATATATTTTGATTTTTCATCTCTAGTCAACAATATTTATGACTTGGTTTCTAAGTATTTCATTTTTTAAAAATACCACGCTCGTTAGTTTTAATATTTTGCCCCCACCGAATAATATTTCCGGATCCGCCACGGGATGCAGATAATTCACTTTTAATTTATTTTTTTTTATCAGAACATCCACGTTTGATTCCATTATTATTGTGACATGATCATTTTTATTCACTGTCAACAAAATCGTTGAAATATTGCTAAATACAAAGGAATTTCGATCATTTTTATACAAAGTGAGTTGACTTTACTTTATTTTTTTTGAAAAAATTCGTAATTAAAAATCGAAATGACTTTGTATTTAATGACATTAAAATTATTTTGTTAATAGAGGACCAAAAATGATCCTGTCAAAATAATACTAGGACCAAATGTAGATGTATGTTATGATAAAAAAGAACTAAAAGCGAATTGTCACTTATAAATCTATACTAGAACAAAAAACGTAAAAGGCAAATGACAAACAATATAATATAATCAGTTACGTTTATTCAATTCCATCAACACATGGACGGCTAATTTAGATGCATGCTGACTAACAACTTGGGGCGGGCCTGCAGCATGTTTATTCTTATATACACATACACTGGACGTACCTACCTATAGGTGGTAAGTAGATACATTATTATTATTATTATTATTACTATTGCGTAGCTAGCTAACTAGAGACTAGCGTAGCGGTACTGGTGCCCGCCCGCTTAAACAGGTAGCGGGCTGGGCTAGCATTATTAATTTTTTAATTACTTTTGAGAAACTGAACAGTTAAGGAAAGATAACAAATACCCAAATGCATAGTCCCAAGGGGGCACCCGGGATGGGTGCAGAGTGTGCCAATGCTGAAGCACGCGGTGGAGTCGGAGGGACAGTAAGCAATTTGGTAACGGCGATCCTCAACGGTGTTGTCACTGAGAATCATGAAGTTGTGGGAGAAACTGGTCTGAGGCGCGACAAAAGAAGGATCATAGCCGGGGGTAATGTCCCAATATGCCTTATGCGCACACTCGGGCGGCAGCGTGGAAAAGGAGAATTTGATGGCCAGGCGAGTGGACTCCAAGATGGAGGTGGCGGTGGCGTCCTCGGGAATAAACTTAACGGCTCGGCCGTTTTCCTTTGGGTCGGATGTGACCAAGAGGTTGTCTGGGCATCCCACATACGGCGGCGACGACCTCATCTCCGGCGAACCTGAATTAGCAAGTATCACGTCTCCGTAACCGGTGGTTATGTTGTAAAGTGTGTTGGGCTTGACGGGGTCTCCGTCGGCGTCCAGCACCGCCGTGCCGGGATCATGAGCGGTGGGAAGGCGGATGGGATTATAAGTAAAGGAATGAGTTGGGTGATAGAGGGACAATAGTAGTGTTAGTGCCAATAATAACACTCCCACCTCGCTCCTGCTTTTCATCTTAACTTAACTGAAATACTGAATTATATATATATATATAATATATGTTTGATCTTTCTCATCGATCTATCACAGCCATATATGCAATTTATAGGCTACGCTGCCTTATTTTTTATTTTTTTAAATTAATTAAGAAGCTAAGCTAAGCTTAATTGGGGGCATTATTTTGCATGCATGTATGTAGTGGCCGGCGTACTACACTTACACGTATTCTTTAATTTGCATGCAAATGAGTAGGTGGCAATATAATCAGTTTTTGAACAACACCTACATGCATGCAGATTTGTCTCATAAAAACAATGAGTTAATACCCAAAATCGTCCTCGACTATAGTGATTTTTCTCAATTTCGTCCTAAACGATTTTGGTGACCTAATATCGTCTCAGACTTTTGTGTTTCGCTCAATTTAGTCCTCCATTTGTTATTCCGTCAAATTGGTGTTAAATAAATGGACAATTCAGTAATGTCAATATTGATCTCTCTTTACTTTCAACTTGTGAAGTGCGAAATTCCTCTTTCTTGTACGAATTACACCCAGAATTAGTCCCGGACCTGCAAATCAAATTTTATATTCGCAGTTTAATTTTAGAAGTAATTCTGGGAGTAATTCGTAAAAAAAAAAAAAAAAAAAAAAAAAAAAAAGATTTCGCAATTCACATGTCTATGAGTAAAGAGATGCCAATATTAAAATTACTGAATTGTCTATTTATTTAACACCAAATGGACAGAATAACAAATGAGGGACTAAATTGAGCAAAAACACAAAAGTCTGGGACTAAATTGAGCGAAACACAAAAGTCTGGGACGATATTAGGTCACCAAAGTCGTTTAGGACGAAATTGAGAAAAACCACTATAGTCGAGGACGATTTTGGGTATTAACTCTAAAAACAGTAAAACAAACTTGGGGGCTTTGCTGGAAGCTAGCATAGAACTGTATGTACAAGTGTATGTTCATACTTGGGGGCAATATATGGTGCACCAAACGCCCAAATGGCGCTGAACTCCTCCAATAAAGACGCCAAAAGGGGCGCCATTTTTGCGATGGTCTACAGTGCAATGCCATATTTGGCGCTGCACTGTAGCTTGACCTCAAAATGGTGTTAACCTTTCTTATTTGCCCTTTGACCCTTGTCGTTTTTATTAATATTGGATTGCCAAAGTAAAATCACCACTCTCTGGATTCTCAAACCTCCTCACAAACACTCCTCCATTCTCTTTGCAAAATGTCGAGCTCATGCACAACCCGAACTGCATCATACTCAATGGTGGAAGATCAACATTTATGTTGTGTGTATTTTTATATTAGCCAAGATCCTAAAGTTGGTAAGAATCAGGCACAACAAGAATTTTGAATTCGTATTGCGATTGAGTACCATAAAATGCTATCAGTAAATAATGGTAATATTCGATTTTAGAGATCTCTTCAAACTCGAATGCAAAATATAATGATTGGTAATATTCTATCACATGCATATATGCAATTTATAGGCTACAAGTGTATGTTTAAACATGTAAAGAATTATAAACTGAACACACTTGTAAGAGTGCTGCAAACATGCACCATATATTGCCGCCGAGTTTGAACATACACTTGTACATACAGTTATAGCCCCCAAGTTTGTTTTATTGTTTTTATGAGACAAATCTGCATGCATGTAGGTGTTGTTCAAAAACTGATTATATTGCCACCTACTCATTTGCATGCAAATTAAAGAATACGTGTAAGTGTTGTACGCCGGCCACTACATACATGCATGCAAAATAATGCCCCCAATTAAGCTTAGCTTAGCTTCTTAATTAATTTAAAAAATAAAAAGTAAGGCAGCCTAGCCTATAAATTGCATATATGCCTGTGATAGATCGTCGAGAAAGATCAAACATATTATATATATATATATATATATATATATATATATATATATATATATATATATATATATATATATATATATATAATTCAGTATTTCAGTTAAGTTAAGATGAAAAGCAGGAGCGAGGTGGGAGTGTTATTATTGGCACTAACACTACTATTGTCCCTCTATCACCCAACTCATTCCTTTACTTATAATCCCACCGCTGATGATGCCGGCACGGCGGTGCTGGACGCCGACGGAGACCCCTTGAAGCCCAACACACTTTACAACATAACCACCGATTACGGAGAAGTGATACTTGGTCATGAGTATCCGCCTCTGAATTGCCCATACGAGGTATTGGTCACATCCAACCCACCGGATAACGGCAAATCCGTTAAGTTTTTTCCTGAGGACGCCACCGCCACCGCCACCTCCATCTTGGAGTCCACTCGCCTGGCCATCAGATTCTCCTCTTCCACGCTGCCGCCCGAGTGTGCAGATAGGACACATTGGGACATTTCTGGCGGCTATGTTCCTTCTTTTGTCATGACTCACCCCAGCTTCTCCTACAACTTCATGTTTAAGAAGGCTCCCGACACCACCACAGTTGAGGATCGCCGTTACCGAATTGGTTACTGTCCCTCCGTCTCCGGCATGTGCTACACCATTGGCACAATCTGCACCCAATCCGGGTGCCCCCGTGGGATTGCGCATTTGGCTATTAGTTATTCTCCTATAACTGTTCAGTTTCTCAAAACTAATTAAAATTAAATTAATAATGCTAGCCCAGCCCGCTACCTGTTTAAGCGGCCGGGCATCACTACCGCTACGCTAGTCTCTAGCTAGCTAGCTACGCAATAATAATAATAATAATAATAATAATAATAATGTACCTACCTACCACCTATAAGTAGGTACGTGCACTGTATATGTGTATATAAGAATAAACATGTTGCGGGCCGGTCCCAAGTTGTTAGTCAGCATGCATCTAAAATAGTCGTTCATGTATTGATCGAATTGAATAAACGTAACTGATTATGGTCCTGATTGCTAAAGTAATTAGTCTAAGTATAAGTTAATTTTGACTTATTTGATCACTATTAGTTATTTGATTTGATTTAAAAATCAATATAAATGTTTAGTTAATTAGTTTTTTGTACTTCAAAAAACTACTCAAAGTAACATTTTCAATTAGTTTTTTAAAAAATGAAATTATACCAAACAACTATCAGCAAGGCCGACCCTGAGCATGTTTACCCAGAATCATTGCACAGTGTCCCAATTTTTGGGGGCTCCATAAATATATCATAATGTATATATACTATACAACATGTAAGTAGCCTGCTGTAATATAATTTTTTTTTTTTTTTTTTTACAATTCGCTCCAAATTTTGGGGGCCAATTGTAATATATATATATATATATATATATATATATATATATATATATATATATATATATAGGGTCAGGTTCTTGTGAGAACATGTCTTCTCATGCAGTCAGTGCGGCATACACCATTAGGTATGCATAAATGCACCACATAGTGTTTGAAAATATACCATTATATATGGTGTGTTTTTTGTTTGTGTGGTGCATTTTTTGACATTTCATTCTGGTTTATTCTCGAACATTGTATGGTGCATTTATGCATACCTAATGGTGTATGCCGCACTGACCGCACGGGAAGACCTGTTCTCACAGGAACCAATATATATATATATATATATATATATATATATATATATATATATATATATATATATATATATATATATATATATATATACACTACTGGAAATTCTGAAATTTTCGACCACCTGAAAGTGATCATAAATCAAGTTGAAAGTCTTGTTCCGACCACTTTTGGTATCCGGAAAAATCTTTGTTGCTATTTCCGACCACTTTTTAGACTTTTTGGTATCAACTTAATTTAAAATCATTTTCAGGTGGTCAGGAATTTCATAATTTCCAGTACTGATATATATATATATATATATATATATATATATATATATATATATATATATATATATATATATATATATTATTGAGATTATGAGGTTAGAGTATTGCAATAACCACGCACTCACGCAGGAACAAAGCATCAACATAATATTCTAGATCAATAGTCCTCTGACTATTAAGATTTTTTAAATTTGATCCTCATCTTTTAATTCGAACGAAATAAACCATTGACTATCAAAATTGTTTAATTTCATCATTGGTCCTTCTATTAACCAGAGTTAGATAGACATTAAATTAAGTGATAAAAGGGTCCTTTCCATAACTAGGTCTTCTGAGTGCAGCTATTGATCAAATGAAATTGAATACCAAAAGACAAGTTCGCCGCCAAGTAAGGAAAATCTAATTTGCAACCTTTGTATTGCTTCAATTCCTACTTATACAGTACTTGAAATCAAAAGTGAAATTTATGGTTAAATTCAATTGGAAAGCGTTAAATCCTTCATTGTTGACGACTTTGTTGTTCCCAAAGGAGAAGGCTTCGCACCTGCAAATTCGCTTTGGAAGGGAGATACATTACATTGATGTTACAAACTCCATATTAGGTATGCACTGCATGTAATGTATACATATATACTCAAACCAAGATTAGGAAGAGAAACCCAGCAGAAGAAATGATCATTTTACCTCTTAACTTAACGCCTATTTAACTCTTGGTTAACGGAAGGACCAATGGTGGAACAATTTTGATAGTCAAGAATTTATTTCGTCCAAATTAAAAGACGATGACCAAATTTAAAAAATCCCAATAGTCGAAAGATTATTGCTGAAATTAACTATAATATTCTATTACTTTAATATTTTGATAATTTAATACCTAATATCTATTTTCTCTAATCTCTTTTTGTATTCCTTAATCTCTATTTCTCTAATCTCTTTTCCTATTCCCTAGTCTCTTCAATAGGTCATAATCAATAGTTCATTATTTTTATTGAATCTTTCCCCTAAGTTCTTCATCAGACATAATTATTAAATAAAACTTATTAACTTAATTGTACATATTATATAATTTATTTCAAAATAATTATTTATTGACATGACTTATTAACTTAATAATTTTAAATATTGAATAATATATTCAAGAGTTTGCTTCTTAATACATTTCCTAAATTATTAATTGATAGAAATTATAAACAATTTTTTTTCTTAGGATTTTGTAACGATGTTTTCTAGAAAATATTCATCTGGGTCTGAAAAGCGTAAAAGAAAAGGTGAATTGAACAACTAACTCAATCTCAAAATTGAGCTCTTGAAAAATTCATTACAAAAGAATATCAAATAGATGAGGAAGAATGATGCCAATGAAAATTTGTGATATGCTAATCTTCACAAAGAATTGTTAGACTTGAAAAAATTTAAATGATAATGTGCACAACAATTATAAATATCATTGTGACGATGAAAATGATAAGAATATTAATGATTGTTTAGATGATGATGGTCACAACGATAAACCAAATGATTCGTTTTTATTTGACATATATGATCCAAGAAATTGGGATACCCTTGTTTTTAGATTAATAGATATTCTTGTTAGAAGGGGCCCAAAATTAGATGTTGCACAAGACCTCTATTTGTATTGGAACGACCTTGACTATCAGCTAACAGCTAATTTACCAAATATACCTTTTTACAATCAGCTAATATTATCAACTACTTATACCTTATAATTAACTCAATCAACTTGACACATCTAGTATATCTTTCGTTCTTTGAGAAGAACATAACTGCCGTATTATCACAATGAATCCTCAATGGTTTGGCTATAGTGTCGACAATTCCCAAACCCGATTAAGAATATAAATAGGGAATGGATAGACAAATAGGACAAATGTGCATAGTAGAGTCGCGAGGACCAAATATTGTATTAGATAGTGATAATCGAGCTATTACAATGGTTATCTAGGTAATGCTAGAATAGGATAGAAGATCAAGAATATGTCCTAATGGGACAAAACATGGGGTATTTATACATAGAAAATTCCCTAACTGCCCCCCCCCCCCCCCCCCTAAAATGGTGGGTCGGTTGCATCACCGCGTTGACCGCACCCGGGTCCGAGCCCCGGATTTTTCGCTTGAATGGGCCGACCTCTCTCTGGCCGAGTTCACTTTGGTCGACCTCTCTTGGACCGAAGCCTCTTGGCCGAGCTCTCCTAGGTCGAGGTGTCTTGGACCAAGCACGGGACTCAACCTTAGAACCCCAAATCTATTCCAGACCTTCTCGCTCCGCTTTCTTGGATCAATTTGCTCCAATTATAATATATTCATCAATATTGTTTGCAAATTAAAGAATGAACACGTACGTGTAGTAAGAGTACAGTGCTAAGCTAGCTTCCAGCAAGTTTGCATGCATGTACGTGTGGTTCAAAAACTGATTATATTGCCACCTACTCATTTGCATGCAAATTAAAGAATACGTGTAAGAGTAGTACGCCGGCCACTACATACATACATGCATGCAATATAATGCTGCTAGCTTCTTAATTAATTTAAAAAATAAAAAATAAGGCAGCCTAGCCTATAAATTGATCCAATTGTCCAGGAGTGGAGATATTCGTTTCGGCAAGACTGATGCTCCCTTGATTGTTCAGTTTGTCAAATCTCATTAAAAAACTGTTTAATTTAAGCACCCGCACCGCTAGGCTAGGTGCCTACGTAGCGTTATAATAATAATAATGTTACATCCTCCTAGATACTCTGTCGGACCGGATATGGGTCTTAAGATTTAGATATTCAATATTTTGGGAGTAATAACAACAAGAAATAAGGGTCAAATAGGCTACCCAATTGCACATTAAATTACAATTAGGCCACCAAATTTTAAAAAAAAATACAATTGAATCCCTGAACAACACAAAATTATGCAATAAGGTCCAAAATAATCTGTTTACCTGAAATTGTAGGTTACCGATTTTAAAAATAATTTTAAATAAAATAATTAATTAAAATTAAAATAAATAAATAAAACTAAACCTGCCAGAGACGATTCGTCTCCCTGGCCATGGAGATGAAGGTCTCTTTGTCTCCATGGCCGAGGCCATCCGGAACCTTCGTCTCCGGCCATGGAGATGAAGCCTGCCGGAGACAAATCGTCTCCGACAGGTTTAGTTTTTTTTTTTTTTAATATAATTTTAATTAAAATTAATTATTTTATTTAAAATTATTTTTAAAATCGATAACCTACAATTTTAGGTAAACAGATAATTTTGGACATAATTTTGTGTTGTTCATGGACTTAATTGTATCTTTTTTGAGTTCGGTGACTTAATTACACTTTAGTGTGCAATTGGGTGGCATATTTGATCCTTATTCCTAAAAATAATAATGTATGTACCTAGCTACCTTGTTTGTCATTTGCCACCTACTCATTTAATTGCAAAGAACACGTACGAATAACCAGCTTGGGGTTGAATGGAGATTAGTACATTGCCTAGCTAATTCTTTTATGTTCCTGTATGCATGTGAAACTACTTGATGATCATCAGTACAGTGCCTAGCTAATTCTTCATATTTTCACCTTGCCATTATATTATTTCTTATAATGTTGCTCAAAGTACGTGTTCATCATTTCATTAATTTGTGTGTTTTGGTGTAATTCTCAATTGAATTGAAGGATTTCGGAGCATTTTGAATGCATTTAATTAGAGCCATCAATAATGAGAGCTAAGCTGAAGCTAATTGAAAACGTAGTTTCTGTGGTGGATGAAAATTAAAGTAGATTGGAAATGAATATTCCAAGGGTTGTCGTTTCAAAAGATGGAAACTTAAAATTGAATATTGTGTGGTCAAGTATAAGTACGCATTGGCACTAGGAGGCTAGGGGAAACATTGTACATGGCACAAGGAGGTAGGAAGCACAACAAAGGGAAACATACAAGACCATAAAAGAAAACTATACAATACAAGATGGAGTGAATTGGAATCCCCTTGATTGTAATATAGAGACATTAGCGAGAATTGAGGCTATGTGATGGTTTGATCTTTGGCACACGCTATGTTAGTTGCTAAGTCGATACGTACTTGGCCTCTTAGGCAAATTCTATGTCTAAGGCATTACATCTATCAAACATCTAACCTACGCCTCCACTCGAGCATTGCCTTCTCGGATCGAAGGACGGGGAATGCAAATATGTAAGACTTCATAGAATCACAATCTCTTGCCAATTCTACTCTCTCAAACTCCTCACTCATCCTAGTCGGTAATGAGGAAAGGATAAACTCATGACATTATCCACAACAAAAGCATTATGACATAATTGCAACATCAAATCTCTATAACATTGAAAGATCAAACATGCATAATCTCTAGATCATCAATTCCAACTCCTAGATAGCCTAGCCACAAATCAACATGAATTGAAAGCATAAATGTAGGAACTCGAGTCTAGCAACCTAGAATGTGGAATGGATGAATCAAAATATGAAATCAAAAGATGAATTAAGAAGAGTTACCAAACTTGAGTCCACAATTGCAATTCAATCTCAATTACATGAATTGGAGAGAAGCTTTTCTACAATCAAGGAAAGTTGTCAATTCTCTACAATTCTAGATCATCTTTCACTTGGACATTGAAGATCAAAGATGTAACTAGATGAATCTAAACTAATTTAGACAGAGAAAATATCTATAAGACTAATCTAAGTTCTGGAAAATGAATCTAACCTTCTAAAATATCTAAAATTTATACTATTTAAAGACGAAAATCGCGCCTTTGTGTGTTTGCTTCCTGCTTACTGTGTTTGCTTTTAGATTTTTAGGGCTTGAGGAAGGGAGGGGGAATTGTATCGATGAAGAAGATGGAGTGAAAATTAGGAGAGGCAATCTTATAAAAAATAAAAGAAAAGAAAATTATCATGTTAACATCTAACCCACGCAGAAATAAATATTTGTTTAACCTTCCTTCCTTAAGGGGTTGAAGTTGATTTCGCTATGAAGATTTGCATTTCTGTGTGCATCTTAATAAGGGGAAGAAGAATGAATCATTCCACAAAAAGTCAACTAACATAATTTTTAATAAATGACTAAATTGTGTAAAATCATCAAAATCGATGACTAAATTAAGCACAAAAAGTCACTTAGGACTAAATTGAGTAAAACCATTATAGTCAAAAACTATATGTTGGGTATTAACTCTAATTATTTATTTTGGACATATTAATGCATTTCACGGTATACTCAAAACCATATATGTTTTGGTCAAGCCAATTAAGAGGTGTCTTGAGCAGGCACTAACTGTAGGAGACACATGCATTAATCTCGTACCATACTCATATTAATCCTCATTCGCATCGGACCAGCCTAATTAAGAGACAAAGTGTTGGCCAAATTGATTTTTCTATACGAGAGAGAGTTTGAACTCTCGACCTCTCTTAAGGGACGAGAGTGCACGGCCACTCACGCCAACCAAGCTGGTTACTCAGAAGTGAATAGCCCATTTAGCTTCTCGGAAGCCATATGCATCCTCATTGTTGCGTTTGTCTCATATAAGGATTAGGAATATGAGTTTGTCTCATATAAGGAATAGGAGTGAAAGGGGGATTATATGCCTATAAATATATTGAATGTATCTCATCACCTGGATCACCATCACAAATAATAAGAGAATACTTTCACTCCCGTGGATGTAGGCACATTGCCGAACCACGTAAATCTTGTCTTCTTTACTTTCAGCCATTATTATTTTTCTTGTTCTTGTTAATCTTAACAAATTGGTATCAGAGCATAGTTGAGAGGTCTAGTTCAAGTACAAAATTCGAGGTATCAAAGTTTGATGGTATAGGGAATTTTGGGTTATGACGGTCTAGGGTAAAGGATTTGTTGGCACAACAGGGTCTTCTGAAAACCTTGACGGAAAAGTCAGCTAATCTGGAAGAGGCTAATTGGGAGGAGTTGAAGAAGCAGGAAGCTATGAACGTGGTTCAAGCCGATGACTCTTATTATAGTGAAGATGATGTTCTAGCGGTAACTAGTAACAAGTTCGAACATTGTTTGGACTTGTTGGGCGTTTCTAGAGTCTAGATGTGAAGGTGGTGAGGGGCGCTGTGGTGTTGGGCAGCGCGGGTACCAGGAGGGGTCGTGGACTTGGTATCGGTATGGGTCGGGCTTGCATGAGTCACGGCTGGTACGGGATGGGCTTGTCATGAGTCAGAGTTGATATGGGTCGGGCTTGGCATGAGCCACGACTGGTATGACGGATTGCTTGGGACGAAGCAATTCGTGAACATGCACTGGAAAACGTTTGATGCTGCGTGGTGCATGTTGCTGACTAGTGACAATTGCTGGTTGGTGGAGCATTGGGCCAGGCACACGAGTTTAGTGTGACTTTGCAGGGGCGCTGTTGTGTTAGGAGTAGCGTGGATACCAGGAGGGGACATGGACCTGGTATGGGCCAGATGCAGGAAGTCAGTTGAACAAGACAGTTAGCAAGAGTCGTGGGTGGTATAACAGGTCGACGGCTGAGGGGCGAATGGCTTGGGACAAAGCGGTTCGTGTACATGCTGGAAAACGTTTGATGCTACTTGGTGCATATGGCTGGCTAGTTGGGATGAGCATGGTTGTTCCTACCCATGTGTATATGTGAGATAAGTCTTTTTCTCCTAAAGGGCTTATTTGCGAAGGTGGAGATGGTTAGATAAGTATTTTCTCCTAAAGAGCATATTCGCCAAGGTGGAGATTTGTTGAGTTATCTTTTCTCCTAGAGAGCATATTCGCCAAGGTGGAGATTTGTTGTGTTTGTCTCATATAAGGATTAGGAATATGAGTTTGTCTCATATAAGGAATAGGATTGAAAGGGAGATTATATGCCTATAAATATATTGAATGTATCTCATCACCTGGATCAGCATCACAAATAATAAGAGAATACTTTCACTCCCGTGGATGTAGGCACATTACCGAACCACGTAAATCTTGTCTTCTTTACTTTCAGCCATTATTATTTTTCTTGTTCTTGTTAATCTCAACGCCCATAAATCCTACAACAGTTTCCTTCTATTATTTTCTTTATATGCTCTTTGAAATTCCTCATGAAACAAGCATTTTCATCTTCACTAAACAAACCACCATAACACTCTAACCATGCATAAGCCATTAGTTCATATTCAGACATACCTTCCTCAACATTCTTCTCTATTCCATGATAACCTACCTTCGAGCCGCATCCAAGTATATGCATAAACTCGTGAGCCAATATTCTTCCTATAACTAACCTATTGATCAAATAGATCTTGAAATAAAGAGTACATTACAAAATTAATTTGTACAAATGAAAAAAAAAAAAATAGTAGCTAATCTTAATCTTATTTCCGGTCTTATACTTGTATAGAAGTTAGTTTCACGTTTCAATAACATAATGTTAGACTCGACTCTCTGAGTTGTTGCCTGATGGGATATTTACCCCAGGACCGGATGGATGAACGACCCAAGCAGAGCAGCGAGCGAGCAGGTTAGGAGTCGGGGGATACCAAGAGGAAGAAGGGGTACATCTTGCCAAGGCCAAAGATGGTGAATGCTGATCTTGCTAGAATCATCACAGGAAAGTCGTTCTGCCAAGCAGAGGATTGCCTGGATTGGTCTCGAGAAGCGGATCGCGTGAAGGAGGCACCCTGTAGCCGATTGAGTGAGGTTGTGGAAGAGGGCAAGAGCAGGCAATAATTAAGGTGTAATTAAGGCATTTATTGTTCATTATTAGTCCATTAAAATGTATTTAATGACAAGGCTGAGTCCAATGGTCACTCAGATCCCTATAAAAGGCCTTCTAATGCACTCTAAAAGGGGTTAAGTAATTTCTAATACACACAAGCAAATTTAAGAGAACATTTTGAGTATTTGCCATAATTTCCCCGCGAACAGTTACTTATCCGGTCGTGTTGAGCCACTGGCAGACTGCTCTAAAAGTCTGAAAACCAACCTTACCCAACATAGAAATCAATAAAGATAATAAAGAGGAAGAAGTAGAGAACTGAAGAATTAAAATAAACACAGGATCATTTCACATAGATAATACTTATCCTTATTTCTTCAGATTTATTTAGGATTTACACAACCAGGCCAGCTTGGATTTGTTGCATGTTTATTCTTACACATACGTACAACGTTGTCAAAGTGGCAATAACGCTATTACGTTACTTATTTAGCATATATAGCTACCATGCAACCTCACGACCGGCGCCGGCGCCGGCGCTTTTTTCACGGTTACACATCAGTAGGTTTGATGACAAAAACGAAGGGAGAATTGGCGAGAGCCAAACGCGTGGTCCTCAACAAGGGGTCGTGGTATCTGCCGACGTTGTAGCATTTGTCGGAGCCGAACTGACAGTAAGTGAGTTTGTAGAAGTTAAGGTTGGCATCCACCACCTCAATCTTGAACTGGTTGCTATTGTCGGAGACAAACTCGCCGGCTTTCAAGAAATACTGCCCGGACGCGCCGTCGTGCTGGATCCCCCAGTTCACGTTGTTTACGCAGAGCTTGTTGGTGGCGACGTTGAACCGGAAGGTCTGGTACGTCGACGGCATGACGACGGTGGCTTCCGCCGCCGCCGGCGTGATGGTGATGGGGTCGCCGTTGTCTAAGTCGCTCGGGGATACGATCACGTCGCTGGCGCATTTGCTCATCATGTCCAGCCGGGCGAGTCTCAGCCCTCCTCCGCCGGCTCCCCATACGGCGGAGACCATGTAGTAGTTCCCGCCGGCGACGACCGCGTCGCCGTTGGCGTCTAGCACCGGAGTTTCAGACGAGGCGGCGGCTTCGTGTGTGGTGGGGAGGCGGATGGGATTGAAGGTGGAATGAGCTGGGTTGGGGAGGAGATAGAGGGAAAGAGCGAAGAAGAGTAAGAGGGCTTTCATCATGACTTAATTGGGAGAAAGCTAAGAGGTAATGATGTTTAATTTAATTTGTTGGTGTGTTGTGCTGTGTTGAGCTCTCATGCATGCAATTTATAGACAACAAGAGATAAGGTTGAATTATTGTTTTTGTTAAAGTTCTTAGATTATTTTGCCAACTTATCACTTGTTACAAATTAAATAAATAGGTAGTGTCAATCAACTTGTCGTCAAGTGACAAGAAGTGACCCTCCTAAATGAAAAGTCATAAGTTCAAGCCTTTATAATGTACTCCGTAATAGAGTAAAAGACTTTTATTTGTCATTCTCTCAAGATCAAGCCCAGCAATCCCATTTTCATACCTTCCAAACTTAGAGTGTGTTTAGTTGGTGGGTTTTGCCCATAGGAATGGGTATGAAAGTGATTGTTGGTGTTTGGTTGATGGGTTTTTAGAACACTATTATGAGTTTTGAATATCGTACCCCATCAATTGTAAAACTCATACCCAAATAAAATAAGGATTTTATTCCCTTATTCATTCTCAAGCACTACTATTAGTAACCATTCTCATTCCACCCTACTATCAAACATGTTAAATACTTTCACCAAAACCCATTACCATTACCAAGTATTTGATACCCATTCCGATTCCGATTCTTATGTGCGAACCAAACACACCCTTAATTATGCCAAAAGCTATATAGCCTAATGGTAAAACTACTTTTCAAACTTAATTACGCCAAAAGCTATATATAACTAATAGCGCGCCTAATAGTAAAACTGCACAACATATGACTTTGTGATGATGACCTGCTTATATATCAATTGTTAGTAGCGAATGCCTAACTTTATTTCGATAACAGAATGCTGAACTCCACTCTCCAAGCTGCTATACTCAACATCTTCTAATATTCATCTATGGGCAAAGTAAGGGTGTGTTTGGTTTGTGGGTTTTGCCCATAGGAATGGGTATGAAAGTGATTGTTGTTGTTTGGTTGATAGGTTTTTAGGACACTACTATGGGTTTCGAATACCCATTCAACTGAAAATTAAAACCCATACCCAAATACAATAAGGGTTTCATTCCCTTATTCATTTTCAAGAACTACTATTAGTAAACATTCTCATTCCACCCTACTACCAAACATGTTAAATACTTTCACCAAAACCCACTACCATTACCAAGTATTTGATACCCATTCTAATTCTGATTCCTATGTGCGAACCAAACACACCCTAATATTTTTTTAATGATTAACGGTAATTAGTTTACCACAATCAATGTTAAAAAATAAATAAAATCAACTAATCAAATATTATGGAGTGGGGAGGTAAACATTGTGAGGTAAATAAATAACGGAAATACATTATAGCATTACTAATAGGAATTTTTAAAAAATATTTTTCAAACAAAACTTTTATTAGTGATGCATAATCTTTACATATTTTTTTCTAAGAGACGGTTTTATATTAGTGTTTTGCTACATACAATGTTGACGAATATATTATACACACAACCCGAACCGGAATAGCAACGCAAACTCGGAGCACCACGATGGAGCCCAAAGCATCTTGGAGGTGTCCCGACCCGAGTCATGTGGGGTGTTGGGTTCGGGTCGGGTAGCTCGGCCTTAGCCGAGCTCGGACCATAATGAGCTCGGGTAAGGGAGCTCGGCACTACCCGAGCTTGGGGATCCGACCCAACCCGACCCGGCCCACCCGGGTCTCCCGTCAACGGGGTGATCTAACCGCCCCCTGGTTTAGGGGCGCGGTTGGGAGTTTGTTGCATATAACCCCCCCCCCCCCCCCCACCTCATCTGATCTTGTTCTATACACTTTGTCCTAAAAACCATTGTAATAGCCCATTTACGACATTTAATACAATATACGGTCCCTGCGGCTTTTACAACATCGCTTCGTGTTATTTATTTATTATTTACATTACATTCTTATCCGGATTTATTGATTCGGGCCCACCCCGGGTTAATTAAATCCATCAAATGTATTGTTAAAAGATGATATGGTTGGTTGAATAGGTATAGACTAGTATAATTCTCGTACCTAAAAATTATAAATTTGATCATTATTAATATTCTTCAGTCGAGTCTGTGTCCTAGTGCATATTATCCAGTAATAATTGTGAATTTTTTCAGTCACAAAAAATGATATGATCATTTTTAAGTAATGATTGTAAGTTTTTTCAATCACAACAACAATAATATGGTAATTCATTACATGCACATCAATGATCTAGTAGATTACGTTCGATCATGTTGGGAGAATTGAGTTATAAAAGACAAAAAAACAATAAAGCTGTCTTAAATAAAAATAAAATAAAAAACAAAACAAAACAAAACCAAAAACAAAAACATAAAAAACTCATGGCAAAATTTATGGATCGGTCCTACGAGACACTTACGGTGTGTAATGGGATGGGACAAAGTTGATAACGATCTCATGCTGATAGGAGTTGGGAGAAAAAATAGAAATGATTTGAACCGTCCAAGTGTCCAATACGAGACAGTGATTGACCGATGGATGCTTTTATGGTGTGTAATGGGATGGGACAAAATTGATAACGATCTCATGCTGACAGGAGTTGGGAGAAAAAATAGAAATGATTTGTGGCCGTCCAAGTGTCCAATGGTTTTACCATGGATGAAGTCTAGGATCTTCTTTTTTTTTTTTTTGAAAACATAAAGTCTAGGAGAGTTCTACTACACAAACTCCCAAAATTTTACTCTCTCATTTATACTTCCTGAGGTGGTCAATTAGGATTGGTTATTTTCATCATATGGGTCCACAAAAAAATGTTTACATCAAGAACATGTGAGAGGGAGTACAAGTTGGGAGTTTAAAATGGGAGTACACCAAGTATTTTCCAGTCTAGGATGAGCATCAATATCAGTTAGGGTTATTAAGGGGTTATTGTAAGAGTGTTAGAAAAGAGAATGTGGGTGGGGAGAGAATAAAGAAAAAATAAATAAAACAAATTTTTTAAAAAAAAATTTTAAAAAAAATAATAAAGTAACAGTCAGGCGCGCCCGTGTGGCTTCAGTTTCGCGCACAGCTATTCAGGCTTCCTCTGACCAGCACCGTTCCAAGCACCCGATCCTTGCATAAGCATTTCTTTTTTTCTCTCACCTGATTCTCTCTCCTTCACCAAGGATGCAAAACCTTAATATGCGTGAAAGCTCTCATCATTATCTGTTGATGTGCATGCTCTTAGGGCATCCTCAATAGTAATGAGTTTTTCGCGGTTTTTAAGGTGCTTACTAGGAGAGAGAGGATGAAGGAAAAAAGAGAAGAAAAAGAAATTTGAAAAAAGAAAATAAAAGAAATACATAAAAAGCTGTGCCAATTCAAACGCGCCCAGAAGGCACGTGCTATGCACGCGCCTTACTGGGCGCGAAAATTGTGCAATACGCGCTTGTTTTCTCATTGTTTCTCTTTGTTTAATAATTGATGGGGCCCACAAAGAACACATTTTTGTAGGAGAAAAAAATCACTAAAATTCTAACCACCACATTTGTTTAAAACTCAACCTCAAGTTTTTACTATTTCAAAATCTAGGTAAAATTTCCTTATTGGGGATGTCCTTAGGAACAAGAAGTTTTTTTATTGATTTACGTGAAAATTCACAATCACCCCTCCTCAAATATAAGTTATGAGTGAAATTCGTCTTATAATTATAATCAGCAGAAGATTAAAATAAGATAATGTACAAAAAATTTGGTTAAAAAACGTTTAAAATGATCATTTTGTGGTATAATTTTCAGTGGAGTCCGCTTTTAATTTGGATAGGGTTAAAATAAATTAAAGTTCTTCTAAATATGTTTAATTGAGATGTTTAATTTGATAAATTATATATATGTAGTATGTACACCGAGATGGATAATGGTGATTGAGAAATTGATTGCTTTTGTCCCACATTGAAAAAGTAATGTGGATTGCAGTATTATATATATAATTTTATTTAAAAAAAATTAAATTGCATAACATAAAAACTTGGTCATGCATAAGGGTGGGAGTTCAAATCAAATTCCAATTCACTATTGGTTTGGATTTTTTAGTTAGACCAATAGACCCGTCTCATGGAGAGTCCTGTCTATTAATTCTCTTTTTCCTTCATCTAAAAATAAAAAAACAATCGATATATGCTCTTTTGTGTGTAAACCACGAGGTGTTCCAGGCATTTCTTCATTCGTCTTACGGTCTGAGTTCACCCGACTAATCCACGTTCACTCCGAGAGACATGAGAGTTGGCCAAATGGAAATTGTCACTTGTGAAAATTGAACCCGAATTATTCCTAAGATCGTCCCCACAAAGAAGTTCCTTTGTCACTTCTTGAATTACCCCTTTGGGTTAATTGATATATCCTCATCATTAAATTTACAACATTATTTATAAACCATACAATATTGGGTAATTAAAATCACAAATTATATTGACGGTGTAGAATTCAAGTTGGTAAATTACAAAGTAGTCACAATATATTGTCCCATTACATGCCTAAAATGTAACAATCAGTCAGTCCGTACTGGTTGGTGGAACCAATTTATAAATTGTGCAATCTATTCAGAGTTTTAGCTACTACTAATCCCATTAACACCAATGAAAGTCCTATAATTGCAATCCTTCTTGCCGTTCTTGGCAAGTTTTTGTTTCTTAAATGTCACATCAATGTCTCATTTTTGAAAAAATTACTTATGTTTGTTTTATTATTATTAATAAATTACAAAGACATTTATTTTACTTAAAATTTTATATTTTGTATTTTTATATTTAACTTAAATAAATAATTATATATATGTTTAATTTTTGATAATTTTAATTTTTTTAAAAAATAATTGAATATATGAAGTAAGATATTAATTCTTAAGTGTATACTTTTCATTTACTCATGCACACAAGAAATTGTCTAGAAATTCTTGTATTTGATTCTCAATCGTAATGATGACTCAATAGACCTATAAATTTACACAATATATATATATATATATATATATATATATATATCAATATTAGTGTTATTTAAAATATCATAATTAAAATTTTGTTTTTTATATCAAATTCATCATTATACAAAAAGAAAAACAACACCTACGTCTTGACAAATTATTCTGTGTAAGGAAGTCCACCTTGCAAGGTTCACAATTTACATACTAATAAATGTTTATAATTTTGTAAAAAGTAAATTGTGAATATTTAGTATATAAATTATGAATATTAAATATGTAAATTGTAAACTTTTAATATGTAAATTATGTATTTTGGACCAAGTCAATTTTACCAGGTAAACCCTAGTCGATGTTATAACAACTACTCTACCGTGACCTTATCACAACCATATATTCAATCCGTATATCTATATGTAACACATCTATAGTCAAATTTTGTATTATTGTCCCTGAGGCCAAAAATCTTTTGAATTTATTTTATTTTTATTCCAAACGTGTCTAATTTTTTGTTATTGTCCCGAGTCGCCACATATATAATCTTTTCAAAAAAAAATAAAAAAAATTATCCCAAATCCTCTTGTCAGCATATGATCATTATATTCCAAAAAGGTGCCGTCGGTCAATCAATATTCAATATAATGTTTGGTAGGACCAATTTATAAAATTTTTGCCATGTGTTCAATTATATTTATCAACTTTTGTTTGTTTTATTATTATTACTAAATTAAAAGCAAATCATTATGTAATTAAAAGTATTTATTTTACTTAATTTTTTGTATTTTTATATTTCATTTCAATATATATATATATGTTGAGAAAAATCCCACCACCTGTGACAAATAAAATCACAGGACCGACAAGAGCGCAAATACGAGATGGTACAAACCAGCCAAAATAAATAACAGATACAAGGGACACAAGATTTACGTGGAAAACTCCAAAACCACGGGGAAAATCCACGGACCACCACCAATACAATATTCCACTATAACAAATCTTGGGTACAAAGTTGCTGGCTACCACCCGAGCCAAACACCCTAAAAATCATCAAATGTAATAATTCTAGGCCAAATACATTCTATCACGTTCACAGGCCTAAAAAGGGATACCAACTCGTACTCAAAATATTCAACCACCACGAACAAGGTGAAAAGAATACAAATATTACGAGCTTACCCAAAACGATGGTGCCTGGAACAAACACTGACCTCTACAAATATTTGATGAAGAAAAGTACCCCAAAGATCTTCGGCAAACCTCACGACAAATCCATCAGACGTGCGACAAAACCTGCCGACACACGTTGCCGCCGTGCCACCAAAGAAGCTAGGCAAACCCACGACAAAGTAGCACAAAAAGAAGAAGAAATAGATGTTGCTCCTTCAACTGCTGCATACGGCCGTGCAAAGAGAAAGAAAGAAAATTGAATTTTTCTTTCTTTTTGGCCTACTGCTTCTGCCAAAAAATACAAAAGAATATGTGTAGTATGTAGAAGTGTCTGGTGTAGTGGTGAGGAAACAATGAATTTTCCCTCCTTTATAGATGCAGGCAACCACCTTGGAAATAAAGAAAGTTAATTAATTCCTCAACTTCCTCCCATAAACCTTAGGAAATCTCCTCCCATAAACCTTAGGAAACCTCTTCCCATAATCCTTAGGAAATCTCCTCCCATAAACCTTATGAAACCTCTTCCCACAATCCTTAGGAAATCTCCTCCCATAAACCTTAGGAAACCTCTTCCCAAGTTCCCTTAGGAAATCTCTTCTCAAGTTCATCCCAAGCAAACTTCTGCCCAACAACTTCATCCCAACATCCACTCTTTAACTTCTACCCAATAACTCATTCTCCAACCCAAATAATTGTCAGCAAACTTTTCCATCAGGCTAACAAATATTGCAGTGGAATAGGCTTGGTCCCAAATGAGCTATTTGTTGGGTAATATGGTTGTAAAATCCCAAAATAATAATAGTCCTACGGAAAGATTAATATTATATGGGAAAACAGAAAGACAGGGAAGGAAAAGGTTGAGTGTTTAGGTATAGGTTTAGCACGAGTTCGAACACAAGGTTCTTTTCCATAAAACCTTATTTGCTACCTCCCACAAGTGCTAGGAGCGTTGTAGCCTAGGTTTCCCAGGATAAAACGTGCTACGATTCCTTGTTTAAGCACCTAAACAAGGAACCCGGCAAACAAAGCAAAGCTTAGAACACTGGTTGGCTAAAAGAAGAGAGTAAAAGCAGAGTTTTGAGATGAAAAGCTACTGGAATTCCTTTGTTTCTCACTGTGTAAAATGCTACTGTTTCTACCTCTCTTTATATAGGGATGTTGGAGTGATAGCATTCAACATGGCCATTAAATTGGTGTTAAAACCAATTGTGTAACACCTGTAACGGTCACCACTAAGTAAGATTAAACTCAGAATTTAAAAATTGAAATTAAAACAGTATTAAGACCGTTGGGGTGCAGGTTCACACGAGAGTACATCTACCGAAGTTAGGCATAACTTAGCCCGTAAGGCCAGGCCAGACCATTTCCGGACGACATTCGTGCCCGCAGGTGCCGGCGCACGTGAGCTCGGGCTTGATTTCAAGCCTTTTTGATGTCCTCTAGTTGGATTTTGATTTGCACCCCCCCCCCCCCCCCCTGCGCGAGAGAGCCTCTATGCTATACAATTCTACAAGTTTGAAAAGAGCTCATGTATATAAGGGGGGCAAATCTTGTTTCCAAACCAATGTGGGACAAAGTCCTACATTTTGCCTTCATTTCCCAACTTAAATGGGTCTACTTTGAGAATCAATATCTCATTCACCCATTATCCGTTTTGAGCGTACAATATATCAATCTCTTCGTCTTACTACGAAGAATCCGAATCCACTTTGACCCGACCCAAATCGGAAGTGGACCCCAATGATAATTGTACCACAAAATAGCCACTTAATATGCCATTTTAAGCTAATTTTTCCAACAATCCCCCACATGAATGAAAATTGATTTTCGGGGGTAGTTTTAAAACGGAAACAACTGTGTTCAACGGTCGATCCCTGCATAGGATAGGTAGGGTCACACCCTTTGAACCTTCCCTCGTGAAGATACATTTACTCTACTGACTGTACGGCAGAACGCGATGTCTTTGAACCGACTGTCGTTTGTGTAGACGATGACATATCTCACACAGGAACCTCCCAACCATGCTTTGTTCTCATGATTGTGCCCATTTTGGTCGTGGGTCACCATTCCTGGTTCTGCAAGAGTTTGTGAAGAATTGTGCCCGTCAATTCTCCTTTGAAGCGACCCTCACTTCTCTCTCACATAGGTGATTCTTTCCCGAGTATCCCGCATACTCACATATGTCAACCGACATTCGAATCACTAAAGCATTTAACATGCTAACCTTGTGCGGGAGCCACTGTTTCTAACGAGGAGTGGTAGGGAATCCGAGACCCCCAAAGTGACACGCTCCGTTCCATAATTTAGTTGTCCCATTGAACCTAGGTGCCAGCTAGGTTGGGTGTCCACTATAGAACTTTATACCAAGGGCTTTAGACCCATTCCTCGTCTCAACTTCTTCACAGCTACTCTACATAACCCTTTGGTTAGCGGATCCGCTATATTGTCTTCTGACTTTACGTAGTCAATCGAGACAACACCAGTTGTGAGAAGTTGTCTAATGGTATTATGTCTACGACGCACATGTCTAGACTTACCATTATACATATGATTCTGTACTCGTCCAATTGCAGCTTGACTATCGCAATGCACACACATTGGAGGTACAGGTCTTTCCCAATTAGGAATATCCTCTAAAAAATGGCGTAGCCATTCAGCCTCTTCACAACATTTGTCCAAGGCTATCAGCTCAGATTCCATCGTGGATCTAGCTATCACGGTCTGTTTAGAGGATTTCCATGCAACGGCTGCACCGGGTAGTGTAAACACGTAGCCACTCGTGGACTTGGAGTCCTTAATATCGGATATCCAGCTAGCGTCGCTATACCCTTCAAGTACAGCAGGATATCTCCCATAGTGCAGTCCAAGGTCTCGAGTATACCTTAAGTATTTCAGAACTTTCACTATTGCCGTCCAGTGCATGGCACCGGGGTTACTCGTATATCTACTGAGTTTACTAACCGCAAAGGCAATATACGGCCTAGTACAGCTCATTAGATACATCAAACTACCAATAACCCGAGCATATTCTACTTGAGAAATACACTCCCCGTGGTTCTTGGTTAGATGAACGCTTCGATCTAATTGCGTCCTAGTCCCTTGATGATTATCCTTGTTAAATTTTTCAAGGATTTTATCAATATAATGTGATTGGCTTAACACCAGACCATCAGGTCTTCTAATGATTCTAATCCCGAGGATTAAATCAGCCAAACCCATATCCTTCATGTCAAATCTTGCATTTAACATCTCTTTGGTAGACTTGATCATCCGATCGTTACTACCAACGATGAGCATGTCATCTACGTATAAACAAAGAATGACATAGCCGTCTATCATTTCCTTAACGTAGACACATTTGTCACTTTCGTTTATTTTAAATCCATTGGTCAACATCCCATGGTCAAACTTCTCGTGCCATTGCTTAGGCGTTTGTTTTAAACCATATAGCGATTTAACCAACTTACACACTTTCCTTTCTTGGCCCGGAACCACGAACCCTTCGGGTTGTTCCATATAGATTTCCTCATCTAGTTCGCCATTTAGGAAAGCGGTTTTAACGTCCATTTGATGAATTTCCAAATTTCGCAGCGCGGCTATAGCAAGTATCACTCTAATGGAATTTATTCTCGTCACGGGAGAATACGTGTCGAAGTAATCAAGGCCCTCGCGTTGCCTGTAACCCTTGATTACAAGCCTAGCCTTATACTTCTCGATGGAACCATCGGGTTTCATCTTCCTTTTAAAGACCCACTTGGATCCTAAGGGTTTACTACCCGGAGGAAGATCAACAAGTTCCCAAGTGTGATTCTGTAAAATAGAATCCACTTCACTTTTAATAGCCTCTTTCCACATTGGTCCTTCTGTAGAAGTCACGGCTTCTCCGTACGTTCGAGGCTCGTTTTCTATCAAATAAGATAGAAAATCGGGTTCATTTTCTAATAAACAAGTTAGAGTACTCGAATCGTACTCCAACAAGTAAGTTAGAAAATCAGGACCAAATGATTTTCCAACTCTCGCCCGCTTACTGCGTCTTGGCTCGAGCTCGGGTTCTCTCTCGGATTCCCCACTATCATTATCCATAGCTTCGTCAAATGTTCGTTTTGACGAACTCGGTCCCTCATTGGACCTACAAGGAAATACATTTTCAAAGAAAGATGCATTCCTTGATTCTATTATCGTGTTCTCGTGTACGTCCGGATTATGGGACTCGTGTACTAAGAACCGATAAGCACTACTATTATGTGCATAGCCAATAAAGATACAGTCCACCGTCTTAGGACCTATCTTTACTTTCTTAGGTGTTGGCACCAAAACTTTGGCAAGACACCCCCACACTTTCAGGTACTGGTAGGAAGGTTTCCTACCGTTCCACAGCTCATAAGGAGTCTTATCAAGCTTCTTGTGGGGTACCTTATTTAAAAGGTAATTACTTGTCAAAATAGCCTCACCCCACGCGTCTTGAGGTAGGCCTGAACTTATAAGCATCGCATTCATCATATCTTTCAATGTACGATTCTTCGTTCGGCAACACCGTTCAATTGAGGTGAGTAAGGTGCAGTACGCTCGTGTATTATACCTACACTCGCACAGAAGTCACCAATAGGTGCTTCGTACTCACCACCTCGATCGCTTCTAACTTTCTTAATCTTACGATTAAGTTGGTTTTCAACTTCATTCTTATAAAGAATGAATTTTTCCAAGGCTTCGTCTTTGCTTTTAAGCAAATACACATAGCAATAACGTGTGCTATCGTCGATAAATGTGATAAAATATTTATTACCACCTCTCGTTTGTATCAATCTAAAATCGCACAAATCACTATGGATTAATTCTAGTGGTTCAGTTTCCCTTTCAACCGATTTGAAAGGTACTTTCGTTAATTTTGCCTCAACACAAATTTCACATTTGTTATTTGTGTTAATTTGAAAATTATGAATATGGTCCATGTTAATTAATCTACGTATAGAATTATAATTAACGTGACCTAGTCTACCATGCCACAAATTGGAAGACTCAAGTAATAGGCGTTACATTGAGCTTAAAAAGCCCATCAGTTACATAACCTTTGCCTACAAACATTCCTAACTTAGAAAAAACAACCTTGTCTGACTCGAACACCATGCGAAAGCCATGCTTGTTCAACAGTGAGCCAGACACCAGATTCTTCCTCAGCTCTGGAACATACAGCACGTTGTTCAACGTCAGTTCCTTCCCGGAAGTCATCTTCAGAACCACCTTGCCCACGCCTTCCACAGCAGACTGAGCAGAGTTTCCCATCCAAACCTTCTCGCCCTCAACGGTCTCAAAGGTATTGAACATCTCTCGGTTGCAACACAAATGCCTTGTTGCACCAGTGTCGATGAACCACTCTCGTGGGTTAGAGTCCACGAGGTTCACCTCGGTCACCATAGCCGAAAGGCTAATCTCGACCTCCTTCTAATTGCTTTCCTCAACCATGTTGGCTTCAGAACTCTTGTTCTTCTTCTTTGGAACTTTGCACTCAGAGGACTTGTGGCCAGTCTTGCCACAATTGAAGCATTTTCCATGAAATTTCTTCTTGTTAATGCCTCCTTTCGGACCTAGCTTTTGCTTGTCCTTCTTGTTCTTCTTGGAGTTTTTAGCATGCTCCACAACATTGGCTTTAACACCAATAGTGACAGAATTTCTTCCATCATTCGTCCTGTTCCCCTCCTCAATTCGGAGTCGCTGGATCAGGTTCTCCAGGTTCATTTCCTTTCGCTTATGCTTAAGGTAATTCTTGAAGTCCTTCCACCCTGGAGGCAGCAAGTGGATAACAGATCCCACTAGGAAGGCTTCACTCAACGTCATGCCTTCGTCACGGATTTCATCAAAGATTAGTTGTAAATCTTCAACCTGACTTAGCACGGTTTTGGAATCAACCATTTTGAAGTCAAGGAATCGGCCAACCACAAATTTCTTTGCACCGGCATCCTCACTTCGGTATTTATGATCCAAAGCTTCCCACAGCGCTTTCGCTGTGCCAATCTTGCGATATACGTCGTATAACGCATCACACAATCCATTTAGGATGTAGTTTCGGCATAGGAAGTCCGAATCCTTCCAGTAGCCAACTGCCATCACGGATTGGGCATCATGTTCCCTTAGTTCGGGAACCTTCTCGGTCAAAAATCTCGCCAAGCCGAGAGTTGCTAGGTAGAACAACAACTTTTGTTGCCACCTTTTGAAATTCGATCCAATACCGGTGAATTTCTCCGGTCTTTCGGCCGAACCACTCAGTACCGTAGGTACCCGAGTCATGGGAATATATCCCTCGGTGCTCCCACCATCTTGTGAACCAATGTTCACTGGTGTAGCTTGGGAATTAGCAACATTATTGCCATTCCCACCATTGTTGTTCTCAACAACATTCTCCTCCCCGAGAGTTGGCAAAACTGGATTCTCCATTTCTTCTAGGAAATTAGAGATAAACAACCAACGGGAGACGGATATAAGGTTTTAAGATTGTTGGGTAATATGGTTGTAAAATCCCAAAATAATAATAATCCTACGGAAAGATTAATATTATATGGGAAAACAGAAAGACAGGGAAGGAAAAGGTTGAGTGTTTGGGTATAGGTTTAGCACGAGTTCGAACACAAGGTTCTTTTCCTTAAAACCTTATTTGCTACCTCCCACAAGTGCTAGCGCGAGAGAGCCTCTATGCTATATAATTCTACAAGCTTGAAAAGAGCTCATGTATATAAGGGGGGCAAATCTTGTTTCCAAACCAATGTGGGACAAAGTCCTACATTTTCCCTTCATTTTCCAACTTAAATGGATCTACTTTGGGAATCAATATCTCATTCACCCATTATCCGTTTTGAGCGTACAATATATCAATCTCTTCGTCTTACTACGAAGAATCCGAATCCACTTTGACCCGACCCAAATCGGAAGTGGACCCCACTGATAATTGTACCACAAAATAGCCACTTAATATGCCATTTTAAGTTAATTTTTCCAACACTATTTACCACATAGGAGGAAAGCCCAACCCGATTATTTTACTTAATTTTTTTGTATTTTTATAAGTCATGTTTTGTTAACCAAACTAGACACATAAAATGCGACAGAGAAGTAAGATCATATATTAATATTGTACTTAAGTGTATACTTTTTCGTTCACTCATACATACGTACAATAAATTGTCTATAAATTTTTGTATTTGTTTCCGTAGTGACTTATTAATAGATTTTTATGTTTATTACAAAATATAAAATATATCAATATTAGTGTTATTTAAAAATTATTATAGTTAAAACTTTCTATTGTTACTTCTTTTATATAACAATTTTATTTATACAAAAAGAAAACTAAAATATATTTTATAAATGTGTCTAATCTTTGGCCCATGATATAACTATTGTTCATGGTAATCACTTCGTTAACTATTGTCCCGAGGCGTCACAAATCGATCTTTTCAAAAAAAAAATAATAATAATTTTTTTTAATACCAAATTCTCTTGTCAGCATGTGATCATTATTATATTCCAAAAATGTATCATCAGTCAATCAATATAATGTTTGGTCGTAGGACCAATAATTTATAAATTTTTGTCATCTATCATTATAATAAAGCAGTAACTTTCTGCCTCAAACACTTTCCCGCCCACACAAAAGGGGTCACTTTAGGTAAGTAAATATCTGTGTAGAATTTATTGTATTTACATAACCTTTCGGTTTCCAATGTCCTATTGCATCGAGAAACAAACCTGCAACACTACTAATAAATCAGATCTAATTTAAATTTCTTTTAAATTTAATTGAACATAACAATAATGAATCTGCTCTTGGATTCTGAAACGTTTTGGTGGATTTTCATACTTCCAAGACACTTTGTTTTTTTTCGAAGAGACCACAATATCTTCATCCTCTATAAATCCTTTGTCAAGAAGAATCTGGCCAATATCTGCATCTATCCACTTCTGAAGCACCTGTTAGTACAGAAATCTCTTTGCCAAGAAATCATTCATCTCCACACTAAGAGGTCAATCTGAGTTAGATTAGTAACAACTCATGCATTCCCGGAGGAACTGAGAAGAGGCCAAATTAGTAAGAGTAAGGAATCTTTGTTCCGAGATCCAGAGGTAAATCATTTTTTTTTACCCCTGATCAGAATGTATTCTTAACAGCATTTGTTTTCCATAATATTTTTTGTGTTCTGTTTCCTGCTAATTTCAAGTAACATAGAGCAAAATTCCGGCAAAAACAACTAAAACAATTTGAGCTTGGTTTCATACCTGAAAACCATCTTTCACAGTGTCCGGTTGACAAATTGGGTCAGCAATGTGTTGATGAATCTTTTTTATCCCATATTATACTACTATTACAGACATTGACATGACATCTTCTAACTTGCTTACTCTTCTAATATTGCAGTAAATTATTGCTTTTGGGGGCAAGAAAAAGAATCTAAAGGTACCATGAAATAATACCTGTTAGTGATGGCTTAAACTTATAATGCATTGGCTTCAGTCATTTTTTTAATGATTTTGTGATGTGCTTTCCATGTGACTATCTTCTGCAGTACATTCAAAAAAAACCTTAAGACTTCAAAACATATTCAATGAGAATACAAATCTCAAGTAGTAATCATTATTTTACACTAATCAATGCTTTGAATGTGGTAGAAAATTGGGTCTTTAACATATACAAATTGAATTTCTTGGAACTCAATTTTATAAATAAAATCTTGACAACAAACAACATTGAAGCTGTGATGCAGTCAATATGATAACTTGAGGTCATTTATTTCTGTTCATGATCAGGAGGTAAACATTTCATTCATCTCATTGTTCTTTTATGTAAACTGTTTCAGGCTATATGATTAAACTAAGGTTAATTTTTTATGAAATGGTTGTATTTATACTTACATAAAATGCAACTTTTGAAATACAGTATTCATATGAATTCTTATTTTTCCTGCTATTTCCAGGGAGAATATATACACTGTAATATTTCAAATGAGGGTCTGTTGAGAGTGTTGAGGAATGAAGTGTTAGTTGCCACCTAATGGTCCAAGTTGAAGGACCAACAAGACAAGGACCTAATTTCTAAGATGATAGAAGAGGATGAGGAAGATGAAGAAAACTCTATCTGGTAATAATATTACCACCTATTCAAGTCCTCCTATAACACAAATTTTTACATTATTTTGTAATGTATATTTGAATTTTATTTTCAGGAAGCATCTAAAGTTGATGAGTTCAACAGTCCAATCACTGCAGATCACTTAAAAAGGAATGAAATTGAGACTCAAGAATCTGGTGTTGTGAAAAAATGCATGATGGATTAGTTTTCTTCATCCAAGGGCATAAAATGTCAAAATTGGAAACCATTAAACAAGAAAAATTTAACTTATTATTGGGATTTAGAGACTGAAACTATATCACCTTTGATATATTGTTTGGTGAAACAAGAAAATCAGTATTACAAATTTGCCTAAAATAATCTAGACAAAAAACTAAGTTACTACTCTTTAGACCAAAAAATTATCTGCAAATGAATTAATTTTTGTCTAGGTTGTTTTTTTGCCTAATTTTATTTTTTGTCTAAAAAAACAGTATATTTTTCAGACAAAAAAGAATCTAGACAATAATTAATTCATTTGCATAAATAGCTTACTTTTTTTGTTTTTGTTTTTGTTTTTCCCTACTTGAAATATTAAAATTATAAATATTTAACTTAAACAGAAATTACTGCAAAACAAGCATTGATTGTCTACTGTTTTGAAAACTCTGCCAAAATATTAGGGCAATTTTTAAAAAGAAATTGAAAGTTGAAGAGTTGATATTTTAAACAAAACAATGTTTAAATCATACATACATGATCAATCAAACAGTGGTTGAAAAACACTAATTTGTACCCCTTTAGCTCTATTAAAAAATCCAAAAAAAAAACAAACTTCACTGTTCGATTTAGTTTTCTATTGTTTTGCCATAAAAACAACTATAGGGCATCGGATGAATGTTCTATTGCTCTGCCATAAATTGAAAATGTAAAGATGAATGTCCCATATTTTCTTTGACCTTATGTACACAAGGAATTTTTTTCAATTTTGGTATGTATTCTCCAGATTGCTAAATCTAAAGACTTAGGATACCATAAGGAAATATGGGATTTCAATATATATAAGTATAAATGCTACTTAAGAAACATTATTTGTAGCTAAGAAATCATAAAAAGAAAGAAAAATCAAAATGAAGTACATGTGTAGAATTGTTCATCAACACTTAATCCAAATCAATTTTAACACGAATAGTATACATTTAATTGAATTGTTCTTGCTGCCAAATAAAACCTCGACAAACAAATTGCCAGTAGTCTACAACCAAAAATTGGTCGGAGACATTTGATTTGAGATAGGAGTGTAGAGATTCGGACCAAGATAATGAGATCGGCAAAGGCGGGATAGAGATGAGAAAGAAGACGAACGGTCGGTGCTAGGGTAAAAAATGAGAGCAAAAACTGATTATATACTCCGAGCTATTAGGCCAGGTCAGCGGTCTGGGTTAGGTTGATGTTCTAGGCCTTAAATTATAATGTTAACATATATTAAGGCCTAATTAATGTATTATATTATATTAATATTATATTAATAAAGTCTGATTATTTAAATGCAAATTATTGTTTGATCATGGTCCAACTAGCTGTGTGGATCATGAATATCATGTACATTTTAAATATACTAAAAGTACTTTTTTTTACTGAAGCTATATTATTTGATAGTATATATACAATAAGGTACTTTTATTATTTCAATAATGTACTTATAAAAAAAATATACTTTAAGGCCAAAAATAATGCAAAATCCTTTTTATGATATCTTATGCCATGATAATAAACAAAATTCAAGGGCAAACACTATAAAAAATGAGATTGTTTTTAAAAAAGTCGATCTTTAATCATGGGCAAATGTACATAGCTGTTTCAAGAATTAGTAAGCCAATGAGTTTAAAAATTTTGATTTGTGGAGAAAATGTACCATATCTAAATACGGCTAAAAGTGTTGTGTACAAAGAAGTCTTCAACAATGTGTAATAAAATTTCAAAGTTGAACACTTCAAATTTATTAGGTTTTTAAACTGTATATTTTTTCATTTATTATATTATATTGAATATTCTATGTACTACATATATATATATATATATATATATATATATATATATATATATATATATATATATATATATATATATATATATATATATATATATATATATATATATATATATATATATGTGTGTGTGTGTGTGTGTGTGATTTGGTATGTAAATCTAATTATAATGTTGACATGCTTGCTGATCTGCACACTCCGGAATTTTTAAATGGATTACGGTGTTCTGGGGTTCCAAATCACTCATTAACTCTTACAGGGCGTTTGGTTGGAGGGATTTTAAATTCCCTTCCCACTTAATTCCCACCTAATTCCAAAGGCCATTAAATTCCGTAGTTTGGTTGGAGGGAATTGCAATTCCATGGAATTGCAATTCCCCCATTTTCATGGAATTAAAATCCCATGTTCCCCCCTGGTATTTTAATTCCTCGGAAAAAAAAATAGTGATGAGTCAAAATTACCCCTTCCTTTTTTAACTTAAAATTAATGTCTAACAACAATAATGGACATTTTTGACTTTATACTACTTATTCCCATGTATACCAAACATTGGAATTGAAATTCCCAGTAATTCTATTCCTGTCAACCAAACACTGGAATTTAAATTCCCACTTTATTCCCAGTAATTCAACTCCCATGGAATTACAATTCCTTTCCCACATAATTCCCGCCCTCCAACCAAACGCCATGTTAAGTGTTTTCTAAATTGAAAAATAATATGAATTAAGTTCATATATTTTTATACTATATTTAGCATTATTGTATAAACTTTTTTGAATTAAATTGATATAGTTTTTATACTATATACAACAATTTTTCTATATCGCATGTGAATTTGTTTTTGAAAAAGTTTGTCTTTAATCATGGTCAAATGTACGCAACACTTTTTAGAATAAGTAATCTAAGGGGATTAGAAATTTTAATTTGTGTTCGTTTTCAAAAAACAAAACAAAAATAAAATAAAATTTTTTTATTTGTGGAGATAATGAAATTTATGAGTATGACTAAAAATTCCGTATAGAAATATTCAATAATGTGTAATACAATTTCAATATTAATTATTATTTAATAATTTTTCACTGGACATATTTTCTTAATCTTTATTATTATATTATATTGTTTAATTATTATTATTATTATTATTATTATTATTATTATTATTATTATTATTTAGGGCCGTGCATCGCACGGGTGCAAAAATTTAGGGCCGGACATGTATTCTAAAAATTTTAGAACAAATTGTCATATCATATTGTATTTGATAAAACACTGAAGCAATCCCATTATGCAATTAAACGTGACGATCAATAGTGGTATGTTGGTAAGGTTGTGTCATAAAAGTATATCTTTTTTAAATAGAACTTTCATAATTGATTTGTATAACATTGTGGTGCATTTATTAAAGGAAAAATAGTTAAATAGTTCATCATATCGAACTTTAACTGAAAAGTCAATAGCCTCTTAAACTTTTTAAAAGTGCAATTACAACCATCACCAATTTATTTTGATGCAATGAAACTCAAAAATCAGTTAATGACCTGCTATCATAAGTCATTAGGGTTCCAACAACCCACCATCAAGATTTCGATAAAATTTCAAGCAACAAAGTGATGGCGACCGGCAAACAGTCGCCGATCATGAAGTCTAAGATCTTTCTTTTTTTTTTTAAACAAGAAGTTTTTTTATTGATTTACGTAAAAATTCAAAATCACTCATCCTCAAATATATGTTATGAGTGAAATTCGTCTTATATATAATTCTAATCAGCAGAAGATTAAAATAAGATAATGTCAAGAATTTTGGTTAAAAAAAACGTTTAGAATGTTTAAAATGATCATTTTGTGATATAATTTTCAGTGGAGTCCACTTTTAAGTTGAATAGGGTTAAAATAGGCCCGACGACAGAGCATCTGGAGGATATAAATCATGGTAACTCAACTGAACATGAACTACATAGGCTAGATCTTTGCTTACTGCGCACAAAGAATCCCCCTCACTTTGAGATGTTGTTCCTACCTGCCGCTGATAAGACTTGATCCCTGATCATTGACACGCATATATTCAATCTTCAATAAGTATATGTATATGTAACACATCTACAGTCAAATTTTGTATTATTGTCCCTGAGGCCAAAAATCTTTTGAATTTATTTTTATTCCAAACGTGTCTAATTTTTTATTATTGTCCCGAGTCGCCACAAATATAATCTTTTCAAAAAAAAAAAAAAAAGTTTTATCCCAAATCCTATTATCAGCATGTGATCATTATATTCCAAAAATGTACCGTCGTTCAATCAATATTCAATATAATGTTTGGTAGGACCAATTTATCAAATTTTTGCCATGTGTTCAATTATATTTATCAACTTTTGTTTGTTTTATTATTATTATTACTAAATTAAAAGCAAATTATTATGTAATTAAAATATTTATTTTACTTAATTTCTTTGTATTTTTATATTTAATATATATATATATATATATATATATATATTTATATATATATATATATATATATATATATATATATATATATATATATATATATATATATATATATAATCCTTATTTTTGATCATTTTGAAATTTTTTTAAAATAATAATACATTCATTCTGTCGCATTTTATCTGTCATGTATACTATTTATTGATTAAACTAATTATTTTTTTACTATTATTTTCTTTAATATTTTGTGTTATTTTTAAATATAATTTTTGTACTTAGTAGTCATTTAATGTAGTTTCTAAATACATAAATGTTATATAGTATTACTAACTCCAGTCAAATTTTGTTAACCAAACTAGACAAATAAAATGCGACAGAAGGATAAGTTCATATATTAATACTTAAGTGTATACTTTTTCATTCACTCATGCATACTACAATAAATTGTCTATAAATTATTGTATTTGTTTCTCTACCGTAGTGACTTAATAGATTTTTATGTTTATTACAAAATATAAAATATATCAATATTAGGGTTATTTAAAGTATTACAATTAAAACTTTCTATTGTTACTTTTTTATATATCAATTTTATTTATACAAAAAAAATAACTAAAATATATTTGATTAGTGAAAATAAAAGTAATTATTATTTAGAGAGATAAGTGAGGTAAATACATAACGGAAATACATACCATTACTAATAGGAATTTTTTAAAAATATTTTTCAAACAAAACTTTTATTAGTGATGCATAATATTTACATATTTTTTTCTAAGAGACGATTTTAGTGTTTTGCTTATGGTTGGTTGAATAGGTATAGTATAATTTTCGTATCTTAAAATTATGAGTTTGATCATTATCAATATTTTTCAGTTGAGTCCGTGTCTTAGTGCATATTATCGAGTAATGATTGAGAGTTTTTTCAGTCACAAAAAATGATATGATCATTTTTAAATAATGATTGTAAGTTTTTTCAATCACAACAAAAATAATATGGTAATTCATTACATGCACATCAATGATCTAGTAGATTATATTACGTTCGATCATGTTGGGAGAATTGAGTTATTAAAAAAAAAAACAAAACAAAAACAAAAAAGCTGTCTTCAATTAAAAAAAAAAAAAAAAAAACAAAACAAAACAAAACAAAACAAAAAAAAAAAACAAACAAATAAAACAAAACAAAACAAAAACAAAAAAATGCATGGCAAAATTTATGGATCGGTCCTACGAGACAGTGATTGATCGATGGATGGTACACTTATGGTGTGTAATGGGATGGGATAAATGATTTGTGGCCGTCCAAGTGTCCAATGGTTTCACTATGAATGAAGTCTAGGATTTTTTTATTTTTTTATTTTTTTAATACATGAAGTCTAGGATCTAGAGCATCAATATCAGTTGAGATTATTAAGAGATTATTGTAAGGATGATTATGAAAGAGAATATGGGAGGAGAGAGAAAAAAGAAAAATTAAATAAAACAAAACCTATTTTAAAGTTTTTAAAATATATATATATATATATATATATATATATATATATATATATACATATAACAGTCAGGCGCCAACGGGCGCGTGCATTCTCTGATCAACATTGTTCCAAGCACGCAGTCCTTTCAGAAGCATTATTTTTATTGATTAAAATATGCGTGAAAGTTCTCCTCATTATCTGCTGATGTGCATGCTCTTAGGAACAATAATTTTTTTTATTAATTTACGTGAAAATTCACAATCACCCTTCCTCAAATTTATGTTATGAGTGAAATTCGTCTTATAATTCTAATCAGCAGAAGATTAAAATAAGATAATATCAAAAAATTTGTTTAAAAAAACGTTTAAAATGATCATTTTGTGGTATAGTTTTCAATGGAGTCCACTTTTAATTTGGATAGGGTTAAAATAAATTAAAGTTCTTCTATATATGTTTAAGTGAGTTGTTTAATTTGATAAATAAATTATATATATGTAGTATGTACACGGAAAAAGTGGTGTGGATTGCACTATTATATATATATAATTTTATTCAGAAAAAAAAAATCGAATTGTATAAAATAAAAACTTTGTCATGCATAAGAGTGGGAGTACAAATCAAATTCCAATTCACTATTGGTTTGGATTTTTGAGTTAGACCAATAAGGCCAATAGACCCGTCTCATGGAGAGTCATGTCTATTAATTTTCTTTTTCCTTCATCTGAAAATAAAAAGACAATCAATATATGCTCTTTTTTGTGTAAACCATGAGGTGTTCCAGGTATTTCTCCATCCGTCTTATGCGCTGAGTCCACCCGACTAATCCACGTTCGCTCCGAGGGATCGTTATGTTGTGCATCCGTATGCACTATGCATGGTGCACCCGGATGCAAAAACGACGTCATTTTGACGTCTAACTTAAAAAAAAAAAAAAAAAAAAAAAAAAAAAAAAAAAAAAAAAAAAAAAGAGGATTGCATAACTACACATCCATAATTTCATAACTATATATCCAGAATTACATAACTACACATCCATAATTTCATAACTATAAATCAAGAATTGCATAACTTCATAACTATACACCCATAATTGCATAACTACACATCCATAACTTCATAACTATAAATCCATAATTGCATAACTACATATCCATAATTTCATAACTATACATCCAGAATTGCATAACTATACATCCAGAATTCATAACTAAAAATTCAGAATGAATAAACTAAAAAAATGAATAACATAATGTTGTTGCTGGAAATTGAAACTGGTTTTTTTTTTTAAGTAGAACGCGCGTTTTGATGCAAAACGACGTCATTTTTGCATCCGTATGCACCATGTATAGCATAATTTGCCCGCTTCGAAAGGCATGAGAATTGGTCCAATGGAAATTGTCACTTGTGGGAATTGAATCGAACCCGAATTATTCCATTAATCTATTATTATTGAATATAAAAAAGGAATTCAAGTAATTAAGTCCAATTGAATCCATTTTTTTCCCAAATCGTCCCTACAAAGAATCTCCTTTACCACTTTTTGAACTACACCTTTGGGTTAATTGATATATCCTCATCATTAAAATTACAACATTATTTATAAACCATACAATATTGGGTAATTAAAACCACAAATTATATTGACGGTGTAGAATTCAAGTTGGTAAATTACAAAGTAGTCACAATATATTGTCCCATTACATGCCTAAAATGTAACAATCAGTCAGTCTGTACTGGTTGGTGGAACCAATTTATAAATTGTGCAATGTATTCAGAGTTTTAGCTACTACTAAGCCTATTAACACCTATGAAATCAATGTCTCATTTTTGAAAAAATTACTTATGTTTGTTTTATTATTATTAATAAATTAAAAGGAAATTATTATGTAATTACAAAGACATTTATTTTACTTAAAATTTTATATTTTGTATTTTTATATTTAACTTAAATAAATAATTACATATATGTTTAATTTTTGATAATTTTAATTTTTTAAAAAATAAATGAATATATGAAGTAAGATATTAATTCTTAAGTGTATACTTTTCATTTACTCATGCACACATGCAAGAAATTGTCTAGAAATTCTTGTATTTGATTCTCAATCGTAGTGATGACTTAATAGATCTATAAATTTACACACACAAAAATATATCAATATAGTGTTATTTAAAATATCATAATTAAAATTTTGTTTTTTTATATCAAATTTATTTATACAAAAAAAAAAAAAAAAAAAGAAGAAGAAAAACAACACCTCCGTCGTGGCAAATTATTCTGTGTAAGGAAGTCCACCTTGCAAGGTTCACAATTTACATACTAAATGTTTATAATTTTGTAAAAGGTAAATTGTGAACATTTAGTATATAAATTATGAATATTAAATATGTAAATTGTGAACTTTCAATATGTAAATCATGTATTTTGAACCTAAGTCAATTTTACCAGGTAAACCCTGGTCGATTTTATAACAACTACTCTGTCGTGACCTTATCACACCCATATATTCATTCCAAAGATTGAACCCCAACCCTAAGGGTCCCCTACACCCCCGCCCGACAGAGCATCTGGGAGGATGTAAATCATGGTAACTCAACTGAACATAAACCACAGAGGCTAGATCTTTGCTTACTGCGCGCAAGAAGCCCCCCTCACTTTGAGAGGTTGCTCCTACACTACCTCTGATGAGACTCGATCCCTGATCATTCACACCCATATATTCAATCCTCAATAAGTATATGTGTATGTAACACATCTACAGTCAAATTTTGTATTATTGTCCCTGAGGCCAAAAATCTTTTGAATTTATTTTATTTTTATTCCAAACGTGTCTAATTTTTTATTATTTTCCCGAATCGCCACATCCTCTTGTCAGCATGTGATCATTATATTCTTCCAAAAAGTACCGTCGGTCAATCAATATTCAATATAATGTTTAATTTGGTAAGAACAATTTATAAAATTTTTGCCATGTGTTCAATTATATTTATCAACTATTGTTTGTTTTATTATTATTACTAAATTAAAAGCAAATTATTATGTAATTAAAAATATTTATTTTACTAAATTTTTTGTATTTTTATATTTAATTTCAGTCAAATTTTATTAACCAAACTAGACACATAAAATGCGACAGAGGGGTAAGATCAAATATTAATACTTAAGTATATACTTTTTCATTCACTCATGCATACAATAAGTTGTCTATAAATTCATGTATTTGTTTCTTTACCGTAGTGACTTAATAGATTTTTATGTTTATTAAAAAAATATAAAATATATCAATATTAGTGTTATTTAAAATATTACAATTAAAACTTTCTATTGTTACGTTTTTTTATATATCAATTTTATTTATACATAAAGAAAACTAAAATATATTTGACATGTGAAAATAAAAGTATTATTATCTAGAGCGAGAAGTGATAAATTATTTGATATATTTTAGTTATTATTTAAGTATATATTATTTTTCTAAAGATAAAAGGAACGAGGAAACTTGAGCCTAGCTAATAACACGCCCCTTTGCTAGATCCTTCGTGGCCTTAGCACACTCATTTAATCCTCAATAAGTGCATGTAACACATCTATAGTAGTCGGGACAGAGCCAGAAATTCGGTTGAGAGTGTAAAAAAGTACGGACAGATTCAAAAAAAAAAATCAGTAAAGGCGAAATATTAAAACAAAGGAGATAATTTTAAAAATAAATAAATAAATTACCTAAGAAATATAGTTGTAAATATTGTTGAATATGGGCGAAAAATAAAAACATCGAAACTTTATAAAAATATTCATAACAAAATATGAAACATAATTAATTTGATAAAATAATTTGAATAGAAAACACATTATAAATATAAAAGAATGTTATATATTGTTGGATCTCAACGCTGCACTATGCTTACTTCCCAGGGGCTCACCCATCCCGGGATTGCCGGAAGTCAAGCAAGCACGCTTAACCACAAAGTTCTATGGTACATGGTTGCCATATCCTACTTAAAACCAATTGGTGATAGGTAGGTGGACATTAACCACATCTCTCCATGGTAAGCCACAGCGCCACGTCCCGAATCGAGCCCACAGAGTTCTATGGTACATGGTTGCCATATCCTACTTAAAACCAATTGGTGATAGGTAGGTGGACATTAACCACATCTCTCCATGGTAAGCCACAGCGCCACGTCCCGAATCGAGCAGGGGCTGAACTCGGCCAACCCGGCCGACGCCCAACAATCCCCCAGTTACGCAGCATGCTTGACTCGGTCCTTAGCCTACACGCCCACAGCGCCACGTCCCGAATCGAGCAGGGGCTGAACTCGGGCCCCTGAACTCGGCCAGCCCGGCCGACGCCCAACAATCCCCCAGTTACGCAGCATGCTTGACTCGGTCCTTAGCCTACACGCCCACATCCCACCTGGGACTGGACTCGATTTTCGCCTCGCCATCGATCCGGACCCGTTCCCCCAGTTACGCAGCATGCTTGACTCGGTCCTTAGCCTACACGCCCACATCCCACCTGGGACTGGACTCGATTTTCGCCTCGCCATCGATCCGGACCCGTGACCACAGCTCTGATACCAATTGTTGGATCTCAGCGCTGCACTATGCTTACTTCCCAGGAGGTCACCCATCCCGGGATTGCCGAAAGTCAAGCACGCTTAACCACAGAGTTCTATGGTACCTAGTTGCCATATCCTACTTAAAACCAATTGGTGATAGGTAGGTGGACATTAACCATTTAACCACATCTCTCCATGGTAAGCCACAGCGCCACGTCCCGAATCGAGCAGGGGCTGAACTCGGCCAACCCGGCCGACGCCCAACATATATTAAATATTAAAAAAGTTATTAAAAACGTGAGCGTGTTGAAGTCGTAGGAGAAGGAGTCAAAAAAATTGTAAAATTATATTGATATCAAAGGATTCAAACTCTTAACCCTTACTTTTGCCAAACATATACTCTACCAATTAATCTAACTTATTTCTTGTTAATTTTAATAAAATTTTTATACTAATACTAAAACTGTACTCGTACTATATATACATATATATATACAAAGATTATATATGGAATGAGAGGCAGCTACCCCTACCCCTACCCCCTACCCCTTTGGCTCGGTCTCTGGATCCTGATAGTAGAACGAACAACCAATTTAGCCAGATAATATTACAATATTCTTTTATTGGTAAATGTGTCTAATCTTTGGACCATGATATAACTATTGTTGATCATGGTAATCACTTCGTTCACTATTGTCCCGACTCCCGAGGCGCCACAAATCTATCTTTTCAATTTTTTTTTTTTAAATACCAAATCCTCTTGTCCGCATGTGATCATTATATTCCAAATATGTATCATCAATCAATCAATATAATGTTTGGTCGTAGGACCAATAATTTATAAATTTTTGCATGTGTTTTAAAAATTTTAGAACAAATTGTCACATCATATTGTATTCGAAGGGAAAATACTTAATGTATTCTTATTTTAAACTCCTAATTTATACTCTCTTTCACATATTTTTTATGTAGATATTTTTTTATGAACCTGATGAAAATAACTAATCCTGATTTGTCACCTCAGAAAGTATAAATGAGGGAATAAAATTTTAGAAGTTTATGTAGTAGAACTCTATTTCAAACACCAACCCACCATCAAGATTCCAATAAAGTTTCAAGCGACAAAGAGATCGGCGATCGATAAACGATCACCAATCATGGAGATCAGAATAAGGAGACCAAGGTCGCCTTCTCGCCGGAGAAGGCAACCAAATGGTCGATCGCCTTTTTCGTAACCCGTGACCGTTTGTTGTTGTCTGCAATTTCGTCAATCTCGCTAATGGATTGTTGGAACCTGACTTGTGATAGCATGCCATTAATCCATTTTTGAGTACCTATTTGAGGTAATATTGGCCGTGCCATAATCATTCAACCTTATCTCATGTCCTCTATAAATTGCAGGCATGAGCCGATAGCTCAACACAACACAACACACCAACAAACATCATAAGTTCATAATTAACCTCTTTCTCCCAAGTGGTCATTTGCCAACATGAAAGCCCTCGCACTCTTCTTCGTACTTTCCCTCTATCTCCTCGCCAACCCAGCTCATTCCAGGTTCAATCCCATCCGCCTCCGCACCACCCATGAAACGGCGTCGTCCGAGACTCCGGTGATGGACATCAACGGAGACGAAGTCCGGGCCGGCGGAGATTACTACTTGGTCTCCGCCATCCGGGGAGCCGGCGGCGGAGGCCTGAGACTCGTCCGGTTGGACTCGTTTAACAAATGCGCCAGCGACGTGATCGTATCCCGGAGCGACTTCGACAACGGCGACCCCATTTCCATCACGCCGGCGGCGGACCCGGAAGCCACCGTCGTCATGCCGTCGACGTACCAGACCTTCAGATTCCACATCGCGACGAACAAACTGTGCGTGAACAACGTAAACTGGGGGATCCAGTACGACAGTGAATCTGGGCAATATTTGGTGAAAGCCGGCGAGATGGTCTCCGACAATAGCAACCAGTTCAAGATTGAGGTGGTCAACGAGAACCTTAACGCTTACAAAATCACTTATTGTCAGTTCGGCACCGAGAAATGCTTCAACGTTGGCAGATACTATGACCCGTCGTTTAGGGCTACGCGTTTGGCTCTCAGTAATACTCCCTTCGTGTTTGTGATCAAACCTAGTGGTGATATGTAATGAGCACCGGTGTTAGTTGAGGTTGTATGCATGGTACGTAGCTATGCTAAATAAGTAACGTTGCAACTTTGACAACGTTGTACGTACGTGTAAGAATAAACATGCAATAAATCCGAGCTCGTTGTGTTGTGTAATTATTAAGTATCTTTTATGATGAATTACGGGATAATAGTACTTCTCTATGCTAATACCTTCTAGGGTCCTCCGACTCCGAGTATGGTTTTGTTACATTTACTCCTAGACTTTCAAATTGTTACCATCTGTGGTCCTTCGACTTTCGAATTGTTACCATGTCGAAGTTAACCACCCATAGTCCTTCACCTATCAAATTTTATCCACAGGTGGTCCTTCCAAGAGGATCGTGGCTGGTCAAATTTTGAAAGTTAAGGACCATGGGTGGTTAACTTGGACCACGAATGGTAATAATTTGAAAGTAGAAAGACCACATGTGGTCAATTTAAAAGTTTAGAATTAAACATGGCAAAATTACTATACTTGGAGAACCCCAGATTGCATTAACTCCTCTCTCATATTTTGAAAACATTGTAAAATTGCTTCATTTGAAACTTGATCAAAAATATGTCTTTCAACATATGACATGAAACAATTATTTAACAAATCATCACTCATCCAGTTGCGTAAAGATGTCTTGACTTAATCTAGTTGTGATGATAACCTGTTGAATTTATAGTATAAGTTGATGGGCCTGTATTATACCCCGTAATAAACTTTTAATTATAACCCTATCCTCGCAACTTAATAAAATTGTAATAGTAATTTAATGAACTTACATATCCATCCTCACTACAATTGATGGTTGGACACAATATATTGGCAAATGCAAACTGCAAACTAAAAATATGCAATTTTGGATTAGCAAGGGTTGCATTCAGTGTCACACCTACAACCATATTTTGGACGGTATGCCACTTTCTTTATTTTGCTCATTGTTTTGTGGTTTTATTTATTTTTATTTGTTTTTTCACTCCATATTTATTTTCTTGGGATAGTGTGTTTATTGTTTTTTAACCTCTTGAATTAGAATCTCAGGTTGTCTTCTATTGAACTGCACTAAACTGAAGTATTGTTGTTCTTCTCTCCTTTCTGTTGCATTGTCCGGGATTATGTTGCTACAAGATGGAATAGGGCTCCTGAGTTATGTGGATCTTTCTTTTCCAAGGTAATTCTCTCTAACCACACCATTTTTTCTGCCTACTCTACTTCAGATCCTAGAATATGGTTTTATTATTCCATGTACCAGTGTAAAACAACCTTATTTTTGGAACTTTTTGGAGAAGATTGCCTCAAATTAAACCAACCTCAACAGGGACTCAGGCCCGTATTTTGGGCTGTGCAAGCTGGGCTACCGCACAGGGCCCAAATTTTAGAGGGGTCCCAAATTTTAGAAGCTCAATATTTTATTTTTACCTAGTTAGTTTAGAAATAAAAATTAAAAGTTTTTAATTAAATTTAAAAGGCTTTATAAAGAAATGGTAGGAATATGTATTTATTGTATTTTAACTTTGAGGTCTAATGTTCAAAACTTGTGCACACTATTATTATTTCATAATATGTCTATTTTTACCTGTGCGTTGCACGGAAAAGATTAAGATTATAACAACAACGAATATTATATAGTGCAATTGATGAAATGGGTTGTATCGATTATGTTTTTTTTTATGTTATCCTTGCTTGAATTCGAGCAAATAATTGCTTAATTATCCGTGCAATGTGCGTGTGATGCACGGATAATTTTTTTTATTATATATTTAGATAATAAAATTACGGTATTAATTTTATAAATTTTAATTTTGGTATGGCCTTATTTATTTATCTGATTACAGGACCACAAAAATCTAAATACCAGCCCTGCAGAGACTGCGAAACAAGAAACATGGTTTGAGAAAACAGGTTGATGATTGTGCATTATCACAGAAAGTATATTCAATGACACTAATAGAATACTCTATAATTTGTAATTTATAAAAGATAAAATAAAATTCAACTGTGATTTTATAGTTTTTAATAGTTGATAGTTGATATCTATTAGAGATGCACAATTTCAAAAATTTTTAATTTTCAGAAGTAAAGATAAAATATTAGCTATGTGAAACGTACAATCCTGTGTTTTCTCATTTATTTTAATTTTTCCTCTTTATTGTGACTAGACTAATTCCCTGACTGAGTTGTAGGCACCTCTTTTGGGTGGAATAGCTGGCCTGGAGATTTAAGGATGCTCCATTTCCAAAGCCAAGGATCGAACTTTTGACCTTTGGATAAGGATGGATGAGCTCCTTCCACTGAATCACACCCTCCAAGTTTTAATTATCTTTACTAGTATTTTCACCAGTGCGATGCACGAAATGGATTTGCTATATTTTAAGAATATTTGGATCGATATATAATAATATAAATTATAACATCAAATATTATAAAGTGCAATTGAAAAGATGGTTTGGATCAATTATATTTTGTGTTGTTATCATTGTTTGAGTTCGACTAAATAATTGTTGAATTAATAGCTAATGTCAAGATGTAAGCATAGGTGCTGAAACTTTGGAGATTTTATATACCAGTGTTTAGGATTTGTATAACTTGAGCAAATGTGCTATTTGAAAAAACAAATATATAATATCACATGTTCGAATTACACATTATTGAAAACCTCTTTGTAGACGACATTGATAGTAGTAACAGAATATTGTCCATCCTCTATATTATTATTAAAAATAAAATCCTCTTTTTTAACTTCTCGCTCAAACACTTAATAATAATAAGGTTAGTAGTAAAAAGGGAAAAATGGATGTCATTTGAGAAGCCATAAATAGGGGTTGGGGTTCAACCTTTTGGAAGAATGATAATATAAATAGATCCAAGAATATTAAATAATTGATGTTAATTAACGTAGGTGATCTACATATGACATTTATAAACTTATTTTAGAACCATATATCACAAGCTCAATGATTTATTTTTAGAATTGAATTTTTATGCATGTTCCCAATTTGTATATTACATTGGTATTCAATGGTATCCATACCTCCTCCAAGTCTTTGGTATAAGTTATTACATTGTATGTTGTTATTAGTTTGATAGATAATCACAGACTTATAAAAAGATTGCCAACATGAAGTTACTATCTTTTACTTCCAGTGAATTGAAGTAATGACTTACCAGACTACACATTTATTCTAATTTTATATTTTTGGAACTGTCAAAGTGAATATCTCTAAGTGAAACCAATATATATATACACACACACACACACACACACACACACACACAATATAATAATTATGTTTGTGAAGTGTATAATTTGAGATATTTGTTTAGCTTAATTTGTGGAGTTAATGTTATGCATTTATAAGAACCGCTCATGGTGTTCAATACAGTAACCATTGAACAGTTCATGGTGTTCAATAATATTAATAATATATTCATGAAAATGTTGAGACAAACCATTGGATATTTGTATTGTTTAAGTCGTCCAGATGAGAAATGTTAGACCTATTTTTATCAACTAAGTTTATAAATTTCAATTGTATAAATTGTATAAATCGAAATCAAGCAAGGATAACATTAGAAAAGATAATCTACCCAACTCATTTCATCAATTGCACAATATAATATTAGTTGTTATAATTTATATAATTGTATATCGATCCAAATATTCTTAAAATATTATAACAAATCCATTTGTGCAACGCACGGGTGAAAATACTAGTTAGATAAAAAGGACATCTAAAAATAGAAGTAAAGTAGTTGCATGAAATCCATACTTATCTGCTAAATCTAATAAAATAAATAGTAAAGCCCGCGAAGAAATAGACATGAAATGATAAAAAAAATTAGAACAAGCCTGCAAAGGAATGGACATGAAATGATAAATGCCGCACAATAAAACATCAAACAAACTGGACCCACCTAAATAGTTTGATTATGAGTTAATACCTCCAATGGTCCTCTGAGTATTAGCCATATACCAGTTGTGGTCATCCAACTTATAAACGATCACGAGACGTCATCTATCTTTTAAAAAATAACTATCCGTAGTAAATTTGGTGTTAAATGGGCGTTAAATGTCAGGGTAATGCTGTGTTTTCACTTATATATATTAGCATTCTTCTTCAGGTTGCAGCTTTATTGCTTCTATCACAAGAAGAAGAACGACAGCCTTTTATGAAGGTTTAAGCACGACATACCATTAGGCATTACCAAACAAAGACTTCAAACTGACCCACAACCAGAAGTTCAGTAGATGAGAATAGATGTTCCAATTAAAATGCACTACACTTATTAGCTGAATCTTACCTGAATTCTGAAGCCAACAACATAGGGTTTGCAAGGTTGGTACAAATCTATATATATTGTCTTTCTGCGTACCTCATATACCTATTGTGAGTTTTCACTGATGGCCTTTTGTATGCGGAGATAAGTGGCTCTATTCATGTCGAATGCTCCTATGAAGCTTGAATTCCGCTTTTAGTTATCCCATTTTCTCTACCTTTCTCTAGGATGAAAATCGAGAATGCAACCCTGAGAGAGAGCTTGAAAAGCATGGAGCATATATCTAACATCTTCAATCCGAAGGCAAAATAACTCTCAATGCATAAGGTACAAAAAACTTTGCCCGAAAATGTTGGGCGAAAATAACTGAGCTTTTATACGCATTCATTGACATAGATATAAGTAGCCTTACCCTAAGTAAAAGAAAGGGAAAAAGGAGACTAGTCAAGTCTAACTACTACATTAATCAATATAAACTCTAAAGATTGAACATGACTTTGATAGCATTGCCACCACGAGCACTGGTTTCAAATGCCTCTTCAACCTCCTTCTGTGTGAACCCAAACCTGTGTGTGATCAGTGGCTTCACATCAATCTTCCCACTCCTCAAAAACTCTATGCACTGTGGCCATGTATTCTTGTACCTGAATATCCCCACTATATCCACCTCCCTACACAACAACACAACCATCATCTTTAACAAATTAAAACACAATAAAAATATCTGGAGATTCTACTAATAATACAATTATAAAGTCAGATAATTAATTAAAAAATTAAAAAATTACCTTGCTGCTGCAGGAGTGAGGGGGACTGTCATTTCACAATGGCCCATGCCGACAAGGCAAACCTTGCCACCGGAGCGGGTTGCACGAAGGGCGGTGGACATTGTCTTATTAAAACCAGCGCAGTCCAAGCTGACGTCGATTCCGACTCCCATGGCAGCTTTGATGTTCTCCACCTCAGATTCCACATCTTCCATCTTGTGTGAAACCTTGATAATCATATCCGCTCCCAATTTCTTAGCGAACGCCAAACGCTGATCGTCGACGTCCACAACAGCAACTCTCGGAGCACCGAAGGCGCGAGCGGAGAGCATGGAGACGAGGCCAATAGGGCCGGCCCCGAGCACCAACACGTTGGTCTCCGGCCCGATGTTCGCCCGGCGACAAGCGTACACGCCCACACTCAACGGCTCGCACATCGCGCCTTCCTCCAAGCTCACGTTCTCCGGGAGCTTGAAGCACAGATCCGCCGGATGCACGATCCGGTTAGCGAGAGAGCCGTGGATCGGCGGCGTGGCGAAGAACTTCATCTCGTCGCACAGATTGTAACTGCCTTCCTTGCAATGGCTGCACCGCCAACAGCTAACGCCGGGCTCCAACGCCACGCGGTCGCCGGCGACCAGACTCTTCACCTCGCTCCCGACTTCTTCAATTATTCCTGCGCATTCGTGGCCGATCACCATTGGCTCTTTCACAATGTAATCTCCACACCTCCCATGCTGAATATATATATAATCAAATTCTATATCAATTAACTGAAAATTAAAATAAAACCCTAAAAACCATAAACAAAACGATGATCACCTTGAGGTAGTGAACATCACTCCCACAGATACCAATTGCTTTCATATTCACTCTAACATCATGAGGACCTATCACATTAAATACAGTAATCGTATCATACGATTAACATTATTATTATTATTATTATTATTATATATATATATATATATATATATATATATATAGTCAAAATCGAAAATCGAAGGTGATGATATATATATACCAAGAGGAGGGAGGTTGAAGGGCTGAATCTTGAGGTTGCCAACGCCGAGAAGCCAAGCAGCCATGTTGTTTTCTGTGGGTGCTCCATTAGCGCCCTTTCCCATTCTCACCAAATTGATTGCTTAATTTCTCACAGAGATTTGATGGAGAAGAAGATTGAATTGAAGTAGTGGACGGTGTAAAGAGCGCAGGTATTTATAAGGTGATATGTTTATATTATGTGAATTAATTAATGGATAAAGGTATTTTAGTCCTTTCAAAATTATCCTTCTGATCTGCTGATAATTTGCGGGATAAACGATTTCTTGTTTGAATTAAGTTAGGGAACTAACTATTCGATCTAAGTAAGATAATATACATAAAAGAGAAAATCTTATCCAAATATGCGTAAGGCTATCATTATCCATGTAATACTTTCATATGTGACTTCTACTTCCAAATCATCAAATTAGTAATTCTTTTATTATTTTTTCTACATCATGTAATTTCAGCGCACTTTTAAAAGTGATTTCATATTTCACATCACATTAAAAAAGTATTATTTTTCATCAATGTTATTATTATTTAAACTAGTATTATTGTTTGTTTTTATATAGTATAGATTATATAGATATAGATTATATACATAGATACATATAGATTATATAGATAGATAGATATAGATTGTCCTATTGTATTACGAATAGGAATTTTAACGTAGAATTATAGAATATGAAAGTATGAAACAATATATTCTATTAAGAATTGTATTACACTATTTTATAATATTAGAATAGGAATTTTAACATAGAATTATAGTATGAATAGGAAAGTAGAAAACAATATATTTTTATCAGACAGAGAAAGTTTGAATTGGGCGGGAAGTTAAAGTTCAGGATTTTGTTTTTATATATAGTATAGTATAGTATAGATTAGAATAGGAATTGTATTACACTATTTTATAATATAAGAATATGAATTTTAACCTAGAACTATAGTACGAATAGGAAATAAGAAAACAATATATTTTATTAGAAAGAGAGATTTTATAGGAATTGAGCGGGAAGTTAAAGTTCAAAATTTTGTTAGATAGATTTTATAATATTAGAATAGAAATTTTAACCTAGAATTATGGTATGAATAGGAAAGTAGAAAACAATATATTTTATTAGAAAGAGAGATTTTCTAGGAATTGGGTGGAAGTTAAAGTTCAAGATTTTGTTTTTATATATAGTAAGTATAGTAGTATAGATTGATCTCTATATGTTGGGTAACAACTCAAAGAGTCCAGTCTAACTTTATGCTATAAATATAAAAATGTGAAGCTAACTTCTATCCGCAAATTATGCTGTGCATCCGTATGCACCATGCATGGTGCATACGGATGCAAAAATGACGTCGTTTTAATAAAACGCGCGTCTCCCCTTAAAATAAAAAAATCAGGTTCGATTCCCAGCAACAACATTATATTGTTCATTCATTCTGGAATTGTAGTTCATCGATTGTTCATATATTGTTTATACACTAAAATTTCCTAAAATACCCACACACCGTTACTAATTCCGTTAAAATTTTAAGAATTGCCGTTAGTTCACCGTTAACTTACTCATTGATTTCAATAAAAAAAAAAAAAGGTCTTAGGTTCGAACCTCATCCCAATCAAAGTTGGCATAATTAGTACTCTATTTTACTCTTATTAAATTATATAAATATATAAATAATAATTTAGTAGTTACAACAAAAAATAATACATATGCATTTCTTTAATTTAGAATTATGTGTCCACAATGTCTTTATTCAAAAAAAAAAAATATTTATTATCAATAAATTAAATAAGATAAATAATTTTATTAGTTATATTGTCTTTATTTTTCTTCAATATAAAAATTCTTTATATTCAAATTTATTAATTGATTATATTCGCTACATTGTCCTTACAATGTCTTTATTCATTGAAAAAAAAAATTATTAATTATCAATAAATTAATTAAAATAAATATTTTCATTAGTTATATTGTCTTTATTTTTCTCAAATGTAAAAATTTTTACATTCAAATTCATCAATTTGATTATATTCACTACATTATCTATTATCTTTTTTGTGCACTATTTTTCTAATTAAATATCAAAGTTATAACATAAAATAATGCTATATATTTATTTACCAAGTATTTTATTAATACCATGAAAAAATTAAAAAAAATATATAATTAATAAAGCCAACCATATTAACTACTTGAGAGATTTTGTGACAAAGAGAGTATTCAAATCACACAATAAATTGAAGTGAGAAAGATTTTGTGACAAAGAGAGTATTCAAATCACACAATAAATTGAAGTGAGAACTACCTCACAATGTCTTTGTTTGACAATCAGCAGTTAGCGGTTAGCGTTAGCAGATTATACTAGCGGATTTGACCAGCGAATTTATTTAATTATTAACATTGGGTAGAAAAATGACCGCCAAATTATTAAATCAAATGAATGGTTCATATTGTTCAGGTTTTAATTTTTTTCTTTTAAGATTTTTTAATTTATCCTTAATTATATGATTATCCATTTAACTTTTCCGTTCATTCACCGTTAGTCTAATTCTAATATTAAAGTCTAATATAGAATTATAACTACACCATTAATCTAATTCTAATATTAAAGTCTTAATAGAACTTAACCACAAATCCTAATGTCGGAATCTCCACAAATCCTAAGGTTTGAACCTCCGCGGCGGCAATGCGGGAATTATGTCCAAAGTGGGCAGATTCCTTGTGCGTATCAGCATTTGGCCCTGTCTGCTGAACCATTGAGTCACCGTGATTTACAACTTCCCACAATGCTCTGTCGGGTCGGAGTGTGGGGGGCCCTTGGGGTTGGGGACTCAACCTTTGGGAGAAGAATTACCTATTTAAATACGCAAATTTAACCTTCAATTATCTATGCATGAACAATTTCAATATAATCTTGCCTTAATATACTTTAAAGTACTTATTTAAAAAAAAATATTGGGCATTATCCCAATTGCGCAATGCACGTAAAAAACTAGTATACAAATAAACGTAATAATTGTTTCCTCCCTATGGAAAAATGGAGAATTAATTAAAAATTGTTGTTCATTAATTTGGTCCGTTAATTTTTCATTACAATAGAAAGAATGATGATTTGAATCTATACCTTGAGTAAAACCATGTGAGAGAATATGTTGCTAGCACGAACTTAACTCATTAGTTTAGTAAGTAATATTTGGGAGAACTGGAGAAGAAATCAATTAAGATTCGAACCTCAACAGTGTTGGAATTATGCCAAAAGTTGCCAGATCTCTTGTGCTGAGCCATTGAATTATCGTGATTTACATTCTCCCAAATGGCCAAATGCTATATCGGGCCTGTAGTGTGAGGGATTCTTGGGGTTGGTATTCGACATTTGGGAGAAGGTGAGTAAATATATTAGGGATCTTGGGGTTGGGATTCAACCTTTGGGAGAAGAAGTCCGTTTAACGGTCCAAAGACACCCAACTAATTACGTATTGTTCGCTCCGGGAGGCAAAGAAGCTAACCCAAGAGAAATCGTCACTTGTGAAAATTGATTCCAGATTATCCAAAAATTCTCTTCCCACAAAGAGAACTCATTTACCACTTGAGCTATCCCGTTGGGTTAGTAATGTACTCTTTATTTCATTATCTATTTATCAATTGTTGGTTTGAATATATATATATATATATATATATATATATATATATATATATATATATATATATATATATATATATATACTATACCTTGGATAAAATTGAGGGAGCAAATATGTTAGAGTAAATTCCAGCCATGGTCCTCCGACTATGTTGATTTTCCACAATTGGTCCTCAACTTTTAATTTGGACAATTTAAACACTTGACTTTCGAATTCTTTCCAATGTTAGTCCTTCCGTCAAATGAATGTTAAATGAACGTCAACTTGAGGGGTAAACAAGTCATTTCAAGTATTGAGTGAATATTTCGTCTTCTTTCTCTCTGAGGGATGAGCTGAACAAGATCTGTTCTTGCAAATAAGTTTCTAAATCCCTCTGATTTTCCAGTTTCTCATCTCTCTCTAGATCCAAAAATCTTGTAAGATGGCTCTAAAGGCGGAGAAGAAGTCTGCGGAAGAGAAGGCGCCGGCGGAGCAGAAATAAGTTTCTGAGAAAGCCGTTTTCTTCTTTCCCCAGTGCAATGGCGAATTCTGGGTTGGAACTGGCAGTGGGAAGGAACACAGCTTTGGCGAGTTGAACCCGGTGGGATTTCGAGTAGTTTGCCTATGATGTCCTCGAGGGCTACTCCAAATATGGCTGGGGTAGAAGCGTCTTATGATAAATCAGTGTTTATGGAGCTTGCGTTTACTGCCATGAATGAGCTGCTGAAGCTTGCTAAATCGGGGAGCCTCTATGGTACCCAAGCTTGGATGGATTCGCGGAAGCGTTGAACCTTGAGGAATTTGATAGGACATTTCATTCTTGTCTTGGAATGAGGCCAACTAACTTCATAACTGAAGCAACTATAGCGCGAGTGGCACCGTAATTTTCAACATCATGGCCCTTGTAGAAACCTTAATGGACGCCGTAAATTGAGTTTTGTATTTCATGCGGTGAACTCCAAATTCTTTCTCCATTGGTACCCCTTCACCATGTGAACTCCATATTCTATTGAGTACTGCCAATCTGAAGATGTGTAAATCGAGGGCATCCATACTACAATATTAGTATATGAATACACTTGTATTGTTTTCAAAAAAGCAAATACACTTGCATTTTTGCATCTCCAATAAATAAATTGTTGGGTTTTTGGTTGAAAGGTAAAAGCCCCGGAACTGTCACCTATTTCCCTCCACAAGCTTTCTGTGCAGTGCTTCTGTTCTTGCACAACCCTGCGCATAGCCACATATGCAGGATTTGTCTGCTAACCACGACGCTTCGTGACCTGGATACAATCTAATAATGTGCTCTCTTTCATCATCCGTCTTGAAACGATGAAGAGGAAATATACCCTTAGTACTTGAAAAGACACTTTTACCCCTGAAATTAACATTGACTTAACCTTCATCTAACGAAAGGACTAACATTGGAAAGAATTCGAAAGTCAAGTGTCTAAATTGTCTAAATTAAAAGTCGAGGACCAATTGTGGAAAATCAACATAGTCAGAGGACTATTTATGGAATTAACTCAAATATGTTATGTGACAATTTACATTTAAAACTCATTTCCAACCGTTAGTCTTGATGATATCTAAGTAAATACGGAGTAATAATTTATAAGAATCATACCAAGTGTTTTGTAGTCCACTGGTATTTGATTGCTTTCTTAAATGGGAGGTGAAAGGTTCGAATCTTATTTGAGGTATAAGTAGTGTGTATGTAGGGTATCTCTTTCTTTTAAAAAAAAATAAAATAAAATTATGAGAATCATGAATTCACGATTGTCACGTGCTTACTGCATGAATTAAAAAGAGAAATAGTGGGGCCCAAATCGTGATTAATCTGATGGTTTTGAGCCACCTACTTCTTGCCCTTTTGGTTCCCTTTTACACTTTGTACATAATTAGGTCCCTACTTTTATTTATATTTGTGATTTTACATATGACTCTATTACATGTATACCAAATTATACTCCATCACTTTTACCTCATAATGTGATGTTTTTATTCTTTAGATCTCAATAAAAATATCTATATCAAGAATTTGTAAGAAAAGAATAAAAGTTGAAAGAATAAGGACATCTTCAATAGTGGGGAGTTTTGATGCGGTATTTTATAAGTTTTTGTAGGTGTAATTATGAAAGAGAAAATGAGAGAATGAGGTTAAAAAAAAAAAACAAAAAACAAAATATCAGTGCCCTACTGGGCCCGAATGTGCATCCCACTCTCCCCTTCCCTGCTTGCTTCTTTCCTTTGTGGGATCCACACAAGGGGACAAAATCCCCAACCTCTTGCAAGCAACTCTCTCCTCTCTCCTTCACTTCACACCTTTTGCCTAAAATACGTGAACAACCCCCCTATTGGAGTTGCTCTAAAAAGTGGAAATTTATGTAGTATTTTTCACCCAAAATTACTTGTATTGTGGTTAGTGACTAAATAATTTAGTTAATCAATTGCTTTTAAAATTTTAATTATCAATTAATTTAGTTTTAAACTTTATTTTCACCAAATTAACTAAAAATTTATCAAACCAATTATTTTTATCATCTTTAGTAACATAGTTTATCAACCAACTTTGACTTGTTTGACCACTATTAGTTATTTGACTTTGTGAAATAGTCAATATGAGTGCTTTCCTATAAAAAAAAAATGAGTGCTTGATTAATCAACTTTTTGTAACAGCTTATTACTCTAAAAAATTAAAATTCAAAGATTTTTTTTTTCCAATCAATTTTTTTTGAGAAAATAAATTATTTTCTCCAAAACAACCCCAATAAATTTTATTTAAAAAAAAAAAAGAATGTGTAGACATGTTCATCAATCCCTTCTACTAGTCTTATTACTCACATTGTCTCTTCACGGTACTAGGCAACGAGGTGCTTGAGCCCGTCGATGGGCTCATAAGCACGTTGCCTAGTATCGTGAAGGTTATTAGCAACGAAATATGTGATTATTGATTAGTGTTTTCACGCTTCCAAGCCCAAGAAAATATGTTTTTTTAAAAAAAAAATATAAATTCTATCATAATAATAATACTATTATCGTTGTTGTTGTTGTTATTATTATTATTATTATTAAAGATTTTATTATTTTTTTATTATAAGTTAAAACATCATAATACACTCACATCCTTAAAAATGTCTAATGATAAATATGTTACCGGAAATATATTGTAAAGTAACGAATAAGAAAGTGACAATAGTTGTATTGCCTTAGTTTCAGTATGGAAAGTACAGTGTGTACTCCTCCCCCATTGCTAGCTGAGGGGAGTTCTATTTATGCTAAGTCCTAACGGTAACAACATGAAGAGTCATAATTGGGGAGCTGAGGCTAACGGTAATAGCATGAAGAATCATGAATGGGGCGCTCAGCTTTAATCTCTCCCTTCAATGCAATGAATGGCCATAATGTTTCCACCCGTTGGTGTTCTACCCGTTAGAGTTCTGCCTGTTGGAATTCCACACGATGTCGGGTTAAATATGGTGTCGGGTCAGGTGCTGCTTATGATCCGGGTCGGGTGCTAGCACCATTATCCTGTCACCAGTCCCCCCTACTCCTGAGTCTACGGATGTGTTTGAGTTGACTTGGGAGTAAGGCCGAATTTGCTTGATATCGTGCAGAATCCCGGTTGATCCCGAGTATGTGATTTTTATTTTCCAAATCACACATGAATTTTTATTTATTTATTTATTTTTTATGCTGGCCGAGACGGGCTGCGGCTTAGGCTGGCCGAGGTGCGTGCCTCCGGTCGATCACGGCCGAGGCGTAGCCTCGACCGATCGTGGCCGAGGCGTGCACCCTGGCCGATCGCTCGTGGCTCGATCGCTCGTGGCCGAGGCGTGCGCCTCGGTCGACCGTGGCCGAGGCATCGCCTTAGCCGATCGCGGTTGAGGCGTCGCCTCGACCGACCGTGGCCGAGGCGTGCGCCTTGGCCTATCGTGGTCGAAGCGTCGCCTCGACCGATCGTGGCCGAGGCAAGCTCTGCCGTTTTTTTTTTTTTTTTTTTTTTTTACGGACAGGCTGAGGCGTCGCCCCGGCCAGTGGCCGAGACGCGGGCCTCGACCTGGCCGAGGCGTGCGCCTCAGGCCCCCGACCGAGGTGCTTTATTTCCGGTAACATATTTACCGTCAATGTCATTTTGCATGTAATCAGTCATCAATTTACAATTAATTTACCAAACATCTTTATTTTTGTTGTTTTTTTTACTTGATTGAAAAAAATCAAAAAGTTAAATAATTGCACGGGTTAAAATTACATTTATTTATTTTACAAAGGCTAAATTGATATTTTAATATTTTGCAAAGGCTTTGTTTGTCAATTTGTTTGGCCCTTATGAAGCACGAGACTGCAACGGACCGCCATATTAAATGGTAGAAGAAGATAGAGGCCATACGGTATCGTCCTTGGTCCACAGATTCACGCAATCACACGCACTGTATATATACGCGTATATACGATCGTAGATACGCCGTATACATATGTATTCATACGCACGCGCAGCCATCAGCCACAAATGCGCACCTACCACGCTCATATAGCGAGTCTCTTCTTCTCTGAGCTCATCACTCGCTCGACAATGGAGTCAACATTGCTCGCGGCGCCGGCAACAATGTCTCTGGTAGCGCTATCCAAATCCGTGAACTCGAACTCTGTGCTGTCGGTTTGTCACTTCCGGCGCTGTTTCGCTACGAATCGGGCAAGTCAGATTGTGCTGCTGAGTCGGCTTGCTCGCGCGCAGCTCAGAAGCGGAGGGGATCCGAGCCGGTTCGGATCGGTTTCGCTGAGAAATAGCTTGAAATCGGGGGACTTACAGCCTGTTCGACGGGAGGTGCGGAGTGTCTCTGGCTCTGCAGCTTCCTTTGCAGCCGGAGGTGGAGGAAATGATGGATTAAGTGGAAATGGCGGCGGCGGCGGCGGTGGTGGTGCGCCGGAGGGCGGGAAGGAGAATCCTAGTGTGATTGCGGCAGCCGGAGAAGATGCGTCTGTTGTATCTTCTGATGTCATCATTCTAGACGTTGGTGTAAGTTCACTGAAAATTAGTTCATTTTATATTATCTTAAAAAGAAAAAGAAACTTAAAATTTTCTTATCAACTTATATAGGGAATGACATGCGGAGGATGCGCAGCAAGCGTGAAAAGGATTTTAGAAAGTCAAGTAAGTATTTCGGCGAACTTATGATGATTGATTGATTTTATCTTTTGCTTTTCTGTTTTGAATTAGAAATTCAAGTATTTCTGTTCTGGATTGAATTTAGAAAGTTGAAGTTCTGGAGTTCAATCCCCCGTCTCATTCTATTGTGCCTTAAAAAATTGTTCTTATTGTTGGAGGTGATTATTAATCAATAATTATGTGTTTATGAACAGCCACGGGTTTCTTCAGCTAGTGTTAATCTTACAACAGAGACGGCTGTTGTATGGCCAGTATCTGAAGCCAAAGTTGTTCCAAATTGGCAACAACAATTGGGAGAGGAACTTGCAAAACACTTGACAAGTTGCGGATTTAAAGCTAATGTCCGAGGTTAGCACTGCTTTATCATGCATCTTCATACCTGTGCAACTGAAGTGACTGTGTTAAACACCATTGTCATTATCTTCATCTTTGGAAATATTTCAGTGGTCAACTATTCAACTTTGTTCATCCTGTAACCAAACAGTTGAATGTTAATAACTTCTACAATTAGAAGATTGCTAGGGTGCAAGTGTTCTGATGGTGTAGGTTTTTGGTGTAATATATCTAAGATGTGTGATAAGCTGGAAAAAGAATCTTTTAAAAACTTGCAGACAGTATACATACTTCAGGGTTTGCCCCTCACTCATATTTTTTGGGGGGCCAAGGGATTACTGTTTTTTTTTATATTACTCCGTACTTATCTAGATTCTAGATTATGGTTCTTGACTGATGACTTAAAAGAACCTTTGCATATCATGCTCTTCTACCATATTATTTGTACATGCAAATGACCTTTAGTGAGCATCAAAGACCAATTAATGGAAAAGTTCAAGCTTTCTTTCTCAAGTATATATAAACCCATAATGATAGAAGAATTCAAGGATTAGATCATACAAACTAGTTTAATCAGGTTGAAATCTCATACTCTTTATACAATTTGATAAAGTAGAGCGTAGTGCCGTAGTCTTGAAGTGTAATGTATGTTTTTGAGGGTTCCTCTTCTAAACAAACCAAATCCATTTTCCCTTTAGTGGGATCTGATTTGTGGATTCTGCAACATTGTTCTGATCTATCTGTGTCTATCTGGTTTCACTAAATTAAAGGAGCAACGACGTCAATTCTAGTCAGTTAGTGTGTCCTTTAAATTGTGACAAAATTAAAATGTGTCAGGCTTGGGCTCCCATATAACTTATATGAAGCTTGGTGGGTAATTGACAGGTCAGGGAGCTATTGAAGGAGAAACCCTATCTTGAAATGCAAAAGGTTTACCGTAATGAGCAACCATTGTCCTTCATGGTATGTCCCCGTATACTGGCATATAGTTCAAACCTACTTAAGGGTATCTTTTTCTCTTTAGTTACAAAACCTAGGTTCACAACTTCACATTGTTTTTAACAAAAGGATTTTTTTTTCATCAATAGGTGACCTGGCAGCTAGTAGTGGTGAATTTGTTGAAGGAAGCCATTGATGTCCTGAGGAAGCCTATGCATTATGGATAATTAGAGAACTTTTTACTAACCTTAGTCAATAGAAACCCTTAGTCCCGCTGAAAGTAGTTCTGTTTTGAAATGTTAGACATAGATTTGCCATCAAATGATGGACATGCTGTCATGCCCTTCACCTTTCTTATATGGTTTTCTAGTATAGTGGCTGAGCAATGCTTCTGATGTTCTCTAGCTATGCGTTTCTATAGTTGTCTTGTTGTATGTGCAATGTTGGGAAGTTTTTGTTCTATGTGAAACCTTAATAATGTTTAATTGAAAAATATCTTGGTACTCTACGTGCCCTTTTTGTTTGCGTTATTTATCCTCTGATGTAAATCCAAAGTTTGATTTTGGATTTTTAAATTCCATTCCGTTTTCTTCTGCTGGAATAAAGAAAGTAATTATTGTCAGACCCATGTAATGTGTCAAAAAATGATAAACCAATCTCTTTATACTCCATAGTTGACATGTCTTTGTCTGGTTGGGCAAATTTCTGTCTTGCTAAGCAGAGATTAAAAACTAACAAACACCTATAGTTAATGGTTGATCTGGATGCATTTCATATTGAGATAAATTTCATATCTCCTTGTGATTATAAAGTCATACCATGATATTGAACTTAATATCTGCAACTTGAATACCTCCTTGAATGCAGATTCCAGAAGAGAGAACTTGTTTGAAACATTTGAAAAGAAGATGAATGCAAAGCGTGCTCAATTACAAGCAAGTGGTACTTGCCTCATATAAAGTTTAGGGCTTGGGAAAATTGTCTTCATATTTGATATATTTATCACATTAAACCATGAAAGTAACAACTTACCTTCCAACAGGTCGTGGGCTTGCTGTCTCTTGGGCTTTATGTGCTGTCTGTCTTGTAGGCCATCTTTCTCATTTCTTTGGAGCTAAGGCTTCATGGATCCATTTACTCCATTCAACAGGATTTCATATGTCTATGTGTTTATTTACATTGCTTGTTCCTGGTCGACAACTTATAATTGATGGTTTGAAAAGTCTTCTTAAGGGGGCACCCAACATGAATACTCTAGTTGGTCTTGGGGCCTTATCATCTTTTGCTGTGAGCTCGATGGCAGCATTTATACCAAAACTGGTAATTTGTTGTATTGATCTCATGAATGTGTTTCTCTCTTTTTCTTTTTTGTTACTTATTTCAGTTTGTTTTACAAGCAGTAAATCAGTATCTCATTTCAAAAAATTTAGTGGGTGCATTTGCTCTCTGCTTTACTCTATTGCATTCCACCTAACCTGTGCTAATTTATCCTTGGATCATATACAGAATTCTATATTGCATCCTTTTATGGAACTTCCTCACATGTAGGGCTGGAAAGCATTCTTTGAGGAACCTGTTATGTTGATTGCATTTGTTTTGCTGGGAAGGAATCTTGAACAGAGAGCTAAAATTAAAGCCACAAGTGACATGACAGGCCTTCTTAATGTTCTGCCATCTAAAGCTCGTCTTGTAGTTAATAGTGACATGGGGGAACAGACCTCAACTGTCGAAGTTCCATGTAGCAATCTGTCTGTTGGAGATCAGATCATTGTACTACCCGGGGTAAAGTGTACTGTGCTTTACTTTTGTATATTTTGTTGTACCAGGAACGGTGTCTTGTATAGGTCTGGCAATACAATAAATAGGCTCTGTTGTTTTTCTGCTTTCATGCCAGAAGCTCCTTGACCCTTTGCTTAAAATGGAAGGGTTCATATGCCAACCATCATTAGTAGCTATACTTCAATATTCTAATAATGAGCTATTTAATTCTTTAACACCCATGCTTCGAATATAACAGGATCGTATCCCTGCTGATGGAATTGTCAGAGCTGGTAGAAGCACAGTTGATGAATCAAGTTTCACAGGGGAGCCTTTACCTGTCACCAAATTGCCCGGGGTAGTCAACTTCTTCCTTCCCCCCCCCCCCCCCCCCCCCCCCCTTAAGCATTATCAGTTATCATGTTGCTTAAAATAGTTCTCTTTATTTGAATTGCATTATAGTTCATTCTGCTTCTGTACTAGGCTCAAGTTGCTGCTGGGAGTATCAATCTAAATGGGATGCTTACTGTTGAAGTGCAAAGACCGGGGGGTGAGACTGCTATTGGGGACATTGTTCGATTGGTTGAAGAAGCACAGAGTAGAGAGGCTCCTGTACAACGATTGGCTGATAAGGTTGTTATTTCCATCATTTATGTTATTTTTTTCAATTGAATGAACAATATACCGTTAGCTTCTCCTCTCTCCCTATCCTTCCTTTACTTTCTAGGTGTCCTTTTAATAATTGATCTTTTCTGTATGCCCCAACAGTAAACCCTACTGTTTCTATGCAAAACTAGGTTTCAGGACATTTTACTTATGGAGTAATGGCACTTTCTGCCGCCACATTTATGTTCTGGAACCTCTTTGGAACACGTGTTTTGCCTGCCACTCTTCATCAAGGAAGTCTAGCTTCTCTGGCATTGCAGCTCTCATGTAGTGTCTTGGTATGTTGGTTGTAAATTCATGACATCATCCTTCACATTGGGTTATAACTTCAAGGACTCTCGTATTCTATTACTCCTGCAGCATTTTAATATGGTGTTCCTTTATTTCATTTGTCTCTTTACTCATTCAACGACTTGATCTTATCATCTTAATATTTTTCATTCTGTAAATGTTATGTGCTATTATTCCTATTGCCATTTATCTGCATAGCCATTCTTGTTTTGTCTTCGATGTGACTAGAGTATGGTTTCTGGGTATAGGTTGTTGCCTGTCCGTGTGCACTTGGTTTGGCTACCCCGACCGCTGTGATGGTAAGATTTGTGAACGGAATATAGATCCATCCGTGACAATTGAAATAGTTTGATGTACGTTTTTATAATTGACTGACAAGAAGCTTTTGATATAAAGGTTGGAACTTCACTTGGTGCCACACGGGGATTGCTTTTGCGTGGTGGAAGTGTCTTAGAAAGCTTTTCTATGGTGAATACAATTGTATTTGACAAAACAGGAACGTTGACTATTGGTAGACCCACCGTCACAGAAGTTGTTCCCCAAGGTCACAATGACGAGACAAATGCAAAGTTAGTAAAATCTATCATGAAAAAGATTTTCAAAGTTCAGAGCTATCTTCACTGCTGAAAATGGAAGTTATACCAGTTTGGATTACTCATTATGCTTTTAAAAGGTAATAATAAGCACTGTTTTTGGAACAGACGAGATTCAACTTCGACTTGCGAATGGTCAGAAGTTGACGTTCTGACGCTTGCTTCTGGGGTGGAATCGAACACCAACCATCCCATTGGAAAAGCAATTGTAGAGGCTGCTAAGTCTAGGAACTGCCGGATTGTAAAGGTATCTCTCTTGCTTGGTAATGATTCACGACCTCTTGTAGCTACGCATGGCTTGCAGGGATGTAGTTTGTTTTGTTTTATACATCACTTTGGTGCAGGCAGAAGACGGAACATTCATAGAGGAACCTGGATCAGGTGCAATGGCAGTTATTGAAGAGAAAAAGGTTTCCGTTGGTACATTAGACTGGGTTAGAAGGTACTCATTCTTTGCACTTAGTTTGCCATTTTTCCTTTTTGCCGTGAAAATACTTTGAAAGCTGCAAATTTTCTGATGTTGGTGCATTATCGTAATCACTTGGGGGCATGCATACATGCTTGGCGGCATCTCCACTCAGGCTGTTTGATTCATTCAGATTTTATGTTTTCCGACACGTGCAGGCATGGAGTTGGTGAGACACGAGTCCAAGAATTCGACGACTTTAAGAACCAATCAGTTGTATATGTAGGAGTAGATGGTGTTCTTGCTGGCCTTATTTATGTTGAAGATCAGCTCCGAGAAGATGCCCGGCATGTTGTTGAATCCTTGTCTAAGCAAGGGATAACCACTTATTTGCTATCAGGAGACAAGAAAAACGCTGCTGAGTATGTAGCATCAGTTGTCGGTATTCCCAGGGAAAATGTAAGTATTGCACTTTATGCTTCTTATTTTATCTTTCTAAACGGCAAAATGGAACCGATAACTTGGAGATCAAGAATACTTCCCCTCCCAAATCCCAATTACTGGAAATGGCGTTTTGTGCAGGTATTTTATGGAGTCAAGCCTGATGAAAAAAGCAAGTTTGTGAGCGGACTTCAGAAGGATCAGAAAGTTGTAGCTATGGTTGGTGATGGAATTAACGATGCTGCTGCCTTGGCATCGTCACATGTAGGAGTTGCTATCGGTGGGGGGGTTGGGGCTGCAAGCGACGTGTCTTCTGTTGTGCTGATGCAGAACCGGCTGTCTCAGGTTTGTAGTTTGAACTTTGCTCTAATTATTGCTCTTCATGACTAAACTTGTCTCAACTTTTGAACTTTATACAATCTGAGGTTATCTACAACTCCCGATTCCATACCTGTAAAACCATTGACCCACTTTCTTGTGCAGTTGCTCGACGCGCTGGAGCTAAGTAGGCTTACCATGAAGACCGTGAAACAAAACCTCTGGTGGGCATTCGGATACAACATAGTGAGTTCTTTATTCAATCTTTCAACTTTACTATATAAACCAATTGACATCTCTAAACTGGCAGGTTTTATATGAGACTGTCTCACATAAAATAGATCTCAAATATGTAATTTTATTTACAAAGTCATTAAGTATTACATATCTGAGATCTCTCGCGTGAAACAATCTCACACAAGTTTGTGTGCCCGGATCAAATTATTGTTTGAATTACTATAAATCGCAAACTTCATTCTTTTGATCTTGGCAGGTTGGACTTCCGGTAGCAGCCGGAATCCTGTTACCATTCACCGGGACCATGCTCACTCCATCCATCGCCGGAGCTCTCATGGGGTTGAGCTCCATCGGTGTGATGACAAACTCATTGCTCCTACGGCTAAAGTTTGCATCAAAACAGAAAGAAATTCAGGGACCGTCGGTAACAATTCAGATCCCTTCCAACAGTGATGATAGCGATAATAATAGTCATAAAGAAACATTGAGGCAACCTTATACGGAGAGCAGATGATGGTAAAAAACCTCGGCTTCCAAGAACAGCAGCAAAGGCGTTGCAAGTTGCAACTCCCTGTGTATGGTTCCAGCACCCAATCTGTAAACAGAATGCAATCCTTGAAAGACAATACAGAATTATATATAGACATATGACTATATGAAGTAGCCAAATTCTATTCCCATTTTTCTCCCGCGCTTAATTTAATAGGGGTCATGATGTTTATCCATTTATTTTTCTCTTACTTTAATCAAATTTGACAACAAGTAAGAGTAAAAGTTTAGAGTACATTTAAGTATTTTTGTATGAAGTAATGAAAGTAAGAGTGTAATGCATTTTTACACGTTTACACACTGTTAAGTATTTCATATAACAGATCCCAACATTCTACAAGAGGTTATATACTGAGTAACAACAAAATGTATGAGGAAAAAAGAAAGATAAACAAAAGAATTTGCAAGCATGATGATGATCAGCTTGGAGGATTGAAACATCTTTAACCTACAACCTCAGAGTCTTGTGAATCCATGAAACCCAAGTAAGAAAGGAAATCAAAAACCTCCCTGGTGGGAGACGACGGGGAGCTCCAAAATCTTGCTTCAGAATGAGAAGGATTTGGTATGAATGTGATTTGTGTTGGGATAGGAAGTGCCATTAGAGACGCCCTGCTGCTTTGACTGCATTGAAGCGGTGAAATTTTCACACCATGTAAGTCATACCAACCTGCATTAAGTGCGAATGTGGCACGCTCAGATTTGTGATTCCCCTCCTGCTGTTTTTTCTCAGGAAGGCGTAGAAATAATTTATGATGAGCTTCTTAATGAACCAAGAATCCTTCCTTGCCCTGATATTTCCATGACCCAGAAGGTAAACAACACCAGATTCTTTGGCCTTGTGTAGAAAAGACAGCTCCGTCTCGAGACTCTGCTCTGCTTCAGACAAGTTTGAGTTATCTGAAGGCCCCGGCTCGTGCCCATAAGAGGTGCTTTCTTTAACACCTGTTTTCCCGGTGATATCAGCCAAGAGAGGAATACCTAGTGTAGACCTGCTCCCATTCGGAGCTACAAGGACCCTTGAAAAGGTGCACTTGTTTTCATTATTCGAGTCATCATCTTCATCACTTTCGAGTTCCCTTTCCTGAGCTTCTTTACGAATGAACTTCTCAAGACTCTCAATCAGCAGCTGCTCAAAAACCTGGTGATTTTCTTTGCGGGCATCCTTGTAACCATATCTGTTGGTCCACAAAGTTGGAAGACTTGTTAGAAGACAGGTTATTACCCCCAAGAGGCCCGAAAAGATACACAAGGTCATGCACGCTATGATCTCCAAAGAATTAATATTGATGCAAAACATAACCAAAAAAAAGAAGAGGAAATAGCAGTGTTTCCATGATCTGTTTGCAAAAGAAACCAAACCTATGCCCATAATCTACAAGAGATGTGGAATCCCAAGTATACAAAACAATGTTTCTCAAACCGATTCAAATCTTTGTGTCATGGGCCAATTAGGAAACATGATTATTTGATTTTTAAAAGCTAATAGGCAGATAAACAGGAGTTAACAATTAACATGCTTACCGGGCAATGCAACGGAATATGTGGTAGCTTTTCAGGCAGACGCGTCGGAACAAGAATCTTTCTTTTTGAGACACAACAGGAACAGGAACATATTTTATACACACAAAAATTATCATTGAATGTACAGCCGGAAGGGAGGTAAGGAAATGCCCAAAAATTGCTGGTATTCCCTTCGCCAGTTCATTGTAAAGCAATCCAATTCCAGGAGCTCTGGTTGTTCCTAGGTTGGGGCCCAATTCCCGCAACAAATCCACGGACATTTTATTCTTGACTTCAGTTTCATACTTCAGCTTGCTTCCATAATTCCATATATACATTATTAGAAACAAGACAACAGCAAAGACTAATATGATCCAACTTCCATCTCCCACACACCATAACACCGAAGAAAAGGATGCCAACTCCAAACCCAAGAAAATAAAAACAAAGCTCAGCACAATAAGAATGTTTATCTGCCAGATGAGAAGCATAACAATAGTTACAAGGGCTGTACTCATCATCATCACGCCAAGCTCGGCAATACCTGTCATACAAGATATGAATCAGATAGATACAAACCAATGCAGAATTAACTAGGAAAGATTGAAAGCATTTAGTAACTGCTTGCTTTTCATTTTGCCAACCTATAAAATTAACTTGTTTATTCACAAACAACTTTTTGGTACAGCCACTTCTCTCAATTGACTCATTTACCAATCAACCACCAGATTGCATTTGATAACCACACTCCTATTACTTCTATAGTCTTGGCATGAATATAAATTACCATATAATGGCTGGCCAAAGCATAATAAAAAAGAGGAATATCATAGAAACAAGGACTTCAAGCATTACCATAAGCATTTCCTATCTCATAAATGTTTGAGATAGAGCAAATCAACACCAACGACAATGCCAGCAGAAACCAGTTCATAACTGGGATATAAATCTGCCCCATGAATATCCTTGATGTGTGAATAATTTTAAGGCGAGGGAAGCATCCTAGAGCTATTGATTGTTTAATACAAGAAAAAGTTGCTGTTGTCATTGCTCTGCTGGCAATCAATGCTGCTACATTAGCAATTAAAAGGACCGGCCAAAAAGCTCCACCTGTATTATAAATGAGAAACTTCTTCAATATTTGACATTGTTTTCAGTTAGATACTTAGCCTCATAGAAAATTAATCACAATGCAGAATGAAGTTGTCAAAACCTATGGGGTCGTTTACTTCATTTCTCTGTTTTTCCATTTCTCCAGTTCTCCTTCTCCATTCCTCCAGTTTTCCATTTCTCTATTCCTCCAGTTTTCCATTTCTCCATTCCTCTAGTTTTTCATTTCTCTAATTTTTTATTTTAGTAAATACAATCATCCCATATAGCATTTGTAATAATAATAATAATCATCATAATAACAAGAACAACAACAACAACAACAACAACAATAATAATAATAATAATAATAGCAATCAGAATAATAATAATAATAATAATAATAATAATAATAATATGAATAATAATAATAATAAGAAGAATAGCAATCAAAACAATAATAATAATAATAATAATAATAATAATAATAATAATAATAATAATAATAATAATAATAATAGCAATAAGAATAACAACAACAATAATAATAATAAGAATAGCAATCAGAATAATAATAATAATAATAATAATAATAATAATAATAATAGTAATAATAATAATAATAATAATAATAATAATAATAATAATAATAATAATAATAATAATAATAGCAATCAGAATAAAAGAAGTGGGAGACGCCAAAAAGACAAACTGAAGAAATGGCGACAGCAGGAGTCGAACCCGGAACTTCAGCTTCAGCAGCACTGTTCATCCGTGTCTTCCCATTTCTCCATTTGGAGAAGTTGGTTTTTCAATTCTCCAAAATCCTTAAGAAGAGTGGAGAATGGAGATGGAATAGAGATTTGGAAGAGTAAATTTAGTAAACAAGTTTTCCATTTTTCCTTTTTTCTACCTCTCCAATTTTTCTTTTTTCCAAAAAATCCTCCATTTCTCCACTTTGGTAAACGACCCCTATATTTCTATAGATATTTGTTTGTTTTTTTTTTTTTTTTGCACAAATGAAATGTAAATATAATGTGGAGTTGTAAAAGACTAAAAGTATTAAAATTAATACTAATATTTATTTTAGTTTTAAACATTTACTAGAATATTTTTATACAAAAGATGCAAGAGATTTCTCTTAGGCTCAGAAGTTTACTTGGCAAAGAAGAAAAAAAAGCTTCTGTTGGATCAGCATGATACTCCATCAGGTAAGCAGCTTGACCAAGGTAACCCAGCAGAAGGCATGGCAGAACAAGAAGCAAAAAAGTAAGCTGAAAAGAAGACAAGTTTACACTTAATATATGTGGCACACTGGAAAAGGGTTACTTGTTACAAAATAAATAAATAACTTGTTCTGCACCCATAGCAATTATACTTTACCTGAATCGATCGCACAGAAAAGTAGCAAAGATCTGCAAACATTGCTTCAGAACCTGAAATAAAGTAATAAACTTCAGCACTATACCCCAGAAAGTAATTATTGAAAATGAAAATAAGTAGCAAACTGTTTCTTCATTCTAGGGGTTCACTGAAACTTGTAATGCACATCTTTCACCATCTATAAGACTTTCTTTTTTACCAAGAATTGAGAGAGAGAGAGAGAGAGAGAGTAAATAACAACATCAAACTGCAGAGCACACAGTTTCCAGGTGTGAACTCAGGCAGTTTGAAGGGTTTGTTTCAACCTTATGGAGAATCGTGGTATACTTTGGAACCATAGGGAGGTAACACAAACCACAGAAGCTATATGAGAAAAAAGGGGGAAGAAACGAAATATAAGTGGCTGTTCACTTTACAGTTTACATACAGCCCACAAAAACATAGAAGTATCTATTTCAAGAATTTCAAATTCCAAACCTACAATATGTACCTGTTGCACACAAAAGACAGCCGCCAAGTGCACGCCAGGCCTTAGTAGAATCACGCTTGAAATAGTAGTAGATGTGAACTGGATTAAATGCTCTCCATACACGGTTATCATACTTCGTAAGGTTATAAAGGCCAATGCCCCCAAGAGAACAAAACCAAATAAATAAGGCCGGACCAACTACAATCCCCATTTTACTTGTGCCATACTTCTGTAAACTGAACAAAATTACAAGAAATGCCACTGAAATTATCTTCACTTCATCTGCAAAAGTTGAAATGTGGAAGAAATAAATATGTGCAATTTTAAATGAAATGCAAATACATTCTATGATGTAGTTCCCAAGTTGATAGGCAAGGTAATCCAAAAAACTACCAGTGACAGCATGTTAATTTCTTAACATAATGATAAAATTATAACTTTAGTCAAGTGAGAGAGTCTAGATGTTGATGATTTAGAATAGCATTAATTTCAACTCAGTATTGGATATTTGGATGTCTTCATTTACCAAAACAATGCAACAATAGGAGCTATTCCCACAAAGAATGTAAATAAAATAAAGACAATTCACTGGCTCACAATGCAAAAATCAAATTTATCAAGTTCATATAGATGCACTCCAATCCACAAATCTACTCTGTATTTAGGGTCTTTCAGTGATAATGCAAGACTAGTATCTTCTTGAAGTTTGACATTGGGCTGTCAGATGCCTGGATCCAAGCCAATAATTGAAAGGAAAAAAAAAAAGTGTTGACATTATAGAACAGTAGAAAGGCCCACGCATCAAAAGTAGTAATGAAATAGATGTGACCTTACAAAGCAAAATTTCACGAGCTCACTTGAGTTGCAACATACTTTACAAAGCAATTAATCTGTACTTACTTGCAAATGTACATAATGAAACACAATCACATATTGCATTGATAATTGAACAAGGAAAACACAAATGAGTTTTATCCCTAATATCCTGATAAAGAATGTACTAACAGCAACTTTCTCAAATCATTCTTCTAACTCAAGTATGATGATTTTGAGCATGAAAATGTAGCAGGAATTAAATTATAAAAATGAAAACCAAGGAATGATGTGATTTTGTTCTCACTAGAAATAACCTTGCTGAATTGCAGCAACTCCAACTTTTAAACCACCCATGGCAGACATCACTGTATTAAAAATAGTAGAACAAGATGAGTCTCAAGTGATAAAAGTGATGAATAAAATAAATATTGAATATGTTAACACAAAAAGACAAACCAGTAAGAAAGAAAATGGTTTAAGTACAAAAAGAAACCTGACATAGCAGGAGTTACTACACCGACAGCTATCACCATGGAGGTGCCAGCAAGAACCAACATCAGAAGAAGCCTTTTCAATGTAAGTGAAGACTCAAGTCTTTCTTTTATTTTTAAAGACCTCTCAAGTTCTGGGGATGGAACCTTGAGTCTGAAGCTAGATATGCGACTGTCTGATGGCAGTTGATTGGGGAGAAGACTAACATTAGCATGCCTACAAAGCAATGAGTACAAAGCAAATGTACCACCTGCAGTTATGAATCAATGAGAAACCAAGTTCATTTATGAACCATATTGCTACAGCATCCATAATAATAATAATGTTCAAGAACCTCCTCTGCTCACCTTCTCCGTCATCGTTGGCCCAAAGAACAATAAAGACATACTTAACCAATGGAAACAGAAACAACGTATACAGGACCATTGAAAGCGCCCCAAGAACATCTTCATCCCCAGTAATAGGGGCTTTACTAAACATCACACTAAAAGTATACAACGGACTCGTCCCCACATCACCAAACACAACTCCAAGCGTCTGGAAGGCCAATGCAATTTTCCTCACTAAAGTAGCATCCTGCAATTACAAAACCAAACAAGGACACCAAGTTATTACTCCCTCTGTCCCATTTTATGTGTCTGGTTCGGTTAACGAAGCTTGAGTGAAATTATTTTTAATTCAATTTTTCATAATATTAAGTTTAGTATTAGTATACAAAATTTATATATCTAGAAACTACACTAAAAGTACTATTAAACATTTTTTTAAAAAATCAAATTAAAAAATGAGTAAAAAATACTAAAAAAAAAAATAAACAAAGAAGAAATAGTTAGTTTGACCAATGAATACTAAGTAGAATAGATAAAATGAGATTTAGTCACCTCCTTTCATTTCAAACCAATCATCCTCAGGTAAATTATCTCGTAATGCAGGAGTCATAGTGAAGTAAGATTTAGTGTATGATTTATGTTAGCAAGAGTAGTAGAAGGTTAAAGCGTTGAAGCAACAGTAAATGATAAAGCACCTCAAAGTCACTCCTCTGAGCGCCAGGGACCTCAAGAGCCTCAACATCGAAGGAATCAATCCTCGGACCAGTCCTAATCAGCCTCTGCTCAGCATTATCCTCGTCGTCTTCGGAGTACATCCCATTCCGCGGCAGCGACTCGTCCCCGCTCTCGCCCGCATCCGTGCCGTCATTATAGATCTCCGACTCATCCTCCTCGTCCTGGAACACCCAGCGCGACTCGATCGAGTCGAGAGAGCCTAATCCGCCGTACTCCCTCTCCGATCCCTCGTCCGCCATCTCCAAACCTAACTCACGTCCGTAGTAACCATTACATTACACGCGGAAAAAGCACAGCAGAGTGATTGCGAGGTGAAACCCTAGAAATTGAGAAGAATTTTTCGAGTGAGATTTCTGTGTGTGTGTGTTAGCTCAGAAGGTCATGAGAGTTGGAAGGGAAAGACTGAAAGATGGAAATGATTTCAAGCGTTAACTGTCGTTATAACAGACAGTGAAGCATTAGCGCCTCTACTGCTCCCTCCGCTTTAAATCGCTCAATTTTTTAGTTTCACGGATGAGTAATAAAAGTAAGAAAAGTATATGTCGTCTACTCGTCTGTGTGTTTATCCGATTCTGTGATACTTCAATTATTAATTGCCATCTTAGGATTAGTTTGGAATGCACAATTAATAATAATAATAATAATAAATCAAGTCTTTTTTTAAACTAAAATTATTCCCAAATCAATCATTCATTCACTAGTTTTTCTTTAGTGGAACTTACATTTTATGCAATTAAACAAGTAAAATCTCAATTACCATGTAATGTAATGGTATCTTGGTTATCACTTCAGATAGATGGTTATAGGTTCAAATCAAAAGGTTTAGATTTTTTAGGTAGATAGTCACATGTTTAAATCACGGTGATGGAGGTTTAGATTTTTTAGGTAAATGGTCATAGGTTCAAATCACGATGATGGAAGTTTAAACTTTTTAAACTGAAAATATTTGAGAAAATATATACTCCGTGACACATATTACTTTGTAAAGAATCATGCTTATTTCAATATAGAGTTAATCAACGATTTGGTCCCTCAATTATTAGCGAACTGCCAATGTAGTTCCTCAATCGCTTATTTATCGATTTGGTCCCCGAAAACAATTATTTTTAGTCGATTTAGTCCCTCCGGTCGTCTTTCGTCAACAATTCGGAGGGACTAAATCGACTAAAAATAATTGTTTCGAGGGACCAAATTGATGAATAAGCGATTGAGGGACTATATTGACAGTTCGCTAATAATTGAGGGACCAAATCGTTGATTAACTCTTTCTAAATATATATATATATATATATATATATATATATATATATATTGAATTTTTTTTTTAAAAATAAAAAGTTATAATTCTATGTGACAATTTTTATTTTTATTTTGTTTTGCGTACAACATTGAATATCTCCACTATTATAAAATTAATTTGAATTACACCTACTAACCCCAAAAATAAATTCTTTAACATGATGCATTCTTTACAAAATTCATAGTACATTAACAGTTTTACTTACGAATTGCTCCAAAGTATTAAACAAGTTTTCACTATTGGACACCATGATTAATCTCCTCACTGAATTGTAAACACTTCTAATAGGTACAACAACTAGCATAAAAGTTTAAGACTGTCCCATTTCAAAGTCAAAGATCAAACCCTTAACTTAGATAACTTTGTTTGATAAATGCAAAGGAACCTAAATAAAGGCTCTTGTTTTAGTTTATTTTGAGATCCTAAAACATGGTGTGTGCTTGCAAACTTTGATTATGATTCACAAAAATCACACGGCTAGATAACATAGGATACAACACCACTACTCTGACAAGGAGACAAATGAACCACCTCAAGTCCTACAACAGGGGATGTGTAACTATGTAATCTAGTATGTGTATGTCATTCAAGTGTCTCTCTCGTCGTTCTACCGTCTACCCAGTTTTCTAGTCAGCAGCTTAAGTCGATAAAGTACCAGACTCAAAACTCAAACATCTACCACAAAAATCTTTTTAAACAAGACGCTATGAGGAAACTCGGGAAATCTCTGCCTGTGATGTGGTGGTTGCAATTGCATCCATCACATGCTTTCTTGCCTGTACTTTTACTGTACTCGCTTTCGGCTCAGCTTGCTTCTGGTTGGGCTTGCGGAACCTCTTCGTATGTGCCAGAATCTTCTTTATATGAATACCTACATTTGATATGTACGAGTGACAAGAGTAAGAGTTTGTATCACGCTCACTAAACAACTTATTCAACCAACAAAGTCGGGGGCACAGTTTAGATAAACAGCTTTTAATGAAGCGTTTTTCAATGAGCGTATTCTGATAAGCTGAAAACGAGCTCAAAACAACTTTTCAAAAGTCAAATTTGTACCATAAGGTCCAAAGATAATGGATAACTGAAAATGAGTTATAAATAAACATGCATGAACCACATTAGATGAGCAAATGAAGCAGGAAAAGGATACATGAGAAAACCAAATCAGAATGGAACTGTCAAGTATTTTCCTCTTCTATGAAATAATAAAAGTGAATCAGTTATTCATTACCATTGTCCTGAAGCCGCGTTGCAGTACAGTCCCGATGATGGATCGTAATAGTAGCCCAAACTGCTGCTATAGTAATAGCTACAAGAAAATAACAATAATAAGGGAGTGAGGAACCAAGATAGACAGAAGGCATAGTATAATGAGTTAATGATGATATGAAAACTCCACTATCTAATTACTCAGTCTTGCATAGAATTTAGAAAGGAACATACCCAGATGACTCATCATATACATAGTCATTTTGCAGAGTACCTGCATCCCAAATAAACAGGTTATGTATGGAGAAGGAGGATGGAGAGCAAAGCAGTTTAGGTGTAATTCAGCATTTTGAAACATACCCTCACTTGAGGTAGGATTGGTAGGAGGGTTTTCATCATCTTCTGCGAACATGTCAAAGGAATCATCACCATTGCTCATAGCAGCAGAGGCATTTGGATTTGAAGGACCTGCATTAACACTAGAGAGTGATGAAGGCCCCTCCACTGCCACACTAGGAATGAAATCTTCATCAAGGACACTATCAGAATTATTCTTCTTGAACTCCATGGAGGTGCCCAGTGTCTTGGCTTGAGCTAACCTCTCATATCCCTCTGGATCCAATCAGAAATCCCAAAAGAGAGAGAGAATGGAAAAGATTCAAATCTCAGGTATATATAACCAAAATAAGTAATAGAAAATGCAACTGGTGATTTAAAAAGAAGGGGAGAGAGAGAAATATGCAAGTATTTAAGGTCTTTCCTGTTTCTTTCTTCTTAAAGTAAACCTAATTTTTTAGTAGTCACTCCCCCCAACCCACCCCCAAAAACGAAAGAAATATATGTGCCTTATTCAGCCACAGGAGCGAGGAAACAGAGGGAAAATCTATTTATAATAGAGATAATACAATGGCAAATACCTGCTTCACGCTGGAAACTCTCTTGTCTTTCATCATAGACATCTGTAAACAAATATTGGTCCTAGTTATGGTTTGTTATTTCATTGCCCCTTAGAGATATATGTGTGTGGACAAAACAAGCACTCAACTGTAATCCCCGTTCTCCAACAGCTTCATGGCATCCTCTGTTAACTGATCAAAGAGATGTTTGTTTTCTGTAGACATTTTCTCCTTGTTATTTGAAGTACCTTTTAACCTTCTTAGTGCCTGTAAAACCTGATAGAAGAATATAAAAAATGCTGTCACTAACAACAACAAAATTTGTTGTAAGTAACAAAGAACTTGTTTCTATATTTGGTCATTTTAAATTTTTTTAGCCAGTGCTTCCAACTCATGGTGATTACAATAAAGCTACTATAACATGTAGAACCACCACCTCCCCAACCCCCTCTCTCTATTAGTCTAATTTGATGGCATTACATCAAGAGTAATGAGAGAACCAATATGCAACTATACCATAAACAATATTCAACAATACCATTTTTCTTTTAGTAAAGACAAAAGAAGTGCTGCAATAACTAGATGCAAGCCAAATTAGAGCAGCAATACAAACTATAAGCATTGATAAGGAGACCTTTCTTGGTAAAGCAATAGTGAGATGGGAAGCATTATGATAACACTAATATCCCAGGCAAACAATAAGAGACATGGTGAGTAGAATATTTACTGTTTCTCCAGGCTCAAGAACATCAGCAATTCGCCTCTTCATCTTCCCAAGTTCTTCTGATGTAAGATCACGAGCCTCATCTTCATTGGCTGTTATGACTCTTGTTTTCACAGCAGCTTTTGGATGAACATCAATGCTATCAAGCCATGCATCCTGAGAAAATTCCAGGTAAGTTTTCTTTTTCTTGTGCACCAGGAGAGAGAAAGAGAGAAGGGAGGAGTGGGGGGGGTGGAAGTGATCATTGGAAAGTTGAATTACCTTGATATCATTTTCATTGACATACTCAACATAATTTCCATTGGCATCAAAATAACCTTCTTCCCTCTCTTTGTTCAGATTGAAGGGTTCTATCTGAATCCCATCCTCAACAAATGTTTCATTATCCTGCCAAAAGTAACCCCCAGTGACTTTCTATCTTCAACTGGCTCATGAACATAAGGTCACCTAAATTAAACTATCATGAAGACGTAGTTGCTTATAAAATTTTGATAGAAATGAAGTGACTGTATTCAAGTTGAGAAAGCCAAAGCTATAGCAAGCTAGAACATTTATTCAACAACATCAGAAGAAGTATATGAAGAAATAAACCTCATATGCCTCTTCGGCCAGTGCTATGTTGTGAACCATTCCTCTATTTCCTTCATCAAGGAGGTCAGCTGTGATTTGACTTCGGCGCATTGCCCGCTCTTTGGCTGCAAGACGAGGATTCTTCCATCCACTTGGTAATTCCTCACTTCCATCCACCACATAATCACCACGCTTTAACTTCTTACCTTTTGGGAACCTTACCCTCTTTTCCCTAAGCCATTGTTAATGAAACAATATATATTAAATAAATAACAGGAAAGTTTATTCAGTCCTAACTGAAACTCTGAAAGTCAAAAATCACATCAAAATGCATTGAACAGATCCTTGTATAAACACTGTTAGCTCTAACTGGATATCAGAAGACAAGATTCAACCATGCAAAATCTCCTTAGGAAACACCTAGCTCCAGCTCGAGCTGATTGAAACTCAACGTTATATCCATATTACCTCGTTATTTCCATTTACAGAAACATGAATGCATACAAATACTGTTGAAACCCTAAATACAGCTCGGAAATCAAAATAAAATTATGCAAACCACGTACTAGCTCATTCAAATTAGGGTTCAGACAAATTAAAACAAACAACAGAACTACCGCATAATAGCATTTGCTATGCATATATAACATAATTGTGCGTGTGTGTGTTGGTGTGCACGCAGGAGAAGTGAGTTGATGGTTACGCGGAGGGTTTTTGGGAGTCGTCGTCGACGGAATCCACGAAAGGACGCTTGCGAGATCGCTGTGGTCCTCCTTCCTCCATGGCCTATCGTCGGCGTAGCTCCGAGCAGTTGGTTCGGCAATAAACCGTGATTCTATACAGCTAAGGCGATTGCCGGTCACTGTTTTTCCTTTCCAAAAATGCAATTTCAAATATCAATTCGGGCTCAACACATGACTCAGCATTCTTCTAAGATATATACGAGGAAAAGTTGTATTTTTCGTCTATAAATTATAAAGTAATTGTAGATTTTGTCTCTTAAGTACCATACTCACTTTTATTTTTCGTTCATTTATTAATAAAATATTAAGAATAAAATTTGTAATTTTAGTATAATTCAGAGACGAAAAGCGAGCACGAAATGACAAAAAATGCAAGGACAATGATAATTTAAGGACAGAAAGTGAGCATGACCAATACTCAGAGATAAATTCTACAATTATCTTATAACTTAAATACGAAAATACGGTTAATAAATTATAGATTCATGGGTGATTTATAGTGATTTAAGTTGTGTCACGTTAATTATTAACCTTATTATTTTTTTCTCTCTAGTTTCTCTCTAGGGTTTTTGCGGTTCCTACTAGGGTTTTCCTAGGTTTTCAACACCGATTGGTTCCTTTTGTCCGGACGATGGCCGGTGGTGATAACATGGATGTCGAAGGGCTGGGAAGGGAGAGGGAGATGGATGCGGATGATGAACGGATGAATGGGGAGTTGCCGGACGGTGCGGGTTTGCGTCGGTCGAATGAGGGGAGGCGGTTGGCGAAAGGAAATTTAGAAGGGAGGGCGGTTGGAATGGGCGAAGGAAATTTGGATGCTATGCGAAGAGAGGATGGGCTAGGGAGTGGCAGTGGCATGTGGCATGGAGGGGAAAGCTTAGCTGGAAAGGTGGGCAGATTTGGGGGGATTAAGGAGGGTAGTTTAGATGGGAGGGGTGTGGGCAGATTTGGGGGGATTAAGGAGGGCAATTTAGATGGGAGGGGTGTTGGCAGTAGGGGGCGGCGTGAGGGAGAGGAAGGGGGGGCGGTTAGGCAGCCGGGAGGGGTGGAGGACGTGGCGGAGTTGTCGGATAGGTGGGCGGATTGGGCACTGCTGGAAGAGGAGGGTGCGGTGTTTATGCCGGGAGGAGAGAACGACGGGGATGAGGGTGACAGGGAGGATGAGGAGGAGACATGGAGGGTGGTCGGGCGGTTCTTGACGCAAAAGCAAATCAAACTGGATTTTATGAGACAGGTGTTAGCGTCAGTATGGCAGCCAGTGCGTGGGGTGCAGGTAACGGAGATTCAGAGGGGTTTGTTCTTATTTGTTTTTTTCCACAAAACGGATATGGACTACGTTCTGAATGGGGGACCCTGGGCTTTTGAGAACAATGCTCTGGTGTGTCGGGAGGTGGTGGACGGGGTGAATCCTATGGATGTGAAGCTGGACATGATTGATATGTGGGTACAGCTGCATGACATGCCTAAGGGGTACACATCTCATGCAATTCTGGAACAGGCAGGGAACTTTTTGGGCTCTTTTGTTAAGCATGATGAGCGGTTTGAGGGGGCACCATGGTTGACTTTTCATCGTATACGGGTGTCAATACCGGTTGATAGGCCACTGAGGAGGAGAATGAGATTGATGAAAAGGGACAGGACTACAACTTGGGTTAATTTCAGGTATGAGCGGCTGCATAAATTTTGCTATTTTTGTGGTTTTATGGGTCACTTGCATACGTTTTGCCTACAAGCTAGGGAGGCGGGGGTGCCAATGGATAGGTATTTGTACGGTCCGGATATGCGGGCTGGTGGATCCCGGAGCGCTCCTAGAGCGGTTGGGGATAGCTGGCTCGTGCCGGTCGGTGGGAAACCACATCCATTGGTGAAGCCACGGATGATTGGGGCAGTAGAAGGGGAGAGGAGAACTGAGGGAGTAACGCCCACGAGTATGTCTGAAGATGAGGTGGTGGTGGCTACGACAAAGCGTCGTAGGCATGGGACGGAGGGGGGGGGGGGGGGGGGGGGGATAGTGGAAATGATGAGGTAACAGTTGCAGCTGGTTCAAAAAACTTGTCCATGGCGGGAGCTGGTGTCCAGCCCCGCCCATCATCATGAGTACTTTGAGCTGGAACTGTCGTGGCTTGGGCAATCCACGCACAGTTCGACAGATTGTGGGCCTAGCGGCCAGTAAGAAGCCTGATTTTGTGTTCTTGATGGAGACCAAGGTACCACGGGTACATGCGGAACGGATCCGGGTTACGCTTGGCTATGAAGGTTTGTTTTATGTTGATAACGATGGTTTGAGTGGAGGAATGGCGCTTTTGTGGAAGAAGAATAATACGGTGAGATTTTTAAGCTATTCGCAGAGTCATATTGATGTGGAGGTAAGCTTGTTTAATAAGTTATGGCGCATGACATGCATTTATGGTATCCCCGAGCGTGGTAGGCGGGAGGAGACATGGGATTTACTTGGTGCTCTCAAGACTAGATCCTTATTGCCCTGGGTGGTGATAGGGGATTTTAATCATCTACTATATCAGCATGAGAAGAAGGGGGGAAATCCGTATCCTAATAGTCTGTTACGGGGTTTCGGAGATGCTGTGGATGACTGTGGTTTGATGCAAATGCCAATGAGGGGCCATCAATATACGTGGCAGAAGGGGAAGGGGACGCCGAATTGGATAGAGGAAAGATTGGATAAGGCTTTAATAACGAATGATTGGGGTCTGCTCAATGAGAATGCAATGCTGGAAAATATTCGAACTCGGGCATCGGATCATTCGATCCTATTCCTCAGTATTAATGCGATTTGCATGACAAGGAGAAGGGGACCGCGGAAGTTTAGATTTGAAATGGCTTGGCTATTAGATGAGGGGTGCAAAGGAATAGTAGAAACGGCCTGGCAAGAGGGGAGAGCGGAGGGATTGCTGCACTGCCAACAGTTGTGTGGAGAAAAGTTGATGCGGTGGGGTGGAGATCAGTTCCATAAATTTGGAAAGCGAATTAACCACCTGCAGCGGAGGCAAGATGCCATACGGAATAGACGAGATTTGGTAGCTCTTGCTGAGTACCAACAGATTGAGAATACCATGAAACGAGTAGAGGCCCAGGAGGATGTGTTTTGGAGGCAGCGGGCCAAGCAACACTGGCTACGCGGGGCTGATGCGAATACAAAATTTTATCACAGGTATGCTTCTACACGCCGGAAAAAGAATTTTATTTCTACTATTAAATGTGATGCTGGTAACTAGGTGGAGGGGGATGATATGCATGCTGTTATACAGAATTATTTTGAAAATATTTTTGCCTCAAATGGACTGAGTTGTAATGATCCACTTTTTGGAGTCCTAACCACACGAGTAACGTTGGAGCAGAATATGATGCTAGACCGCCCTTTTGAAACTAATGAGGTTAAAGAGGCTCTTTTTTCAATGTATCCGGATAAGGCACCGGGGCCGGATGGGTTGAACCCGGGTTTCTACCAGCAGTTTTGGGGGATAGTGGGAGGAGATGTATCTGGTTTTATAATTAATGCCTTGAATTCCTGTGTATTCCCTGAAGGATTAAATGATACTAACATTGTCTTGATACCGAAGAAGGAGATGCCTGAGACAGTAGCAGATTTAAGGCCGATCGCACTGAGTAATGTCATTTACAGAATTATGGCCAAAATGATAGCAAATAGGATGAAAACATTGATAGGAGGATTGATCTCAGAATCCCAGAGTGCTTTTATCCCGGGAAGGCTAATCACGGATAATATCCTGGTGGCAGCGGAGGTGGGGCATTATCTGAATAGAAAGCAATGTGGTATAGTGGGATGGAGTGCATTAAAGCTAGATATGTCAAAGGCCTATGATAGAATGGAGTGGAACTTTCTGGAAAGGATGCTGAATGTTATGGGTTTTAGTGAGAAATTGGTAAAGCTCATTATGATGTGTGTAACGACTGTTAATTATACTGTAATGATTAATGGTATAGAAGGGGGGCACGTAAAACCAACCAGGGGACTCAGGCAGGGAGACCCGCTCTCTCCATATTTATTTATTATTTGTGCAGAGGCTCTCTCGATGATATTGCAGTATGAACAGTTGGCAGGTTCAATACATGGGTGCAGAGTAGCAAGGGGGGCACCGCCTGTATCACACCTATTTTTTGCGGATGATAGTCTCCTATTTTTTAAAGCAAATATCCAGGAGGCAGGAGTTATAAGGCAGTGCCTTGCAAGGTATGAGAAATTGTCAGGCCAGGCAGTGAATTATAATAAATCAAATATATGTTTTAGCAGAAATACCCAGGAGGCTGACAGGGCACAGGTGGCGAATTGCCTGGGGGTGGTGCAAGCACCCAATTTTGGGAAATATCTGGGCCTACCATCTTTTGTAGGGAGAAACAAGAGAGCTGTTTTTTCGTATGTGGAGGAAAAAATCAGGCAACGAATTGGTTCGTGGAGTAAAAAGCTACTCTCTCAGGCTGGTAAGGAAGTATTATTGAAAAGTGTAGCACAATCTATGCCTACCTTTTCGATGAGTGTTTTTTTGTTACCTGAGACAGTTTGTCAGTCAATTGAGCAAACTATGAATAAATATTGGTGGGGCAGTGGAAGAGAAAGGGGAATACATTGGAAGGCATGGGACAGGTTATGCATACCAAAAAAGTATGGCGGTATGGGTTTTAAAGAGCTGAGGGCTTTTAATATAGCAATGCTAGGTAAACAGGCATGGCGGTTTTTAACAGACCCAGAAACACTCGTAGCCAAAATCTATAAGGCAAGGTATTATCCCACAACTAGTTTTACAGATGCAACTATTGGTAATTGCCCGAGTTATTGTTGGAGAAGTATAATGGCGGCCCATGCAATGGTAGTCTCAGGGGTGCGAAGGAGGATTGGGAATGGACAGACAACCCTAATATGGGGACACCCGTGGTTACGAGACAATCCTAGCCCATTGATTCAAACAGAAATGCCACAACAATTGAGAGAGGCGCGAGTTGCAGGACTAATTGATTTACAGACTCATACCTGGGATCCGCATATTCTGTCTGATTTATTTATTCCTGAAGATGTGGAGCGAATAAATATGATCCCTGTTAGTCCTGAGTATGAGGACTCATGGTATTGGATGAGTGACCCAAAGGGGACATATACAGTAAAGAATGCCTATAGGCATATTGTGGGAGATTATGAGAATAATCCAGCGAATTTTGATAAGTGGATCGCAATGTGGAAAATAAAAGTACCCCCGAAATGGAAAACTTTTTTGTGGAGAGCCATATGTGATATTTTGCCAACAACCCTTAACTTGATATTTAAAAGGGTGGAGGTGGACCCAACTTGCCCTATGTGTGGTTTAGATCATGAAGATGTGTTGCATGCTTTAGTGCTCTGTGAATATTCTAGACTTGTTTGGAATATAACACAATTACCTATTATTAATATTGTTGCAGACTCGTTTACAACATGGCTAAAAGGGGTTATGGCAGTCTTGACGGAGGACCAGATCCGGTTAATGGTAGCAGTATTATATTATATTTGGAGAACCCGGAATTCAGCTGTCTGGAAGGGATCAATGATGCGGCCTACCCAGTTGGCCAGAGCAGCCACCGTAGCACTGCAGGCGTACGGCACTGCTCATGTTGGCCGAACCAACCCGACACCGGCGACGGACCACGTGAATGGTCCAGGAGGGGGTGGTCTACGATGTTATGTGGACGCGGGTTTCCGGCACGACACGGGCGAGGCTACTTACGGCATGGTAATTATAGCTCCAGATGGCTCGTTTGTGGCAGCAAGGAATGGCAAGTTACCAATTTGTTTTTCACCACTTATGGCGGAGGCTCAGGCATACAAGGAGGCTTTGTCCTGGCTACTTGAACGGGACACCACATCAGTAAGTTTACTCACGGATTGCATGGAATTGGCAGCGATATTCAGGCACCATCATGCGCCAATACATTCGTACGTTGGGGTCACAGTTGACCAGTGCAGGACGTTTATGTCGTTATTTAATCGTATTACTTTGGATTATATTTCTAGGCAGGTTAATTTACATGCGCATACTTTAGCTACGTTAGCATTTACTCAGGATCAAGCTATGTACTGGGATGCTATCCCACCTGACACTATTTCGGCTTTGATTCATTAATACAATCGCAAGATTGACCTTCAAAAAAAATACGAAAATACAATTTATCCTATATATTATTATTTGACGGTAATAAACTTAATTCTTACTAACACCGACATTTGTTGGCCACTACGGCCACACTAATGCTTTTACCACTGAGTTATGTTTGGGGATAAATTTTTACACATAAGTTTGAATCCCAAATCTAAAGATCCGATTGTAATTTGTAAATTTTTACACATAAGTTTGAACCTCAAATATAATGTTGTGTTTGGTTCGCACACGAAAATTGAAATCATAATGGGAATCAAATACTTGGTAATGATAATGAATTTTGACAAAAATATTTTGCATGTTTAGTAGTAGAGTCGACTTGGAATGATTACTAATATTAATGTTTGGTTATATACATGATTGTAAAACTCGGCCTAGGGCTTAGGCGGTACCATGTCGTGCCGTTTTTGTCTAGAGTCGCCCATTAATCGACCAACCGCCTAAGTGGCCAAATTGGCCAAAATCAGCCGAGTCAGTAATCGATCAATTTCATCTGATTTTAACCAATTTCGTCCGAGTTGGCTATACACTTTATTATTTTAAAGCTTTTGTTTCTTTCATTAATTCTTGAATCTTGATTTATTCGAAGTCTATTCTGCTGCTTTGCATTTTAATGTTTTAATTTCTTTCATTAATTATTGGTTTCTTTGATTCTTTCATACAAATGGAGTTAATTCCCAAAATGATCATTCTACTATGATCTTTTCTCAAATTAGTTCATTGACTTTTAATTGCACCCAAAGTGGTCCTTTGACTATTAAATTTTAAACTAAAATGGTCAACCGTTAGTTTTGGTGTTAAGTGGGTGTTAAAATTATGAGTAAAACTGGTAATTCAGAGTTTTCACTATTGTCAGAGGACTACTTTGAGTGCAATTAAAAGTCAAAGGACCAATTTCAACTATCTAGTTAATATTTTAAAAGAAAATTTCATTTTTATGAACTATAATATAATCTAAAAGTTTCAATTGTGTATCATACTTAGAGTTGATGTAATTAAATTAAAAAGTATTTATGAATATAATATTAATAGTGATGATATACAATTTATTCCAACCATTTTATATTTTATTATAAATATTCTTGTATCACGTTTTGAAGGTTTTTTTTTTTTTTTTTTTTTCGCATCCACTGACCAACATTTTTTGTTCTACCCCTATTAACCAATGTTGCATTTTTGTAATAGACAGTGATTTTTTTAATCTTTTTTATCCGTTTGTATTTAATTGTTGTCTTTTTTTTCTTTCTTTTTTTTTTTTTTATAATAAGCAATGGTTTATGTCTGTTGTCCATTTGGTTATAATTTTTCACAATAGTTTTGCCATTATATGTATGCCTATTTATGATCATAGAAAATCAAAATCTAAATACATAATGTCAAGCATTCCTGAATAATACAGAGTTAATCCAAACTCCAAAATTAATGTTAGTTTGTACAGCTATATATAAATACTAGGCTAACAATCAAAATTATTATTCTAAGTTATTTAAAAAAAAAAAAATCTAGCTAACAATTAAAATAAAAAGACTGTTTATTTAGAAAATGAAAATAAGTACAAGATCAACCCCTTTTAATCAAAATGAGTACAAATCATGTTTTAACTACAAAGAGAAAATTCCTAAAATGGTCCTCCAACTATGGCATTTTCTCAAATTGGTCCTTTGACATTTAATTGCACCCAAAGTAGTCCTTTGACTATAGTGAAAACTTTAAATTACCAGTTTTACCCCCCATTTTAACACCCACTTAACACCAAAATTAACGTAGGACCATTTTGACTTAAAATTCAATAGTCGGAGGATCACTTTTGGTGCAATTAAAAATCAAGGAATAAATTTGAGAAAAGGTCATAATCGGAGGATCGTTTTGGGAATTGACTCATACAAATATACATTCTTAATTAGTTAATACAAATAACACAATTATTGATTTTAATATTGTTATGACTTATGAATTATCATTATTTCATTTATTTTGATGTGTTATTTGATTGAATGTTAAAAACAGCCTCATTAAAATTGTTAAACTGCAAATCTGCCACTATTTTTTTTTTTGCGCTCGCCTAATTCCACCTAGGCGCTAGGCGCTGCCCTAGCGTCTAGTACAACCATGGTTATGTATGACCCTATAATGATTGTTTAAAAAATACAAAAAAAAAATCAAGACAATTAATCATAATATAATGACATACACAGTACTAATATGAACAACAAGTCAAAACAAAAATCTAAATGATATAGTGAGGAGGTGATATATGAGGAGGAATAAAATGGAATGATACCGTCTTTAATTAGGGAATGAAATGTTTAATTGAATGAGTAATCAAATATCATATTTGTGTTTTAAAAAGTTATCAACCAAACAATAATTATGATTTGATTCTCATTTTCCGAGTGTAATCCCATGAACCAAACACACCCTAAATTCACACGAGTAGAGTTTATAGTGGTTATCAGTTGTTCTTATCCTTAATTGTTTTTTTTTTCTACACTTAAAAAAAAAAAAAAAAAAAACATAACATCTAATTAAGATCATCAAGAAGTATATCAACCAGTAAAACATTAAGGGAAGTCCTCCAGTCCCTACTATCGACTATGAACAGGCTTCCATAGTTAACAAGTGGACAATCTTGTTCGTGGACCGTTTAGCAAACATAAAATTAATAATATGAAATTCATCAGCTATTTTTCTAATGTCTTTCCTATACCATTTTTAATCGTAAAAGTATCAGAGCATCCACAATAGGAGTTTGTTCTTGATTTTTTTAAACACTAAAAACTAGAAGGATATGTTTTTAACTAATGCGGAGGTGAGGTTTTTGATGCTTGGGTCTTCATGCAAAAAAAAAAAAAAAAGTTTTTGTCAGATTTTTTTTTAATATACATCAGTGAGACGCGGTTGCATCCCGCTGGGGTGTTTTAGAGTGACCGTCAATAGATGCAACTTTGTTTTTTTGTTTTTTGTTTTTTTTTTTTTTGTTTTAGCAGGTGCTTGCACAACAAGTGCCACAAATTTTATTTATTTTTTATGAAATTATTTTTATTTAACTTTGATGTTAATTTGTTTTTGTTTATATAATATAAATGTAGACATGTAGTATAGAATTTTAATTTAAATATTATATTTATTAGTAGCTTAATTTTAATTTTATAATTATCATTTCAATTAAATGTAGACACGTTAAAATCTTTATAACTAATTTGTTATGATGGAAACTTACAACTAGAGTATACAGAAGATAAATTCCGTTAATTTTGTATGATAGCTTGCAAAACATATAAGACAAATAAAGAGTAAATACCAGCGGAGGTTCTCTGACTTTGGTGGCACTGTCACTTTTAGTCCTTAACTTTTAAATCAACCACTCTTAGTCCTCTTACTTTTTGTTTCTAGCCATCTATGGTCCTTCCATTAAACTTGACCATCTAATGCCGTTTTCTCAAGGATAATTCAATCCTTTCATAATTAATTTATTAATTATTATGTTTGTCAAGTCATACCGAAATATCCCGATGTCGTTTTGGCACAACCTTCGTACCAGCTTTTGTACGCCATTTTGATTCACGAGTTGGTTTTGTACACGTTCATAGCTGGGGAAACCATTGTTTGACTATTCTGATGAGGAAATTAAACATAATAATTACTAACTTAATTATGAAATGATTGAATTATCTTTTAGAAAACGGCATTAGATGGTCAAGATTAACGAAAGGACCATAGATGACTAGAAACAAAAAGTAAAAGGACTAAAAGTTGTTAATTTAAAAGTTGAGGACTAAAAGTGGTAGTACCACCAAAGTCGAAGGACCTCCGCCGGTATTTACTCGACAAATAAATTACAGTAGTCCCGGGCTTAGCATAGTTAGTTCATCGTCTGACTTAAAGATCCTGACTGTCCTGGCTAGAGGTTGGAGGTGACAGTGTGGGTGTTCGTAATTGCGTGACTCACAATTTACCTTCACAATGACTTTAAGAGTGGAGTGTTATATACTTAAAGATTAGTAGGACAAGTTGGGATAACCTAAGTTAGCAATTCTTATAATTAACTCCAGAGTAGTAATACATTATAATAGAGCAAGTAGTTATGAACAAATACGGTAACAGAGCTAGTTAGTAGTACTAACAAAAAAAAAAAACTCTAGTAGAAATGGGATTATGGGAGTAATAATAATTAATTAAAAGCAAAGAAAAATGCAAAATGCACGCAAAAATAGAAAATTTTAAAAAATAATATATAGAATTAAGAGCTAAATTTGTGCGCGGGTATAAAGAGGGGGCGGAGAGAGAGTGAGAGGCCGTTCCTTCTCTCCAGGGAGAATGGCGTGAGACTGTACCAACCGGAGTGACTGAGAGAGTGTGTGTGTATGTATGTATGTATGTATTCTAGACGGTGGCGATACCATATCTCTACACTCGTCTTTGCATGCTTCACCAACTCATTCTAAAGAAAACCCAAAACCCAAATCGCTAAAACGCCAATGATACACCACCCTACACAGGAGAGTGTACATGAGAAAAAAGGAGAATTAAAGCACCTTCATCCGGGCTTTGGGGAATCCGGGACCGACCCAGATGATAAAAGCGGGTAATTTCTCGTGGGTAATTTTCTGTTCCGTGTTTTATCTGATCAGTTGGTCTCCATTGTTGCTTTGATCGCGTTTTTTTTTTTTTTTTTTTTTCCTTTGTTGTGAAATATATATCAGTGTAATTTTTGTTGTTACATTACTGCGCGGGATTTGTTTTTGTGTTGATTGTGTTTGTGGTGCGATGGTTGAGAGAGATGGGGTTGGAGTGAAGATGAAGGATGATGAGGAGGAGCTGGAGATGTTGTTGGATGAGATCCCTCATGCAACATCTTTCAATCTGAATCATCTTCATAGCAATGGGTGTGATGGGTCATATGTGAGGCGAAAATTGTATGATCATACCTGCAGTGTTTCCCCTCTCAGAGGGGTTTTAGTGAAATCTGATGGCTCTGGTGGTGGATCACCAGCTCCACCTCCCATGGAAGAGCTAAAACCCAGTGTGGTTTCTGATCATTTCAAGGGGTTGCAGATCAATCATGGAATTGGTGGTATGAGGGCGGATGGGAATGGGAATGGGAATGGGAATACTTTCAGTGATCTGAATTTGGGGAAGAATTTTAGTAGTAGATTGTATATTAGTGGGGAGCAAGAGAGTGGGTCGAAAACCAGCTTTTCTGATCGGGGTGTTAGAATGGTGCCTGAAAAGTTTAGGGGAATCGGTGATCAGAAGATGGGCGTTTCTGATTATAGAGGATTTGTATCATCTGCTCCTGTACCGCAAAATCCAATAGGTGTTAATAGTCAGGTGGGTTCTCCAATGCCCGTTGGATTGTCGTATGATTGTGGGTTTGGTAATTTATATGCAACGCAATATCTTTCTGGTCTATCGAACGGATTGGTTTCGCAATTGAATCCGAATAGTAGTGCTATGGATTCCCAGCTCTACCAAACTAAAGTGCTGGCCGGTCATCTCTATCACGTGGGAATTCCATTGTCGGATTTGCCTGGTTCTGTAATGTGGAATGTCTCACATGCTCCGCAAAATGGAAGGTCTATAGCTGGAGAGTTCCCGTTTGTGCCTCACAGAAAGTCTCACATTGATGCAGAGAATGCCTTTTACTCGCATCAACATTTGTCAAATGGAAGGGGGAACGTGACCCAGAGTGCTAGAATGCCTCAAGGGAATATCGAGGCTTTTGCTAGGGATGATAGCTTGATCGTGCAAGGGGAAAGCTTAAGTTGCACTGAAAAAAACGCCCGTCCACTTTCAATTGGACACGACAAGGCCAGGCCTCAAGAAAAGAGGTCACAACAACTATACGGTAGTCCCAAGAGCAAAGGCATTCAGGAAAGCGGGCGAAGCAGTGGGCTTTATCTCCCTTTCTCTCTGCCACTCAAGCTTAGCTCGTTGAGAGAAGTTCAAGGATATATTTCTCACATGGCAAAGGATCAATATGGTTGCCGATTCTTGCAAAGGATTTTTGACGAGGGAACTCCCCGAGATGTTCAAATAATATATGATGAGATAATTGATCATGCCGTTGAACTTATGATGAACCCATTCGGGAATTACCTTATGCAAAAACTGTTGGAAGTGTGCAATGAAGAACAAAGAACGCAAATACTACTAAGGGTTACTGAGGATCCCGGTCAACTTGTCAGCATCTCTTTAAATACCCATGGGTATGTCCTTGTACTATAGATACGACTATAGATACAACAAGATTATCCTTTCCTTGTTGATTTACTCAGTGTTTTTCTGCTTTTTCTTTTGCGTCAGGACTAGAGTAGTGCAGAAGCTGATCGAAACGCTGAAGACCAGGCAGCAAATTTTGATACTCATTTCATCGCTCGAACCAGGATTTCTTGATCTTATCAAGGACTTGAACGGTAACCATGTTGTTCAGAGGTGCTTGCAATGCTTTAGTAATGAAGACAGTAAGGTATTGTTTTTTTTTTCTTTACTATAGTTGTTGACGTGATAAGGTTTTTGGTATTTGCAACTTTCTAAAAATTGTCTTTTTCCCTGTTGACAAGCATTCGTTTAGTGTTTCCTTAATATCATGCGTCGAATAAATAGTTGCCATAGGAATGAGATCACTTCAAAATCATGTCTTCTCTGTTTCTGTATCTCTTTTGGTATATATTTTCTCATAGTTATTATGTAGATAAGCTTATGGTTTAATAACATCATTTGGCCAATAATAATTAACCGATACTACTCATAAAAATGAGGCTTTTGATCTTTGAAGTGAAACTCATCGTGCTAGAAAAAGTTCATTACTCAACGTGATTTTCCTTTTCATTCATATCCTTCCGGTATTGAAGGAAGGAAAGGAATTGAATGCTATCCTCGTAAACATCTGAGTAATTCAGAGGAATTGAAATATACAAGATCAAGCTTAGCCATCAAGAATGATATTTCGAATAAACCCGAAAAGGTTGCCTTTAGAAAATCCAACCAACTGAAGAATAGCATGATAATAGAGCAGTGCATTTTGTGTTTTTTTGTCGCAATAATGTCTAGACTACCTTTGATGCCTTACGTTATTAGAATCGAGGGCTCTCTCTTATCTAATTTCTTCCACTTTGGGCAGTTCATTTTCGTTACTGCTGCTAAGTACTGCGTTGATATTGCAACACACCAACACGGCTGTTGTGTTCTGCAAAGGTGCATTACTCATGCAACGGGGGAGTATCAAGAAAACTTAGTTGCAGAAATTTCTGCCAATGGACTTCTTCTCGCTCAAGATGCATTCGGGTATTAACTCACCGTGAATTAGACTCACTAACGCCAATTTTGAGTTCAAAATTACTCATTCAGCATATATATATATATATATATATATATATATATATATATACACCTTAGAAACTTGTTACTTATGTTGTTACTGTTTATTTTATTTTAAAACATTTTTTTTGCATGCAGAAACTATGTTGTTCAGTTTATATTGGAGTTGAAGATCCCATCCGCCACGTCCAAGCTGATATCGCAGTTCGAGGGCAACTTTGTGCATCTCTCAACCCAGAAGTTCAGCAGCCACGTCGTTGAAAAATGCCTGATTACATGCGACGTTGAAGTCCAGTCAAAGATCATCCGCGAGCTCGTCTCTGCAACGCACTTCGAGCAGCTGCTCCAGGACCCCCACGCAAACTATGTTATCCAAACAGCGCTTCGTGTTTCTGAGGTAACATTACGATTTACGCACTCTCTTCGATACTTCTCCTTAACGCAGCACCATTTACTCAGGGTCGGATCCACAGTGAGGGCAGTTGACCCCCCTCCCCCCACCCCATCACCATAAATAGTAGCATATATATATATATATATATATATATATATATATATATAATCATAATCATAATCATAATTAGGTGAGAACCAACCTTAACCTGCGAACTTCTGAAGGATTGCACCACAACTACTACATGATTGCACTGCTGTAGCTCCTAGACATGCCTGGAGGATCTTGCGGTGCAATCCTATAGAAGTTCGCACCTGATTATGGATATATATATATATATATATATATATATATATAGTACATGTTTAGATATAAATAAAATATACAAATACAAGTAATCAAAATGTGAGCTAGATAAGATGGTAAGTTATGCCTTTAATGTAGGAAAGGTGAAAGGGTTGAATTTTTCAAACTATCTCTTTTGTTTTAATCTTTTGCTCCTGCAATTACTCATCTCTATCTCTCTGCTGCAAAAACTATCAAATGATTCATAGACTGTACTAAACACAATAAAACATATTTTTGGCGTTTAGGACTGTCTTCACAAGCTATTGGTGGATGCAATCGAGTCCCACAAGTCAATCTCGCGCAACAGTCCCTATTCGAAGCGGATTTTCTCTAACAAGCTGTGGAAGAAGTGATGCAAAATCATTCGCTCGTTTGGGGCAAAAGAAGGTTTGTTAGAAGCTCTGCTCTTCTTTTATCATTCCACTCTTTACTGATCATGAGAAGTAGTAGCAAATAAATGATCTGTTGTCAATTTTGCTCTGTAATATTTATCCCACTCGCCTGCTTTTTCTTTCCAAGAATGGGTGACTGTAAAGAACATGGAATCGCCATTTACGTTGCTTGAAATATATATAGATTCATTTGTGGTACTGTTTTTGTCATTGTCGGGTGCCATTGGATTTATTTATAATAATGGCAATATAACAATACTATGGTTATGTTTGGTTTCGCGATTTTGTATCATCGTACTATCAGATTTGATACCAATTATTAGGTCTGTTGGCCTACTTTTGTTACCCAGTATTGGATACAAAATTTCAAATTCTTTAGAGCATCCTCATCAGTTTTAGTTTTTCACGATTTTTTATTATCCAATTAGGTGAGAGTAGAGGGATGTAAAAGAGGAAGAAAAAGAAAGAAAAAAAAAAGGAATTTGACATGCAAAAAAAAAAGCTATGCAGTTAACATGCTAGCCGGCGCGTGACGCGCACTTTTTTGCTTAGCTTTAGAGCATCCACATTAGTTGGGGAGATTTGGGAGATAATGTAAGAGTGATTAGGAAAGAGAAGGTGGGAGGGGAGAGAAAAAGAAAGAAAAAAAAATAACAAAACAAAAATTGAAAAAAATAAAATAAAAAACCGACAGCGCGCCTGACATTGGCTGTGCGCAAACGCGCACAGCCAGTGTTCTTTCTTTTTTCCTTTTTTCTGACATTATGCTTGAATTTGCAGAACAATTATTTTCACAAATAACCCCACCCCACATTTGTTATTATCCCCATCCAAGATAATTCATCTGACATTATCTCCATAATATCCACTGATGTGGATGCTCTTAGTGTTCCTCTCTCGGCGAGTTCTACAAAAAACCATGCACTTGCAAGGAGACCTTGACCTTTTCTCTATTGCCTTCTCTCTCTTTCACATGACAAACAATTTCTCTCTCGACGGGTCCCACAAAAAACCATGCACTTGCAAGAAGACCTTGAGCTTCTCTCTCATGCCTTTCCTCTTTTCCACATGGCAAACAAACTTGCAAAAATTAAACAAAAATTGCTGATGGTGATGCTCTTAGTAATCAACTAATCATGAGAACAAAAAATGAGAAAAGAAAAAAATAAAGTAAAATGTCAATTCTCCATGTGTTCAATATGGAACTTTATAGAGGCAATTCCAGTTAAGTTGGTTGGGCTATTGACTCAAGTGTGTTCAAAATGTCATTCTTCATGTGAATGTGATCTTTTGTTAATTATGATCACAAACCGAAGTTTACCCAATGCACATCAAATTTTCCTCGTCACTCAAAATATGGAACTTTATTATATTTAAATATACCTTTTGAATCCAATTATGATCCATATTGAACTTTATTATGTAGAGACATACTTCTAATGTTTGAACCAAACGCAAACTGGTGCATCAGTGGGAGATTCAAGTAAAGCATATTTATCGAGAACATAATAGAATTACGAATTGACTAAATAATGTTTCTATCCAGCATACTCGGAATTTAAAGGTGCTTAATAGCCCTCATCCAAATTGCCACTTCTACTCTTACTCTCAGTAGTCGGTATTGGTGAAATTTAAACATAGGGCTACATATGTCCTTGTAATAATGTCAGAACAATTCTCATTACCAAAATCACAATACTATCCTAAAATAAGTAATAAATTGAAAAAGAAAAAAAAAAAAAAAAAGAAAAAAAGAAAAGGTAAATATAACAATGGAGCCATAGGATCATAAGACAATGTTACACATAGGATCACAAGACCCCAGTTCAGTTCTGAGGATGTTAACTCACAAATGAAAAAAATAGTACCCCATAGGATCATAAGACAATGTTCCAAATCATCAAATTTGATCTGTACATGTGGCTTGATTGCTTAACTAAGTTCTTGTAGGCGCCACCTCGGGAATCTACATCAAACTGCAAAACGTAAGCCTAATCAAACTGCTGGCGCAGGGCCATCTCTGTCTCGCTCTTCCATGAAGCATGCGATGACTGACCCTTCATCCTCTTACTCTTCTCCTTGTCTTTTATGGTTGACCCTTTTTTCTTCCCCGCCTCTGTATTTGCATCTGAAGCAGGGCGATCACCGCACATGGGGCAAACTATTCCTCTCGAATGTGAGTATGTCTTAGGAATCCCACAAGTCAAGCATATCCTGTGTAAACAATGTGTTGGATCAAATAATAGAAATGTAAACACTAAGGGGCAGCACAACGGCTAGTGAATGTTCAACCGTCATTCATGAAGCCTTTTGAAAATGTTGTTGGATAAGAGCAACAATTTGGAAAGAGAACTACTGTTTCTGGATGTTGGGTTCAAAATACGGGAAACCCCCTTGAAAATTTTGGTCAAGAATGTAAGAGTTGAGTAAAAAATACTGATATTTTTTAACTGTTGATTGCCCTGCACAGTTCTGTTTATGCAGGAAAGTGTATTTTGAGAATTTCCACTTTCCATTACATAAGAACTTAAGAGATAGAAATAACGGGCATGATGGGCACAAATAATGCATTTTTGTCGCATCAAAGCACAAAGAAAAAATACCTCATAAGATCTGCAGCATCTTCTGAACTTTTGCCTCCTTGTGCAGTGGCCGAAGTCGCCGAACCCGCCAAAGAAACACTCCTTTGCCCTGTGGATGTCTTGGGCATGGTACCCTCTACATCACTTCTAACTCTTTCATGGATCCCAACTAACTGAGGCTTAGCCTCAACTACAGCACCTTCAGAGAAGAGAAAATAAAACAACCATTTAAACTCGAAATCTAGAGATAAGTGAACAACAACAAAAATTGACAACAATACAACATCATCTACAAGGCATTAAATCAACTGCAAAAGATTAAAACCCAAATTGGAATTCAAGCATCTGTAAGAAGCGTGGCAGTTTCAGAACATGACTACTAAACTTTTTGCCTAAGAATCGAAACAGAAATATAAACAGCAGTTTTGCATTGCATATATATCTGTCCATAAAAGTGAGGCAACAAATCGGAGAGAATAAAGCACAACATAAACAATCGGAAGTGACAAATAAAATATATTAATAGGAAAGAAAGGCAACTTATCACTTATCAGATGATAGTAATTAAACAGATTAAGTTCTTCTAGGTTAGGCAGCTATTATGAAACTTAAGTGCAAGCTTTAAACAACACATTTATGGCAAGTTTAGCTAAACCGAATCTAGCTAGGGTATGTGAAGAACAACCAGAAATCAGCAACAAGCAACATAGTATATTTGTGTGAACTCATTTCCTAATCCAACAACAAGCAACATAGTAAACTGAAAAATTAGGAGCTAGTTTCTCCATTTGAATGATTAGCTTATAAAGAGTGTAACTTTTGAAGAAGTATAAATTACAGCTAAATTAAACTATACTGGCTTAAACTCAAATTATAGCTAAAAACTAAGTTGTAATTTAAGAGAAAAGCAATTACCAGAAGGTAAATCTTTCTTATCTCTGTTGTTCTTACGGCGGCCGTGCCGCCAGCGCTGGTTGTCGGCGTCATTAGCAGCTTCCTGAACACTGTTGTTTAGAAACTCCGGCGGTGCCAAAACCTGAAATAGTTTCCAAACACAAAATCAAAACTTAATTTGGATTAAGCACAAGTGGCCACAAAAATAATAATAATATTTCAGCTTCAAGAGAATAACACAAATCTTACTTCGGAAAAGGCGTCGAGAGCAGAGGGGAGGGAGGAAGACGAAGAAGGGTTAGGGTTGAAAAGAGGTTTGTATCGATTCTGGGGAACGGCGCCGTCGTCGTCGTCGTCCTCCGGCTTGTCGTAGCCGAGCTGCTCTTCTCCTTCTCCGGCGTCGTCTTCTTCTTCCTCGGCGGAGGAGTAGCCCTGCAAGAGTGTCAAGCTCATTCCGACACAGTATACGGAGATCCGATTTCAGCTGCTCCGATTTTCAACCCGACAACTTTGAGCTTAGGGATTTTTCACTGCCCAATTGTAATCCATTCTGGGCCCGATGGCTCATAAGGGGCAAATTATGCCCGCGCAACGTGTTCATCGTGAATGGTGAACACGGGTTCAAACGATGTCGTTTTTATGTAAAAAAAATTTTTTTGTTAATGTGGTGTTAACGGCGCGCATTTGGTCAGATTATGAATTTTCTGTTATAAGATTATCAATTTACTGTAAATTCATAATCTCATAACAGAAAATTCATAATCGCATAAAAGAAAAACATCTATTAAATTATGAATTTTCTCTTATGAGATTATGCATTTACTGTAAATTCATAATCTCATAACAAAAAATTCATAATTTATGAATGTTGAAGAAGCTTGCGCTACAGAGGAGCAGTCATGGTTTCGGACGGGAATGTGTAGGCATGGTTCCAAAGAGAATGTGCAGGCATGGATTCATAATTTATGAATGTCCGAAATCATTGCTCACCTCAAATTAAAGTGAAACTGCGAAATGTGAAAATGAAGAAGAAAAGTCACGCGATTAATTAAGGAAAAAAAAAAAAGAAAAAGAAAAAGATAACGGTGTACTAACACCGTTGGGACCGTGTTCACCATGGATGGTGAACACGGTTCCATGGCATAACGATTGCTCATAAGGCCATAACTTTAGTCTTTTTTTTTTTTTTTTTTTTTTTTTTTTTTTTTTTTAAGATGGGAAAAAGCTCGTAATCACTACTCGAGAGTGTGCAATGTGATAGGGAATATGTCTCGAGCTACTAACCCTTTTGTACCAGGCACCTGGTCGGTTACAACTCCTCGCAAAGCAAGGGTCTATTCCCCATCATATCCGACTTGACACCGACCCGACCTGAGAGTTAGGTATCTGATTGGTTTAATGAGCTTCTTCTCTTAACCTTTATGCTTGGTTTCGATCTAGCTGTTCTGCTGGGCCCCGAGCACGTGAGATAAGCCTTTAAAAGGTATATACCGATAACCGAGTGCATGTAGGACATCTGGCATGTATGCCGAGCTCTCGGCATGTGTCCCTTTCAATCTGCTATAAATACCACGCTAGACGCTTGTCGAAGGAACTTTTGGGTCTCTCTCTAGAATACTGACTTGCTCGGGAACCCCCGACGGGTAATAACCCGAGCCATTATATCCTCCAATACTCATTGCATAATAACACCTACGAATACGTATATTCGGTGAAATTTACCACATGGTCCACATCACACAGGATAAACTTGTTTGTCTACTGATATTACATTGTAGTATCTGTTCATTTATACTTTCTCAACCTGTTTGAAGTACAAAGAGTCAACACCACCTCCACTGAGGTCGATCTCATGACCTCCCATATGGGAGAGTCACTACATATCATCTGAACACAAGGTGCTTGACATGTCAAGTGAGATTTCACTGTGAAGAGTAAAGAAATGTAGACGACAATGCGTGCTTTACGTTATTGTGAGTACGTCAAATACAGGAAGCTAACACTTGCATAGATTGGTTGCTCGAATGAGTTTAGCTCAATGATCTAGTAAGTAGCATTTGAGAAAAGAACACATACTCATCATATTTATATGGATGGTTGTATTTTAAAGACTCAGCATCCCCATTAGGGGGATTGTTCACAGTTTTTAATAAAAAATTGCCATCATGGATGTAAGAGAAGCAAGTGAGAATGCTAGAGGTCCTCCTCCAAAGAATAAGATTTTTGTAGTCCCAATGCAAAATAAAGATAACAATTGGTTGTTCTTTTTTTCTTGCATTAAAAACCTCTTTTCATTTTATTTTTTTACTTTTTTTCTTTTTCTCTTTCCTCCTCATCTCTCCTACTTGGCACCTAAAAAACTACACCAAAATTTCCACTATTGAGGATGCCCTAATGGGTTGTTTGGTAGACAATGGTTGTGAGAAAGGAAAAATTAGATGAAATGACAAAGGTATACCACCCTTTTTAAACCGAATTAACCGTTAACTGAAATTCGTTAAAATCTTTAACCATCAACCCAACCTAAATATTTGAGTTAAAAAACAGTTAACCGAATTTTATCAAGTGAGTTAACTAATTTTTCACCAAATTGTGCACACGCAATAAAAACGACAAGTTGATATTCAAGAGCTCCAATGATCCTAAATAACATAATCTGCAGAGTGCAACTGTAACTACAACTTCTAAACAATCAAAAAGAAGCACAAACTGGTTTCATAAACCTGTGTGAACAAATGTATGATCATCATGATCAAAATCACCAAAGTAAATGCTTAATTCCACCTTAAACAAGGTTTCGAGTTCGAGTCTTGTAAATGAAGTAACAAGTGTCGAAAAGCCTCTCCCTATAAGGTCTATCGGCAGCTCGGGATGAAATAAAATAAAGGGACAAGAAAGCTAGAGAAGCCTATGATGATCAGTTTAAGAACAATGGAAAATTGGATGTTCTCATGAGCTCATAAAATTAAAATAATTTCACTATGCGTTATGTGTTTGCAGCGCTAACCGTTAAGCTTGGTAGATCCATAGACAAGCTAGAAAGCTTCGACTTGATGGCCTCGAACTCTGGGTTCTGTCGTTCCTCATTTGTCAGCCAGGAAGACAAGCAATGGCTGATAAAATCACAGGCAGAAGTTATTGGCGTAACGCTCTTGGGAAGCCTGGGCTTCCCGAAGTTCATTATAAGCTGTAAGTTCGACTCGGTAGGATGTTCGACGTAATTTCCCAAGATATCTGCAATGGCTCTGCACCAGATTGGGCGGGCCACCTTCAGGAATTCATGCACAGCCAACATCGGGAGGCTCACGCTCCCTAGCTCGGACTCGTGCTGCCCAGCTCTTCCATGGAAATCTGACCCCCCGAGCTTCAGTAGATCGTGCGTGTCTGCCAAGTCACTGTACGCTGTTTATTTAGAAAAGTTAATCAATCAGTATCGGAAACACAAACAATGTAATACAACAAAGCATGGACTTATTTGCTAAAATGGGACAATCCCCGAATGCTTTCTGGCAAAAGACCTGGGGGAAACGGTGATGTTTCCGATACAATCTTAGTTTTGACGGGGAGGAAGGAATTAAGCCAAAATTGCAAATGCATAAGATGAGTTTGCAAGTAAAGGTCACCAGGCCATACATGCCACTTTTCCATCGCTTCTGTATGCCTCTATCCCGTGAAGGCCTGCTTCTTTCAATCTTCTTATGATGGTGACTGGATTTTTTAACGCCCATGGATGAGCCAATACCGCAACTCCCCCTGTTTCACATATTAATTTCACAGCTTCCTCTGCAACTGGCTCGCTTCCGCTGAACAACAGAATCGGGATATACCTCTCAGTCAATATCTCGTTCATATATATATATATATATATATATATATATATATATATAGAATTACATTCATGTAAAAACAGGACTTAAAATACAAACGTGTGGACATTTCGGGATCGTTGGATTTTGGATATCTATGGTTGTGATTAGTTTTTATATTTTTGTGTGCACTGTCGTTCATGGACGTGTACACTGTCGTTCATGGACGTGTGCACACTAGTCCAACACCCACATTTAGGTGTGTGCACGGTATATGTCCATATGTTTGTATTTTAAGGGTGTTTGCATGTGAATGCAACCCTATATATATATATATATATATATATATATAAGAATAAGCATGAATACAAGAACTATGTAAGTTGTGAAGATTACGTAGCATATGCAGGTCCACCATCATAAAGGTATCGGGCGAAAGCCTGTCTTAGATTCTCAACATATCCTGCTTCAACCATGGCACGAGCAACATGCAACCTCCCGGGAGCTACATCTTTGCCCGTAATTCTCATTACCTGTTCCCACTTAAGTGGCAGTTTGAGTTTGTTGAGTTTTGAAACCATGCTTTTTGCACGTAGAAAACGGCCTTCCCTTATATCATGCAACAACTTTTCCAGTTTGTCAACCTTTGTTGGCCCACAACTGCTGTAATATGCGAGGATGTGAACTGGTTCTTCTGATCCAGACTCCCCTCTGTAAAGTATTCAAATTTCAGGGCTACAATATATACAAAAAGATATTGAATTTCTGCAAAACTTATGGACCATTCTGAGAAAAATCGCCCATTAAAACCTTTGTCAACAGATAGAAACAAGAAAAGTGAAGCAGACAAAGAAACTAAAACAAAGCTATGCAATGTGATTGGGATTAGGTATATCAGATGTTACTCAACTCAATTAAGCTAAACCTGAGTTTAGTAGGCTCGGTTATATGGATTAAGGAAAGAAGCATTTACTGCAATATGTAATATGAAATAGTAAGAGAGAACAATACAACAAGTCACCATCTCAGCGGTTAGCATAATTAATCAAAAAATTAAAAAAATAAAATAAAAAATACAGACCCCTGGGAGAAAATTGTACTAATTTCAACGCCTGGAATGATTTTGATGCCAAATCTGCGGGCAGCTTCCAGGGCTTCAGGTATTCCAGACATGGTATCATGATCAGTCAAAGATAGAACTTTCACCTGCTCTGAACGTGTTAGAACTAATTAACCGCAGAACAGGTAATCAATTATGAAGAGAATGTGACATCAAATTCAGGTGACATAACCCTCCTCCCAAAACAAAACAAAAACACACACACAAACACACACATTTGCACTCTCTTGTAAGCAGTGCACTAGACAAAAAAAAAACATGTTTTGTTAAGGATGGCATAGGAACAAACATAGAAATTAGAACATCGAACCAGCATCTATAATATATATACTTGTTAGTATGTATAGTATATACCGGTTGACTATGTTCCTAGCTCCCTATGTCCCAACCCCTTGCAGCTCTGAAGAGAACAAGAAGAGGAAAATAAAATCACGAGCCTGCATCTAAAAGGGACCAGATTGAAGTCCACTTTCTATACAAGCTGCAGTGCCTACAATCTTCCCTAACTACTCCCGAGAAAAATCTAAGAAATGATGAAAATTTTCACAGTGCACCGAAACATATTAACCTACAGTGAAGACACCAAGAAAAGCTCATTAGAGCTCTTCCACCACCATAGCGGCGACTAAAACATGTAACTTCTAGGTTCTAGCATGAGTAAATGAAAAACCACTGCTCTAAATTTTCAACATGGGACTATGAGAGTGTTACTGGGCATCAAAGTAGTCAATCAACTAACCAAGATTTCAGCTGTATATATTATCCAGAGAGATTTAATCCATGAACATTGAACACAACCATTAAGATTCAATTAGTAGAACATAGTTTGACCAATGGTATTCCATATTTCCATACAATTACCTTACATTCAAATTAGTTTATGTTCCCTGCTTGATTAACTCGGTTCTATTTTCTCTCAGGAAAATAAGTGAACACATAACAGGCAGTATAGCACTGCCAATGAAAATTACTCTGCACAAAGGATATCAGCTAAACAATCCAAGGAAAAAGAAACCCCAATTCCACAACAGGAAAAGAAGATTGAAACTTTATCAAATAACCAAGAAAACTCACCCCATTTTGATGTGCTCTCTCGACAACTTTGGAAGCGGACAAGAACCCATCACTGTGAAGAGAATGGCAGTGCAATTCAAACACCAACTTCTCCTTGGGCTGATTCCATGGCACCAGGAAATCATCATCAAGAAGCTTCCCAGACCTCTGGTCCAAGAAAACCCATTCACTCACAGAATTGTAAGCTAAGGACTGCTCAGAGGTCATCTTCCTCTTGCTGCCCCCTCTTTTCTTCTTCTTCTTCTTGTTATTAGAGGCGTTGCCAGGTGATGATTTCTTGGGAATTTCTTTATCGCCCATCATCTGATACAGAAAGAAAGAAAGAAAGAAAGAAAGAAAGAGAAAGATCGGAGGTGTAGAGTATGGTGAGAGTGGTAGAGGTCCCTGTTAAGTGTTAATGGGAGGTTGGTTTAGGGGGACCAAAGGGGTTGTAGCTTTAGCCTCTAGGGCATGTAAATATGGAATCTGGTTGAATGGATCAGTAACAGCAGAAAGCAAATCCTTCAATTTTGTAGTACCACGATAAAAGATCTCCAAATCGATTCTGTCTTTTTAGGTTTAAAAAAAAAAAAAAAAAAAAGAAAGAAAATTTGTGATTTGATCATTGTTTGAAAAATGTTGAATATCCAATCTCAAGGATTAGGCTGTTCTTATCCCTGCAAATATCTCCCACTCTCAAAAATGGGTCCCACTTTCACATCATCTCATTTGCAAATCATCTATTATTCACACCACACCTCTGTAAATCTAATCTATTTTGAAAAGTGGACCCCAAACAATAAAATAAATAAAGAAAACAAACAAAAAGTACATATATAAAATAAAAAATTAAAAAAAAGGGTATAAAGCTGCTGCCGCCACGGCAGCAGCTTTGTACGATGCAAATGGTTTGCCAATTTGCATTATTTGCAAATTGGCAATCCAAGTAAGCAATAAAAATAAAATATAAATAGCATATTATTCCACCTCATTTTACCACATCACTTTGCCAATGGGTTCTTTGCATGGATGTGGTTAGCCTTATTCATCTTTCAGTTAAATAGAGCATTTAGGATTTGATGTCATGATTGAAGGAGTGAATTTAAACTTCACATGAAAACATGAATGGAAAAAAAAATCTTGGAAGATGCAAATTTGATCTCTAAGACTAGACTGATTAAGCGACTCACGATTTGCCGTTCCGTTTTCACTATTAGGCGCCCTAAAATCGGTCGGGTGCCTAGGTGGCCAGCTAGGCGGCGAAATCGGTCAAAATCGGCCTAGTCGTCCGACTCGATCGAGTCAGTCAATTTCTTCTGATTTTGACTGATTTCGTCTGGTCCAGCCGTTCGTAGACTAGTTTGATACTTTGAATCTTTGGATGATTGAAGTATTTGAGTATTTTATTTTTTAATATTATTTTGATGTTATGACATATGAATTATCATTATTTCATTTATTTGGATGTGTTATTTGATTGAATGTTGAAAACAGCTTCATTAAAATTGTCAAACTGTAAGTCTCCCACTATTTTTTTGGCGCCCGCCTAGATTCCACCTAGTCCGCCTAGGCGCTAGGCGCTGCCCAGACACTCGATTAGCGTCTACTGCAACCATGCTAGTAGCTGTAGAGGCCCTCGTAACATTACTCTGACAAAGTTGAGATTACATAAGTATTCAAAAAAGTGTGTCTTCTATTATTGGAGATAGAGTTTTCTGACTACTCTAAAATGAAAATAATGTAATTTTCTTTTCTTTGTATGTATTTGATTTTAGAATGACCTGGTGTTCAATACTCATAATAGATTTGGATTAATCCAAAGTCAAGAAATTACACTTTATTTCATTCGCAATACTCAAATTAAAAAACAATGCATAATAATAACAAAATCACATAAAACATATACCTAATAAAAATTGATATCGATCAATTTTGAGTTGAGTTATTAAATTCTTGGATCACTTTTTAGTCATTTAGACTATTCAAGTCTCGACTAAGATCTTATTAATTGGAGTTGTTACATGAAACATAACAAAATCAAATTAAACCTATATATATATTTAACAAAAATAATACATGATATTAGTGGGTGGAGTATAACTCTCATATCTAAAAGTCACGAGTTTAATTATTGTCAAGACCCCCTCAATCGAGTTCGTCGCATAGCCTTTCTAATATAATTCACATCTCATATGTGATTCTCAAACTATTAAGCTAGGTTTCATAAAAAAAAATATACATCCAGATAATGAGAATAGATTTTTTTTCATTAATCAAAGTAATATATATAGGGGACCACATACATTTGGTAGTTACACCTAATTGATGGATATGTATATATGCCTCTGAGAATTGAGATGCTTCCAAACCATACTCTTCTCTTTTATACAGTGGACAACTCATGGCTAAACTATAAAAGGAAAAAAACATTACATCATTTTCTAAATGCATTATTCAAAATAAAAAATTAAAATATTTTTTTTAAAAAAATAAAAACAGAGGGCCATCTTTTGCACGGGGCTCCATCATCAATAATTTTACAACTTTGATGGAAAAAATAATGCAAAGATGTTGAGATTTCATCAGAAATAATTCAGTGCAGTGAATGCATGCAATCATGCATGATGCATGAAGTCCGTATAGGTACGAACACAACACATATATACAGAGACGGATCCAGAAATTTTGTTAAGTGGGGCGAAGCATTAAAACAAAATGAATAGTTTAAAAGAACAAAACACTTCAAAAGTTAGTCATAAATATTGTTAGATATAAGCATAAAAAAAACACATTAAAAATTTATAAAAATATTTATAACAAAATATGAAACATATATAATTAATTTGATAAAATAATTCTAATAGAAAACACATTATAAATTACAGAGTTAATTCCAGCAATAGTCCTCCGACTATATTGATTTTTCAAAATAAGTCATCGACTTTTAATTTGGACACTTTACGTCCCTTGACTTTCAATTTCTTTCCAATTGAGGTCCTTTCGTCAGATTACGGTAAATTAGACTTTAAATGAAAGGGTAAAGTAGTCATTTCATCTACCTAATATATAATTATTCGTATTTCTCCATTGTGTTCCCGACTCCGGACATCAGATTCACTTAATTGCTTAATCCCTAAATCCACTCGAAGAACAAAATTCCATTAGGGATTAAACATTTTATATATATATATATATATATATATATATATATATATATATATATATATATATATATATATATATATATATATATATATATATATATATATATATAAAATTAAGTTCCAGTGCGGGTGAATGTTTCCCGTGCGGTTGTGCGGTTTTAAGGTGCGTGAGTTTTGTACTTAAGGTGCGTGAGTTTTGTGCTTAAGGTGCATGAATTTTGTGCTTTAAGGTGCGTAGGTTTATGCTGTTAAGGTGTTTTGTTTGTGTGCTTAATATGCGTGGGTTTTGTACTTAAAGTGCATCAGTTTAATGCTTAATGTGCGCACACAACCGCATGGGAAGCCCTCCTCGCACCTAATCCCTTCCCTATATATATATATATATATATATATATATATATATATATATATATATATAAGGGTTATATATGAGGTGGGGGTAGGGTGAGTGGGGGCAGCTGCTCCTACGGTAGCTCCCCCTACTACATATAGATCATAGATGTAGTATGATCAAAAGATTTATTCTAGGTGTATTAAGCAATTATCCAAATTTAAATTTTCAGTGAAAAAAAGATCTCAATCTGAAAAAAAAAAAAAAAAAAAAAAAAAAAAAAAAGGTAATTAGACCATGTCTCATTGAGGCACATTTCGTGCTTTACTCCTGCCTCTTACAATCCCCACGGTAGGGGCAAGGGTCCTTTTAAGTTTAGATTGAAACAATGTAATTCTGGGATATAGGAGTAACTAAAACTTAGAATAATTAATAACACAAATTAAAGCACAACACAGAGTGGGGGGGGGGGGGGGGGTTGAGTACATATAGTAAAGATGGAATGTATAATGTCTGGGCAAAAGAGGGCAGAAAAGAACTGATCTGAGAGATCAGAGAGAGCTGAGAGTGCATGATGGTGCTTTCCCCTTTGCATTTCATGTGTTTTGGATGAGAGAGAGAGAAGGTAGGTCTTGTCTCTACACACATGTTTAGTGCGTCAGCTTTGATGCTTTTGGGAGATCACATCTCCAAGCAGTAGTCTTCTTACTTAATAAGCTATTGAGTTATCATGAATATTTTAATACATTAGATTTCACAATTTATGTTAGATTTATTCTAAGCCTAGGTACAGCTCAAGAGTGGGAGGAGGTAAATCATGAGTAACTCAAGTAGTTTTTCAGTCAATATAATCCCTATCGCTAACTCTGCGCAAGAGGACGAGTCACAGTGATTTGCCCTTTCACCATTCAATTCGGTCGGCCATGCATGGTATAATTTGCCGAACTAAAGACTGAAATGTGAAGGTAGAGACATATATTTCTCAAAATGTGAATGTCTATTTTTGTGGACAAAAATATGAAAAATAAATTTGGGATATGCGTTTGATGCCAAAAGTAGTCAAACCACAAACGCAAGTGGGACTTGCGTTTGTGGTTTGACTACTTTTGGCATCAAACGCATATCCCAAATTTATTTTTCATATTTTTGTCCACAAAAATAGACATTCACATTTTGAAAAATACATACCTCTACCTTCATATTTCAGTCTTTTTTCCTAATTTCCCCCTCCCCACCTATTTTTTTCCCCAAAAATAATGAAACAATATTTAGGGAAAAAAAAATTGAGACCACCTTTTGCACAGGGGTCCATCATCAATCATTTTACAACTTTGATGGAAAAAACAATGCAGAAGACGTTGAGATTTCATCAGAAATAATTCAGTGCAGTGGATGCAAGCATGCATGCATGCAGTCCGTACGAAGCCCACGCATATATATACATATATAGATGCACTATAATGTCCCCAGGGTATACCTCAATGATCGAAAGGTTGAGTGTAAGTATACTGACCTAATAAATATCTAGATATTCAAACCCTCAGTGAAGGAGAATCACAATTTTAAGGTAAAATGTAAATACTCAAATACTATGTCACTAAATCACGTCATGCGATATAATAATTATACCTTTTTTTTTCAGTATGTATGTAATCAAGTACTCCCTCCGTCCCGAATTGGTTGTCTCATTTGCTTTTTGCACGCTTTTTAAGGAATTAAAGTAAATGTTATGTATTTTCCAATTATGCCCTTCACTTTTTCACTTTTGGGAATAAAAGCAAAAGTCATAAGGGTAATTTGGGAAAAAGTAGAATGATGGTGATGTTCAATTTTAGAAAGAGGACAACATTTTGGGACAAACTAAAAAGGAAAGTAAGACATGCAAAATGGGACAGAGGGAGTAGTATATAAGTACCCCAAGAGACATTTTAGGCCAACCCTAATTCTCTCTGGTCTCTACTTTTTGATTACTCAACTTCCTACACAGTCTCCGTCTTTGTGAAGCAAGCGGATCGGAGGCGGCGACTAATCGTTTTTTCCCTGCCGCCATCTCCACTGCAGACCCAACGACCGCCTTCATTGTCTTCTCTGCCTTCACCATTTTTTCTTTCATTATCTGTCTTCGCACGGTTATTTCCCTTTACTTTGTTTTATTGGTTTAATTTTGTTTGCCGTTTCTGTATTTTTCTCTCTCTCGTTGTTTTGACGAGTTACTTTCTCGTTTACTTGGCGAGTTCTTTTTTCATAAAGCGTGAAACGATATAACTGGTCATGACATATGTGAATTTCATCCTGGGTGACAAACATGACAATGAAAAAGAGACTCCTATGAACTATGATATGCAGTTCAGCCCGATGGAGATATTGTCAATGGATAGAAGAATGAAAATAGATACTCAGGTGGTGTGCAAGACTATTCAATCACTGTCAGTCTTTGGTACGTTTGACCAAATCATTAAAGAAGCTTTAAGTTCTTCCAAAACATCTAGCTTCAAATTTATGAAACAGTCTGCGAATCATATTTTCTTAGCATTGCTACGGAAGTTGTTTCTATGTTTGACTGTAAGGATCGGAGTGTTTAACCCCATTCTATCAATCTTTATTGGAAAAAAAAAAAAAAGCTTAATTTTGATACGCTGTCAAAATAACTAAAACTTATAAATAAACAAGCACAACATAAAGTGAAAAATAAAATGGGTGTTGGATACACATAGTAAAGATGGAATATATTTTGTCTGGGCAAAAGAGGGAATTCATGCAGAAAAAAACCTGAGAGAAAGAGCAGAGTGCAGTTTGGTGCTTCCCCCTTTGCATTTCATGTGTTTTGGATGCATGAGAGAGAGCAGGTAGGTCTTGTCTGTACACACATGTTTGGTGCGTCAGCTTTGATGCTTTTGTGCTTCTACATACAGCTCAGTTGATTCTTATGTGATAAATTGTGAGTAAAAATTTAAGATCGAGATCTAACAGTTGCATTGTAAGAGTTACACCTAATGTGATTAGCTCCTTGTGGACACTCACATTTGTCACTCACATTTTTCATCTCATATAAGAAGTTACTGAATTACTGCGATTTACATTTCCACTATCAGTCGGTCGAGTCGAGATGTGAAAACTCTTTAGGCTAGGCTAGGGAATTAATTTTGCCTTAAATTTTTTTTTTTTTGTTAGACCATGGGGGAGGCACCTTTAAGCCCTACCATACTCAGACTAATCTTCATTCACACCGGGCCGATCCAATTAAGTGACAAAATGCTGGTCAGATTGATTTTTCCATATGAGAGCAGGTTTGAACTCCCAACCTCTCTTAAGCGATGAAAGTGCACAGTACAACCAATCACACCAACCAAACTAGTTAGAGAATTTTGACTTTTGTGATAGCTGTTATGAAGTTTGTTTGTTTGTTTGATTTTTTTTTTTGTTTTTTGTTTTGTTTTTTTTTTCCCTCACATCTCCAATAGTTTTACGAATCCAATTTTAAAAGGCTAACTTAAATCGCACTAAAATCTATAACGCCAATCCTAAACCAACAACTATAAAAGAACCAGAACCAGCTAATAATATCGTGGCATAACACAAACTAGTAGTTGCACCCGTGCGATGCACGGCTTACGGCTATAGTATATGGAATATACAATATAAAATATAGTTATTGAAAATGTTATAAATTTCAAATGATAAAGTTTATAATTTTATTACACATTGTTAAAGACTTCTTTGTACACAATATTTTTTGTCGTACTTACACATGTTACATTTTCGTCACAAATCAAAAATTTTAAACCCTTTGGATTACTAACTCTTGAAACAGCGTAGCTACGTACATTTGGCCATGGTTAAAGACCGGTCTTTTAAAAAACAATCCCACTTTTGAAAGTGTTTGTCCTTGGCTTTTGTTTATTGTCATGGCATATGATGGCATCAAATGAAATTGCTTTCGTTGGAATTTGAAAGACAATCTTGGATCTGACGGTGTCAGTGACATTCCGGGAATTAATACTCTTGTACCTGCATTTGGACCGCACATGATCTGGACTTCCAACATGTGATCAGCTAACCTTGTACCGTTACATAACCCAAGTGTGCGATCAATATTTCGCAAGAGCATTACAGGTGACCCAACTTTCAAAGTCAAAGCATGATTGGGTAATCCAGAGCATCGTAGACCATTCAAGAATTCTGGAGTGTGCAAATCTGATAACATATCTACATTTGAATCTGACTTACAAACAAAATCACAACTCAAGTAAGTCCTACCCTCAGCCAGATTATGATCATTCATGTATTGGTTAATGCTATTGACAACATCCAATGTTGGAGCCAAAATAACACTATCCTTAAGATATGAGAAATCCTCATTACCACTTCTAAACAGAGGGAAGGTGCTATCAACAATTGTAGAAATAGGATCATCATCACACTTGAGCAATAACTCATCTGGAATTGTAATATCTGCTTCGCCATCACTCGAATTATCAACTGTTCGGTCACTTATATTAGCTATCCATTTTGCAAACTCTTCAATCCCTTTAGCCTCAACCTCTGATTATACACTTCTTAGGCGTAGATTCTTAGTTAGCCTAAATACTTTACAGGATCTCCAAAGATATGAGAAATTTATGCTCGCCCCAACAATATCTTGTCTTGTGCCCTTTGGGATTACTGGTAGAATTTGCCTGAAATCACCACCAAAAACCACTGTTTTAATTACCACCAAATGTCATTTCATAACTACTTGGATTTCTGGAGCACAACAAATCCCTCATTGTTCGATCGAGGGCTTCAAAACAAAATTTGTGCATCATTGGTGCTTTATCACATATGATCAACTTGCTTTGCACAATAAGCTCTAGGCATGTGCATCGGACGGATCGAATCAGATCGGATGGCTATTCCGTTCATCCGATCGGATTGCGGATTGCAATTTTGAACTCCTATCCGTTTTTTTTTTTTTTTTTTTTTTTTTTTTTTTTTTTTTTTTTTTTTTTTTTTGTAACTAAAACCCTATCGGATATGCTATGTCGGATTTCGGATTATACGGATCGGATGTCAGACTTAATTCAGATTTGGAAAAGATCATTAATAATTGAAAATTAAAAACTGAAAAAACATAATATTATTAATTTAATATGATAATATCTAATCTACCAAGTCTCTATTAACAAAATAAGTAATAACTAATAAGTTAACAAAATAAAACATGCAACAACTTTTTAATGGACAGTTTGCAGAGCTAAATAATTTAAGTTTACAAACAAAATTGCAAAAAGTAAACCAAAAATACAAAATTAATCTAAGTTTAAGTGTTTAACTTCCAAAACATCAAAAATTCGAAGTTAATCACTTAAACTTCAGCAATCATTCCAGTCTAGGCATTTTCAGCAAATCTGCTGACATCAATCACCATTTCTACACTTCTTCCTGTTAATATGAAAACTTAACACAATATTATATTATTAGACAACATATGTAGTAAACAGCTAACTAAGTAACAATATGATGCTGTAGGGACATTAGGCTAATAGCCTTATAGGCTCAGTTTGCAATTTTCCATTTCAAGTAAGGATAGTGGCAAATTGCTCAAATGTGTTATAATAGCACATGAGCAACATAGCAACACTATACCATTTGTTCAGACAGTGGTGGAAGCATCATCATTGTCAAAAAAATAAGTAATAAATAATAATGCATTAAAACTGAACAGAGATCAATTCAGAGGATGAGAGGAATACTAGAGATCCAGAATGGATGTAATGGGACATCAGTACTGAATAGTGAATACTGCTCAACTCTAAGTGGGGCAACATTTCTATAATATAATTATAGAAAGTTGCCAAGCCACTTAGACTGTTAAGACTCTTGGAGTTTCATCTTGTGAAGGCCAACAGCAAACAACAGTACAACACCATAACATATAAAGATAAATAATTAGTTAAACAAATAATAATTATTGAAAACATTACAGGAATGGATGGCAGCATTGATGGTAGAGTAGTTGCAGCTCCAGTGGGTAACTCTGCAAAACAGTTAAGTATAAGTAATTAGTTCTAGACTTACAAGTTACAAAAGTAAAAAAAGAAATAATTTAAAAAAATATATTTACCTTTCTCCAATCTTTCAACCTCATCTAAATTTTCCTCAAGTGTGATTGGCTGATTATGTAACCTCAACCAATCTTGGGTACACAATAGGGCTTCCACAATTTTAGGAGTCAAGGAACTCCTAAATGCATCAAGCACCATTCCACTTGTACTAAATGCACTCTCAGATGCAACTGTGGAAATAGGAACTGCAAGCACATCTCTAGCCATTTTGGAGAGAATAGGAAATCTCTCACTATGACTCTTCCACCACTTTAGAACATCAAAACTCACAGATTCATCATCCTCAACCAGATTTTCACTCAAGTATATTTGTAGCTCTGTCTGCTTACTGCTTCCATCACCACTCTCCAATATCTTTTTTTTTTTTAAGTTCACTCTTCATCCTTGAGACAGGCCTACCAATTGTACAAGTAGTAGGCTGAGACTGGACAGGTTGGTTAGAGGATGAACTGTCAGAGTATGTAGCTGCATAGTCATTATACAATGCAACCATTGCAGTTTGGACCTTGGCAAAACATTCTTTGCCTTTGACATCTCCATACAACTGGACAAACTGGTGAGGCATGTACTCCTCCTTATCTCTGGGGTCCAGAATATTGGCAAAGAAAATGAGATGGTTCATTTTTTCTGGATCTCCCCAGTACTTATCAAACTTGTCTTTCATTTTTGTCCCCATTGCCTAATAAATACAGAAACTCAGAAAGCATAAACATTTAAAAACACATACAACTTACAAGTTATACACAATTACACAAATAAACACAACTGTTTTACCTTTTCAGTATTCTCAGCTTTAGTCATATCTTCCAGCATGCAACTTAGATCAGAGATCTCAGAGAAGAATGTGCTAGAAGTGACATAAAGAGAACCAGATATTCTCACTGTCATTTCATAAAAAGTTTTCAAAAGCTTCATTAAGCTTTCAACAGTCTCTCAATCAAGGAAAGAAGGTGCAGAACCCAAGTCAGCAGAAAAAGAAGGATCATTTTGATGATATGAGTCAAAGACACTTTGATATTGAATTGCAGTGTTGAGCATAATGTAGGTGCTGTTCCACCTTCTAGGGACATCAAGCTGCAAAGCTGATTTGGCTTCCACCCCAATGAGTTCAGCAAGCTCTCTGAACTTATTCAACCTAGCAGGTGAGTTCCTAACCCATCTCACTGCATCCCTCACCCTTTTAACTGACTCATCTGCAAACCTCAAGCCATCTTGAACCACTAAGTTTAAGGTATGGGCTATACACCTCATGTGCATATACTGCACCCTAACAGAAGAAGAACCCCAAGACATGCAACAGCTTGCTTTTAAAAAAATCCCATAGCTGTATCATTAGAAGAAGCATTGTCCATTGTCACAATGAACACATTTTTAATCCACCACTCCAACAAACAACTCTAAGGCTTGGCAATATACTCCCCCCTATGAGAAGAAACAAGGACAAAGGAAATTATTTTTTTCTGAAGCCTCCTCTGGTCATCAATAAAATGTGCAGTAATGCACATATAATTAATCCTTTGGACAGAAGTCCATGTATCAGTGGTTAAACTGACCCTTTGGGTGCCCACCCTAAACAACTTCTTAAGACTCAACCTCTCATCTAGGAAAATTTGGTAGATATCCTTAGAAATAGTCCACCTAGAAGGAATCTGAAACCTAGGACAAGCTACAAGAATAAACTTCTTGAACCCCTGACCCTCAACAAACCTAAAAGGGAGTTCATCTATGATGATCATCTCACACAATGCCCTCCTAATGGCCTCTTGATTAAAGACCCATGTCCCCAAAGCCCCCACAGGAGCCTCTGTAGCAGAAGTTGAAACAGTATTGAAAGTGAGAAGGGACTGCCTAGTATCCTTTGCATGAAGATTTTTAAGGCATGTCACCATATGATTTCTCAAAGATGATGTGCCATGTTTCTTAGACTCACAGACAAACACTTTCAGGCAGTAAAGGCACTTGCCTTTAACCACTACATTTTCAGTGTTTTTGATCTTTTCAAAGTGATCCCAAACTGGAGATCTAGACTCAACCACCTTCCTCTTTTTTTTTGCAGGAACAGCAGGAGCAACCTGAGGCTGTTGAGTAGGATTCTCAGTGCCTTGTGCTTGTCCTCCATGTCCCTCTTGAGTTGAGGGTTGAGGTCCAGAGTCAGGAAGATTGATGCTATCCATCTAAAATGATGGGCATCAATTAAAGGTCCAACAAATACAAGTACTTCAAGTACTCAGCAAAGACAACAAGCCAACAATCACATAAACATACAAAGAAATCAAGATTCAAACACTTTTTGTGTCATCATGTATCAAGATTTCACATTTTCATATTTACATATTTACATTCAATTAAGGGTAATACATCCATAAACATACTCAAAGAATGAAAGAAATCCAGATTCAGGAATTGTATCCAATTCATCATTATCTGGATTTCAGTTAATGGCTTCCACCAATAAATGGAAATTTCAAGTTTGAAACTTGATAATTTCACATTCAAGCCTTTACTTTTATGCAAATATTATCATTTAAATATTTAATGGCTTCCACCAATAATTCAATAAATGCAATCTGGAACTTCTCAAGTATCAACAATAAAACATTATCTCAGTCCACACAATCAAACTATCAAAGTATCACAAATTATACACAAGTGACATGCAATCTGGAACTTCTCAACAGATCACAATATCACATTACCAATTTATCATAGTCCACATAAATCACAATCACATAAACCGTAATCAAACTATCAAAAGTATCACAAATTAGAGACAAGTGACATGCAATCTGGAACTTCTCAACAGATTACAATATCACAGTCCACACAAATCACAATTACAAAACTAGGGTTTGTGCTTCCACCATAATAAATCACAAAATAGAACAGAACATAGCATAATCTAACACAAATATACGAACATCTGAACATGCAGAGAGAAAAGAATCAACAGATCACAAAAACAAAAACTAGGGTTTGTGCTTCCACCATAATAGATCACAAAATAGAACAAAACACAGCATAATCTAACACAAATATACGAACATCTGAACATGCAGAGAAAAAAAGAATCAACAGATCACAAAAATAAAAACTAGGGTTTGTGCTTCCACCATAATAGATCACAAAATAGAACAAAACATAGCATAATCTAACAGACTAACACAAATATACGAACATCTGAACATGTAGAGAGAAAATAATCAACAGATCACAAAAACAAAGACTAGGGTTTGTGCTTTACTTGGTTTCCCCTTAATATTCCCCGGAGAACAAGGGCCTCTAATCACCAGTCCACGGTCCACCACCAACTCGAGAAGGGCTTCCACCAGTCCACCACCGGACAATCGGACAATCGAAGACTCCACAGAGTCTCAGATAGAGAAAGTAGAGAGTAGAGACTCAGAGTCTCAGACAGTCAGATTCTCAGAGAGTATAAACTAGAGAGAGGTGAGACTATGAGAGACTCAGAGGATGAGATTTGAGAGGAGTAGAGAGAAGTCAGAGAACAGAGAACGAGAGAAGAGAGCTGAGAGTCTCAGAGAAGAGAAGAGACTAGAGAGTTGCGCATCTGGCTCACAAGAGGGTTCAACATACATATATACTAACCTCATACGATGTCGTCTAGCATACACATAAATCCTAACCCTAGCAATCTTCGGATAATCGGACGGGTCGGATGTGAAAAAACCAAACCCTATCCGAACTCCTTTATCCGACGTCGTATAGGGCTGCGGATCGGATATGGAATTTCGGATGGCGGTCGGGTCGGATGCCTTGGTTTCGGACTTCGGATCGGACGGATGCGTCGGGTTGGATCGGGTTTGCACAACCCTAATAAGCTCAGCCAATGGGGTGCCTTGACTTATGTTGCAAGTGGAATTTTCATTAACAGATATAGGTATGGCGAACCAAGAATGTGTAGTCCTTCCACCTGGTAACAAAAGAGAAGCTATGCTGATAGATGCAACATTTAAAACTATATCACCCTTAGACCTTATAGCGGACGACAATGCTCTCCACAAAAACGTCTTACCAGTACCTCCATAACCATAGACGAATAATAACCCTCCAGCTTTGCCTTCAATATCTGTTAACACCTCATCGTATATGACATTTTGCTCTTATGTTAATTGACTTATCAATTCTTGATTCTCTTTCTCCTGAGCAACACAATCATATGTCAATTCTTCTTGTATCAACCTATTTGATATTACATTGTAGGTCTCAAAATTTGCAGTTGGCATGTCTAGAAAGTTCCTCAAACTCTTTCTCATGATTGATAACATCTTTTCAATCTCAACTAAAGCAAAGTTCATCTTCTGAGAATCATTCAACAATAAATCTGCATATGTTTATAGCATAAAGTACTCATTAAGTTAAGTTATCATATATGAATTTATTATTTGAACCCAATGTAACTGAGATATATGAATTTTAAATCACCTATATATATATATATATATATATATATATATATATATATATATATATATATATATATATATATATAGGATCCGGATCAGGTAAGGACCTAATCTTAGGTGAGGACTAATCTTGTGCGTTTGTTTTTTTATTTGGATGATCCAGATTTGAGTTCTTGAGATGACATGGATTGATCTTTTTTGTTAAAGTGGGGTAGTAGTGTCTTTTTCTATTTTTTTAAAGTGTGAACGCATGTGTAATCCTTGACCAAATTGGTTTCATATTTTCTTGGATCATCACCGTTGCAATTTGGAGCCGCGATTTCTTCATCATTGATTGAATGTTCGCCCATGCAAACTAATCAGTATTTCTTTATTTTTTTTCGCTCGTTGTTTTGAGTATAATATTGTCTATATTTGGATTGTCATGTATATGTATAAATGCTTGGGTAGTACGATTGTGCATTCGTGTGTGTTGATTGTGCAACCTAGTGTTGTAAGTTGTGCACTATAGGCTAGAGAGTTGTGCATTATAGCACATAGTTCAGTGCATCGTAGGACATTGGGATGTCCACTGTATGATTTTTTGGCGGGGTTTGAATGCACAACAATAAAGTTATCGATGCACAACACTCAGTATAAGAATGCACAACATTTTGTATAGGAATGCACATCTTTTAATAAGACTGATTTACCCTAAATTTATATATTTTAATATTTTAAAGGGATTTATTTTCTTAATCCGTGTGATTTGTTCCTTTTAATCTCAGCCATACATCATTCTGATTTAACAGTCTAGATTAGTCCTTACGTCCTCACGTAAGATTAGGTCCTCACCTGATCCGGACCCTATATATATATATATATATATATATATATATATATATATATATATATATATCTTATTTATTAGATGTTCATTAATTATAGTTGTCAAAAACTGTAGATTCTTTATTGATTATTTCTGAGCAAATTACCCAGTATCTGGCTCATGATGGCTCATGATGAAAAAGAATTCTGATGCCCATTTTTTTTTCAGTTCTTTAATTTCTATTTGTACATCTTTTTAAGTTCAACAGCATATTTGGTGTATTATATTAATAGACTTATTACATTGTAAAAATGCTGTTTGGATGCACTTTGTAGTATCTTATTCTAATTTAGTCATCTTTAAGGTGTTTATTTCCCAAACTTTTTCCCCATTAGAATGGCGCATTTCAATGCTCAATATACATTAATTTTAAACATTCATATTTAACTGGAAATATAAGTATAGAAACTTTTTTGGTTCATTAAGTTCCATTATAGTTGAATAGTTTAATTCAAACAAAAACAAAAAAGAATTCTTATTAATCATGTAAAAGAACATCCTGCTATGTCTTTTGCAGCTATAAGTGTTCATTTCACAAAATACAGCACCTAATAACACTATGAAAACAAAAATTCCAACACTACAAATTAAAGCACAAATTCTAAGTTTTACAAATTCTAAAAACTCATTTTTATATATGTCGCCAAACTTCCATGTAACAAAAGCCAACTTTTTAAACATTCATGATGAACTGGACATATAAGTATAGAAACTTTTTTGGTTCATTAAGTTCCATTCTACTTCAATACTTTAGTTCAAAAAAAAAAGGAGGTATTTTACAATTTCTAATACAGTCTAATATAAGTTTATAGTGCTTATAACGAAGTCTATAAAAAAGTCCTGCTAATACACCGTCTAATTTATGTTTTACAATTTCTAAAAACTCAATTAATTCCATCAGGTTAATGGTTTTCTATATTTTTTTTTTTATAATTTACTCCTCTTTAACACTTGTCACCTCTTATTAATTTAAAACCATTTCTTAGTTCAAGTTCAAAGCATGCATCAGATTATAATATAATCTGATGCAATATTTATAAACTTTCATGACTTTAAGTAACTTTTTAAAGTAAATGAAGTATCAGTTGAGTCATCTTTTACATATATGAGCAATTCTTCCAACCAAAGTGAATGCCATTTTGAACTGATTGTGGCTATAACCTTACAAATGATTCTCTAAGTTTTTGAATGCTATTTTGGACTTAAACATTTTTTTTTTTCTGATATTGTTTGGTAACAGAACTTTGTAACAGAAGCTTTTTTCTGAGCAAACATTTTTCTTTTCATAACTTCATTCATAATCTGATATATATTATACTATAGTTAGTTATGTTAATTTTTTGACTTGTTAAATTATATGATGCCTGCTTTGATTGTTAAATTCTAATTTTTTTTACAACTTTTAAAAAGGTGAAGTCATTTTTTGGAGTTATAGCTAACCTACCCACTTAAATCACTGCTGGAAATCAATTAAGTAAGAATTTTGAACCATTCATATGACTCTTCGCGGCGGAAAACTTCTGGGTAACATTCAAAAACCAAAAAAAAAAAAGGAAAAAAATGCTTACTTTGACGGACGGCTGAGATGAACTAAGGTCTTCAAGAAACTGAAATGGAATATCGCCGCCATGAAGGTTAGTATTGTTGATCTTCCCGTCCGGGTTCAATGCATCCAAAACCAAACAGTTTTCTAGTTTTAAGGTTTCTTGTTAATATACATACATATACTGTATGTATATGTGCGTATATATATAACTGTACATAAGTTATTGGATAACGGCATAACAACTGGTTTTCCAATTACATTATTGTTATAATAATAATTATTATTATTAATATCTTCGTGGATGCCGCTGACTTCCCTGATACTCAGCAAGCAAGTTTTGGTGTTGTCATTCAAGATAGCACAAGGAGCTACATGGCAGCAAAAAATGGTCCTCTACGATGCCTCAATGATGCACACTTAGCGGAGGCCCTTGCTATCAAGGAAGCACTATCGTGGGCTATGGCCTGTGGCTATCATAAAGTGTCCATATATACAGAGTGTCCGGTGGTGTGTAATTTGCTAAACCATTCTTCTACGGATTTTTCATTTGCGGGATGTGTTATTAAGGATTGCTGCAATCTCAAACGACACTTCGATTCAGTGTCTATTCTCTTTGTTCCAAGATCATTGAACAAGCTTGTTCATGTTATGGCTAGGGCAGCTCGTTCTAGTACTGATTCTCCTATTTGGTTGGATATATAGTGTTCTTTCTTGTATTGCTTCTATGATTTAATAATTTATTGAATTTGTGAGATCTAATATGATCTAACTATATAGAGAATAATCTACGAGAAACTTAACTTGTGTAGTAGCGGAAGCGGAAGCACAGTAGATCTCCTGGTTGATATCTTGTTGTGTTGCCTCTTGAAAGGGCCGTTTTGTCTCTGACTCAGAACCTAGATGGTGTACTGGTATTTTCTGAGTAGTATGAGTACCATATAATATTCATATATCTTGTATCCCATCAATACAAGCTTTATATAGGCACATTGGTGGAATATAGACTTAAACCTAAAGGTCCAACCCAACCAATTACTTAATGGGACTAGTCTACTTGCACCACATAAGTAAGACCCATAATATAAATATATATTATACGGGAAAGTCTTACAGTCTCCCACTTGGTGCGAGTACTAGCAAACTCTCATCAAAGAACAAAACACATTAACCATAGTAATATGTCCTCTACTGAATAAGTGAGTAATATCTCCTATGATGACATGCATTTTTATTCCCCAAACCCAATGTTTATTCTTGGTACCTTAAGGGATGTTTCTCAAAATAAAATATATATGCGCAACTTAAGAGAGAAAATCATCCAAATTGTACAAAAGAGTACACTATATGATCTCTAAGATTCTTAAAAGCGTGCCTTAAGTAGAGATCTCTTAATGTTAGCATAATGCTAACTATATTCCATGACTTCTTTATAAGTTAACTTTAAGCACTACCTCTAACGGCTAAGAGCTTGGAGTTGACACGTCTGTCACTCCCACTCATCAAAATAGCCAAAAGATAGTTTAGTCATAGAAGCATTCCAACAACTTAGACAACAAACTAAAACTCTAAGTCCATAAATTTGGAATGTTAAACATACACCATAACCTCCCAAATAATCTCAAGGTCCACCTTAAAATGAACTGGACATTATGAGTCTTACTTTTATGTTTCTCAAAATTGTCTTAGCCTTACAAACCAAAATGGCCCAGGATCAATTTTGAAGAAACTAAAGACTCTATTAATTGCTAAAGAATTTATTACTTAACAGTGCACCACAAGTTATATGTTTTGTTCTAATAAACTCCTCAATATTGTTACAACATTTTCATAAATATGTTGCTAAACCAATATGAATTTATATAAACAAATACAATATTAATACTTGTGGAATCTTTTGAACTTATTGTTTGACATACAATCCAATTTAGGATGTATAAAGCCTATTAAATCCAAAATCTTTAATGGAGTATCTTAATGATCTTTTTCTAAATGATCACTCCCACTGATTATGGAGTATCTTAATGATCCTTTTTTTTTTTTAAAGATCACTCCCACTGATTAAGATATTCTTTAGCAAAATTAATGATATACGTACTCATAATTGATTTGACCAACTAATTAATGAGGATATAATTCCCCACCATTAGTTGGACATACTAAATAATCAATATATGATTCCAATTATAGTTCAACTAAAGGAATAACTAATGAGGACATGACTCCCCACCATAGTTGGACATTCTAAAATAATAAAATATACTTTCCAAAACCAATTTAGAATTTGGCTCAAAAAAGGTACATTTTATTGTTGGAATCCAATAGAGTTATATCAAATCACATCACTTACTACAGTTAGTCCGAAGAACCGAGCAAAAATCGTGGATCAATTAATAAAAGTGGCTAAATGTTGGGAAGTAACTAAATACATGTTTTGCCAACGCAAATCATGAAACTTAGAATTATAATTGGACTAAATTTATAAATTCTAAGAAATTGTAATAAAATTATTATCTAGTGGGTTGAGGGATTTATTGACATAAAACTTGCCTGTGGGCTAAAGTTTTAATTCTATTAAATCCAACTAAACCCTTATGATAATATTTTATCTCAATTACTAAATAGACAGAAGAATCTAGTGACAAAAAACTTGTTTGTGGGCTAAAGTTTTACTCAATTAGACCCAACTGAAATTTTATGATGAAACAATTATCAAATAAGTTGAAGAATCAAGTGACATAAAACTTGTCTGTAGGCTAAAGTTTTACTCAATAAGATTCATTACAACTATTATGATAAAAATTTAAGAAATCATGTTCCTTTCCCTAATCCCTGTGGGTAAATTAAGAAATATGATTTAAAATTTACATCATAAAATTAAACTTTATGATAGAGATGAGAATTATTTGCAAATAACTATAAAGTAAATAAAATTGATTTATTTCTATCATCACTGATAAAACTACTAAACTTCATTCCGATACATAATTGCCTGTGGGCTAAATTATGACCGTAGTCCAGTATTTCATCCTGATTAACTATACAAATATAACGAAATTGTCTGTGGGCTAAATTCCATCATATTACATACAATTAATCACAAATGATATGTCCAAAACTGTATGTGATCAATATAAACTGCTTAATATATAATTTTAACTGATTAAGGATGCTGGGCTACTCCCCAACTCATTAAAATTATAAGATCACTAGACAATTATCATTGCCCATCTTTATGTAATTTAAACCTTAGACAATTTTAGTAAATTAAAGATGCTGGATGTGGCTGCTCTTTAATTAATCTAAAATTGTAATCACTTGGCAAAAGGAGAATTTAAAGTAAATTAAAGATGCTGGATGTGACTACTCTTTAATTAATCTAAAATTGTAATCACTTGGCAAAAGGAGAATTTAAAGCCTAACAAACAAATTAAACCAACACATGATAAACAATTATTAGGTATACTCCTAGAAAAGTTGGTCGAGACGAAGCTCGGTTAAATACCAACTCCTTAGACAGAGTAGCGTCGCAAGGGGACTAGTAGCAACAAGGCTTTTAAGCCAAGGCCATAGAACTAGTATTCCTCCCCAAGAAACTTCCCTAAGTCATGTGTTCTCATATTTGAAGTAAAATCGTTTGGGAGATTTATGAGATTGTAGATTTACCTACGGATAAGGCTTTAAATTGATGAACTAAATTAACGGACTAAACGTGCTTAAATTCAGGCACTATCGCAACTAAAGTTTATGCATTAGTTCAACTTAAATAGGAACTAATATAATTTCATCCCAAATTTATGCATTTCTAAAGGCATAATAAGACAAAATTGCATAATTTAAAACAGAATATTATGCTTAGGATAAAAATGCATAAAAATAAACATTAAACTCATATATTCCACACAAATTGCATAACCTAAAGCAATTTACAATATGAGATTTCAATAATTTTGAAATTTTAAACTCTAAGCCCATGACACTATGTTTTAATGCATAAAGATCAAATTTATGAGAAATAACTGAATTCACAAATTATAACAATATCAAACCAAAATGATATGTTGTCATTTGTAAATCAAAATCTCACAAAACGTAATTGCATAATTAAACTCAATATTATGCACTTAATGTGATCAAATGCATAAAAGAATATAAATAGTATGAAATCACACCAAATATTAATTTATTCATACTTAATCAAATATGGGCAAAAACATTAATCATAATTCAAAGACTGAATGAATTATGGAATAAATGTACAGTAATGACAATAGTTAGTTGCCTAAAAAAAAAAAATTCTTATCTGAAGCATTGCCACATAAACATAATTGGAAACAAATTCAGGATTACTAAATAAACCATAATAATAATGTTATCATTAAAATATTAATGGTAATAAATAACCTTATAATCACCATTAATATTTGGTAATAACAACCAAATTATGGTAATATACCTTCTTTAATATTTCCATTTTTCTTAAGGAAATAAAATGTGGCAATTTCAAAATTATAGCAATCAAACTATAACTATAGCACTAATTACCAATAAATAATGATAAAAAAACTTAATGACTAACCTTAATGATGCAAACCGCATCTCCCATAGTGCTAAAATTCTCCCATCTTCACCGTCAGTAACCTAAATGCAACGTCCAATTGTACGTAACAATAACCACCAAATAGGTAATCTTTCCAAACATAATAGATTACCAAGAAATAATTATTATTATGAAAGGTAATAAACGAGATTAGCCCCTAAACTTAATAACATTTATTAATATTGCCAATTTTAACTTAATAAATGACAAAATTGTAATTAAGGGGACATCTAATATTAATCTCATATTACCACATAATAATTAATCAAGACTATAATGTCTTCTAGGGAGGCTGAAGTTATGGTAATAATCAAATTACCATTGTTAAGCCAATATACCAACTATATTGCTTACTATATTATTAAAGGTATTAATATTATTATTAAGGCCCTGAAAACTATTGATAGATTAATATATATATATATATATATATATATATATATATATATATATATATATATATATATATATATATATAATCAACTTAAACAATAGTTGTAATTCTTAATGGCCAAAATAACAATTATAATCCTTAAATTTTTAATGGCTCATAAATAGACCCAAAATAATAATTATAGCATTTAATCACTCATCAAATTAGACACATAAATTCAATGGTCCAAGTGACTTATGACATGGATATAAAATGGTCTAGTACTGAAATATATCCAAACTTAATATTATTACCAACCATGAATACCATTAACAAAATATGGTAGTGAGTAATAATTAAGACTTAGTGAACATGTTATGCATAATAATCAATATTATTATCATAATAAACATGTTATAAGTCCAAATAAAATAGCTATAATAATTATTAAATATCACTCAATAATGGTGGGATCCAAACTTGACTCAAGATAGGTCCCAAATAACTTGTTCAAAAAAAAAAAAGTTTTAAAGTCCTAAGTCAGACATAGGACTAAAATATGCTCAAAATTAAATGAGAAACCAAACAAGTTGTCTTAATAGACCATAATGTCAAATATTGGCCTAAGGATCCTAAAATTGAATGACATTTAATAATGATTCTATGAGTTAATTAATATATAATATGTTAATCCAACTTTAATGCATGCTTTTATGAATATACAATTCTAATAAAATAATTTATGAATATACAGAGCATGCTTGGATTATGCATATTAATATAATATTAACCAATATATACTAAATAAATTGCAATACTTCAGGCAAATTAAAATTAAAATTCAAATAGCAAATTTAAAACTTAATATTTGCTTAAAGTTGAATAATAATTTAATTATGAATTTAATGCCAAAAATAAGAGAAAACTAAAGGACATTAATTTCCAAATTAAGCAATTACTATATATTTACCATTTACCAAAACAATTTAATTATAATATTAATTAATGTAATATTAATATGGTAATTTTAAACTAATGAATCACCATTTACCAAAATTAATATGTATAATAATTAATAAGGCAACTAAAATATGGTAAATAAATGAAAATTGCATTTTTAATAAAGGCAAATAAGGAAATGAGATCACCGTCCTTCCAACTAGCTTCATGCGTCTTTTCGTTCACTGTAATCGGTAACCACCTTCATATAACAAATGGAGAGATAGCCATCTAGTCGGCGCTGCCTGAAGGAAGAGAGAGGGCAGCAGCGACACCACTGGAGTCAACCCGCACGGAGGAGAAGCACCTTCGTCTAAACCCAGCCTGCTTCCGTCTGATCTTCTCTCCTCACCCCAGCACCGAATCCAGCAACAAAAATTCGAAAGTTATCTGCCGTCCCAGCCCGCATGTTCATGATGAAGCGCCGATCACAACCGCAGAGTGCCCCACGGCTAACACCGCAGCCCGTCGTTCTCCATGGCAACCAGCTCTGTCCATGGAAACCGGCGAACAAAAAGCTACCAAAAAATAAATGGTGAACGACGACTTGTGGCAGTAGGCATGCAATTATTCTTAATGCTTGTAATTAATGAATTCTTAGCCATCCAAATAATCCAAACAAATTTCAAAATAATTCTTAAGGCTAAAGATTCAAAGGGAAATATATATACACGACAGAGTAGACATATGCAATAATATATTTCAATCTAATTTTGTACAAGATTAGATTTGAATCCAGCATACAAATATATACAAACTCCATGTATATATAAAAATTAATGTTGATTAAGGCAAAACAATCAACCAGGCAAAGATTATAAAAGGCTTTGATACCAAATGTGAGATCTAATATGATCTAACTAAAACTTAACTCGTAGTAGCGAAAGCGGAAGCACTGTAGATCTCCAACTATGGTTGATATCTTATTGTGTTGCCTCTTGAAATGGTTGTTTTGTCTCATACTTAACTCAGAACCTAGATGGTGTAATGGTATTTTCTAAGTAGTATGAGTACCATATAATATTCATATATCTTGTATCCCATCAATACAAGCTTTATATAGGCACATTGGTGGAATATAGACTTAAACCTAAAGGTCCAACCCAACCAATTACTTAATGGGCCTAGTCTACTTGCACCACATAAGTAAGACCCATAATATATAATATATATTATACGGGAAAGTCTTACAGAATTTTCCTTTCAAAAAAAATAAAATTCAATAAAAGTGTGCTTGGTTTACACATGGAATTATAATCGGAATAAGAATTAAATACTTGGAAGAAGAATTAAATACTTGGCGATAGAGTGTATGGAGTCAGGCGAATATATTAAACCAGCTCGTGACCACCTCTACAAACACATATATCCGTACTGTCCCGTCATACGTGACCAATTGTACCGAAATTTTTGAGATGGGAAAATTTTTATCAATCACATGAGTTTGATGATATTTTCCAATTTCATAAATAAGTTTAATTAGAAAAAAATATGAAAAGCATATTGTTACGTACAGAAATTTAGTACGTAACGGAAGAAATCTTTCGAGCAGGCTTCTGGCTCCAATCCGTATTCGAGTTACGGTAACTCCAAAAGAAAAATAATATAATGGAAGAAAATGATGAAGAACTCTTCAGTATAATTCATTTGTGCATACCTTTAACATTACATAGAATACTCTATATATACTATCTCACTTCCTAAAATAATGTAATTATAATAATGGAATGACTAACTATTCTCCTAATTACCAATTAAACATAAATGCTAATTATTTTCCTAATTACATATATAAGGTAATATATATTATTCTTGCTACAAGATCAATGCCCATCAATGGCGTATCACTCCTTGCCTCTTCGAAAATCACCTTGTCCTCAAGGTGGAAGTATAAGTGGTTCGTCTCTTGAGTTCTACCCAACACAAATATTCAACTCAAATTTTTGGTTGAAAAATGTTATGAAGATTGTACATCAGGTACAAGGCTCGACCGAACCAATACCATTGCAATATAGAGACAAATGAGAATTCCTCCTTGTGTAACCCGGTAACAAAATTCATTTTCTCTTGCAGTGTGTTCTCTTGGATATAAACTGGGTTTTTCATGAGGTAGATTTCTTTTGTAGGAGAAACTAGTACTACATAAATCTTTTCTGGCGCACTTTCATCCTCCTTAGTAGAACTCAAACTTGTACAATTCTTCATAATCGGCATTGGTTCTTCAAATGTCAATGGGATATTAGGAAGGGGTGGTGGTGGCTTGTCTAATATGTGTAAATTTTTCTCCTTGAGATCATGAACACTTTCATTTTCAACCACATTCATTGACACCTCAAATTGTAGTTGATCTTTTGGCATTGTTTCCTTGAGGATATCTACATGCTTTCTTGGACCATCTAGTTGACTTTGATCTTTTTTCAATTTATGAAGACTGTTGTGAGACGAATAATTGCTAGTGACATGGTTAATCTCCTCAATTGATACAATCAAACTTTGCAATGTTTGATTAATGGTTTGGAGTTGGAGATTCAAATTATTGGTGTGGATAATTTGATTATGGACGAAAATCGAGAGATTTGTTACTAACCGATTTGTCATGACGGTATGTAAAAAATCAATAAGTTGATTTCAAGAATTGTGATGAAAAAAAAAAAAGATAATGATAAAGAAAAAATACGAATAGGGAAAAAATTTGTGGTATTTTTTTTTTCCTGATTTGGTTGAGAACTTTTTTTTTTTTTTGAATTTTCTAAGGGATGCTGCCAAAAACTGAAAACAAGAACAAAAATAAAATAAAAATAAAAAGATAGAGAATACTCTCACCAATAGACTCAATGAAAGCAATACTCTCAATGAAAACACCAATGTTACATACAGAAATTTAGTACGTAACGGAAGAAACCTTTCGAGCAGGCTTCTGGCTCCAATCCGTATTCGAGTTACGGTAACTCCAAAAGAAAAACAATATAATGGAAGAAAATGATGAAGAACTCTTCAGTATAATTCATTTGTGCATACCTTTAACATTACATAGAATACTCTATATATACTATCTCACTTCCTAAAATAATGTAATTATAATAATGGAATGACTAACTATTCTCCTAATTACCAATTAAACATAAATGCTAATTATTTTCCTAATTACATATATAAGGTAATATATATTATTCTTGCTACAAGATCAATGCCCATCAATGACGTATCACATATACCAAATGTGTTTTTAATTTAGTTAACACATCAAATACATTTGGGAAATATATTTTTCCTATGAATGTTAGAGTTTGAACAGTTACACGTTTTTATCTACAATATGCAAAGTATTCCATTTCAATCAATTTCTCATAGTTTCACAAGAGTGTCCAAGATCATAATTATTGTGGTAAAGTGTTTTTGCACTAAATAACACTGATGCACAAAAATATTTTTATAACGTAATGAGCTTAAGAAAAAAAATTATTGGTATGTTTACATATAACTCATAAAAACCAAATATAAATTATATAAATATATAAATTACCTTAAATTATACGGAGAAATCGCGATTGTGAATATTGATTCGTAGTTTCCAAAATTTTTAAGCTTAACCACATCCTTAAAATTGAAGAAATATTTACAAGAACCTGAATTCAAAGAAAACCAAACATTAAAAATACGAACAAGAAAAGCAAAACCCAAATCAAAATGCAAACCACCCCAAATTTTAGATATCCACAAAAAAAAAAGATGAAAATGAAGAAAAACTAACGGCAAGAGAAAATCTAGAGATGGAGAAGATATAAGGTAAAATCTTACCAATTTTTAGTGGCATTTGATAAGTTCAAAGACTAGAGAGTTTGAGAGCCGTAGATGGAGTGTGGAAAGAAATAATGAGAGCTGAGTGTTTAAAGTTTGGAGAAATTGAGAATTTAAGAAAGAGAGCTGAAGTTATTTGAAAAAAAAAAAAAAAAAAAAAAAAAAAAAAAAAAAAAAAAAAAAAAAGAGTTGAAGGGTTTAAGAGTGTGATGAGAGTGTCCGTTTTATACATGCGTAATGCGTGTCCGAACAAATTAAAGTTCACGAGAATTGAAGTTACTCTGATCTTTTCTGCTATTTGGCCATCTTTTTAAACAAATTAAAAGCTACTCCGGCTGAGGTCTCTCCATTTCCGATGTGGATGCATTATATTATGCTCTAATATAATATGGTGTTCTAACTTTCCCAGCGAGTGTACAAGCTAAGCTAAGCTAGTTGGTGTTCCAAGCCTTCCGGTGTACTCTGCTTACCATCCCCGGCGTCTTGGGTGGTGCGATCGTCTTGTTGCCGGCGTCATGAAACAGAATACGGTGGCCCGGAAAGGTGCACCTCACCGCCCTTGGTTAATGCAATGGGTGGCGGCTATTTAATTAGCCCATTGGGAATACAATTAAGCTTTTACACGCAAGTTCTTTGGTTATCTGGTTGTCATATACTATTTAAAATGAATTGATGATACGTAATTAAGTGGACATTAACCATATAACCACATTCTTCAATGGTAAGTCACAAGACCACGTATCAAATAGAGCAGGGATTGAACTCGGCTGACGCCCAACATGAACAAATGAAGTAGTGAAGTATTCATAAGTGAGCCTATAAAATCACAATCAGTTTTAATTATGAAATACGGGTCATATAAGCTTTCAAACTTGTTAGTAAAATAAAATTGAATCCTTAAATTTAAAAAGTTTTAAAGAGATCACACGCCATACCACACAAATGCACACACCACCGTAAAAAAATATACAAAATTCCATTGCCAGGCTAACGCACACGCCACCACCACCAATTCGTGCACACACCATCGTAATAAAAAAACGACATGATGCAAAAGTTCAATTGTCAAACATTTGCATACGCCATACCACACAAATGCACACACCACCGTAAAAAATAAAAATAAAACAAAAAAAATTAAGCAAAAATTCAATTGCCAGGCTAACGCACACGCCACCACCAATTCGCGCACACAAATGCACACACTGCACACATACACGCACACACCAGCGCCAAAAAAAAAAAAAAAAAAAAAAGAGTCATATCAACACATCCGAATAATACCCTCTCCATCTACGTCATTCAAAACAAACTAAAAATTTCATTCCACGCACACCCCTAATAATAAATCTGTGTACAAGAATGAATTATCGGAAGTTGCAAACCCCTTTACCCCACTATTTGCACTCACCATACCACGTTAACGCACACAATTCAAATGTTATAAAAGACATACCAACATAAAAAACATCTATATTCACCCCCCCCCCCCCCCCCCCCATGCCGATCTCGAACCTAGTATCATGATCACATTGAATTACATGTACGAACACACCACCTTAACTATTCAAATATGTTCAACAAAAAATAAACGGTATACACCTCTTACCTTCTTTTCTATTTAAAAAAAAAAAAAAAACAACGGAAAACACAATACATTACGCACACATCTAATAATAATTTTCTACAAGAAAACACCGCCCAAGCAAAAAAAAAAAAAAAAAAAAAAAAAAAAAAAAAAAAAAAAAAAAAACTTTCTCATACCTTATGGAGTAGACACGTTGCACACACCTTCACACATACACGCACACACCAGCGTGTATAAAAAATAAAAGAAATCCAACAAGAATGAATTACTACACTGTGTTCACGGTTTGAGTGGTACAACTACTAACAATAATGAATTACTACTTATTTTCATTAATTTTGTTGTCTGTTATTATGTCAAAGATTACAATCTAATTCTAACCAAAATTAACACAATAATAGAATTGTTTTTTAACCCTTCTAATTAAAATATGACCTTATTTACACTATATTTCTCATTCAATCTCATCCTTCCATTAGAAATGTATTAAGGGATGGGATGTGATCTCATGATCTCATTTAATATGGGGGTCTCATGGGATCCACACCCTAGGGTGCGGATTCCATGAGACCCCCATCTTAAATGAGATCATGAGATCTCATCCCATCCATTAATACATTTCTAATCAAATTTTATTTTCATAGAATAAAGGATTAGAAAGGTAAGTTTTAGCTGTATTGCTCACACTTTAGTCAAAGAATTGAATTATTGTTGTATAATTATAGATAATTAAATTTGGGGTCGGGGTGTGTTTAATACAGATAAGCCTTGTTTGGTAAATGACTTTTAACTGATAGTTGTTAGCTGTTAACTGATTGAGTTAATTAAAAGGTATAATTAGTTGATAACATTAGCTGATTGTAGAAAAGTGTTTGCTAAATTAGATGTTAGTTGATAGCTGTTTAGTATAATTTCTTTTTTTTCTTTTCTTTTTCTCAAAAAGCTAATTAAAAAAGTTACTTTGACTAACTTTTTGAATTTTAGCATTTTTCCTTATCTTTCTTACTGAATTATGAAAATGACTTAAATATTTATTCACTTTTTCCTTTATCTTTCTTACTGGTGGTGGTGGCAGCTTCATGAACGAAGGAAGAAGCGATCGCCGGAAACTGGAGAGAAGAGATGGATCCGTGGGTGAAGAAAGAAAAAAAGAGTAAAATGACTAAAATACCCTATTATTTCATCTATTAATATTTTTCGGTTACATTTGGCCAGCGTGACCAAAGTTGATAAAAATTGCATAGTTAAGATACTAAATTAATACTTTTGAAAGTCGTGGCCGGGGTTGCAATTAACAAGACTTCAATAGTGATCTTATTAATGGGAGCTGGTAGTATCTGTTTCCATTTTTTTTTTCATTTTTTAAATACTATTGACTCTATTACAAGGTAGTATCTGTTCTAAACTTTCTCAATCTATTGCAACCCTTAATACTATTGACTTTATTACAAGGTAGTATCTGTTCTAAACTTTCTCAATCTATTGCAGCCCAAAGAATCAAGACCCCACCACTGGGGTTTGCTCTTGTGACCTTCCCTCAAGGGGAGGAACAGAGTGCCATTTGAGCACAAGGTGCTTGGCACATGAGCTACTACATAAAACATAACAAAATCATATTAAATTAAATATATACACATATTTAACAAAAAATAATACATGATATTATTGGGTGTAGCATAACTCTCATATCTAAAAGTCACGAGTTTAATTAATTATTGCCAAGACCCAATCGAACTTGTCGCACAGCCTTTCTAATACAATTTATGGAGTACATCTCATGTGTGATTCACAAACTATTAAGTCAGATTTCATGGAATATGGGTCGAGGGAGATGAGCAAATTGGGGGAGTCATGGTTGATTATTTTCAGAATTTGTTCACCTCTGAGGATGGGGATATGTAGGACGAGATTGCATGTATTGACTCTCATATTACTCCAGAAGATAACAACATGCTAACAAGGCCTGTCGGTTTGGAAGAAGTTCCGATTGCCCTTTTCCAAATACATCTTGACAAATCACCAGGTTCGGATGGTTTTGGTCCATGGTTTTTTCAGCCTTTTTGGAGCATGCTTAGAGGGGACATTACTTGTTCTGTCGCCGTTTCTTAGAGTGTAATAGGCTACCAGGTAAAGCGAACAATATCCTCATTGTTTTAATCCCGAAGAAAATCAACCCTGAGTCAATGAAGGATCTTCGACCTATTGGAAACAGATATTACTAGCTCCCGCTACTAAGATGCTATTGAAGTCTTGTTAATTGTAACCCCGGTCACGACTTTCAAAAGTGTTAATTTAGTATCTTAACTATGCAGTTTTTATAAACTTTGGTCACGCTGGCCAAATGTGACCGAAAAATATTAATAGATGAAATAATGAGGGTATTTTAGTCATTTTACTCATTTTTTCTTTCTTCTCCCACAGATCCATCTCTATTCTCCAGTTTCCGGCGATCGTTTCTTCATTCGTTCATGAAGCTGCCGCCACCACCACTAAGAAAGATAAGGAAAAATGCTAAAATTCAAAAAGTTAATCAAAGCAACTTTTTTAATTAGCTTTTTGAGAAAAGAAATTATACCAAACAGCTATCAGCTAACAACTAATTTACCAAACACCTTTTTACAATCAGCTAATATTATCAACTAATTATACCATTTAATTAAGGGATAAGGGTCAAATAAGCCCTTAAACTATACTTATTTGTGCAATTAGGCCCTTCAACTCCAAAAAGCTCCAATTAGAACCTCAAACTTACCAAAAAAGTGCAATTAACATTATTTGCAGGTTACTTTCAAGTTAAAAGGTCAACTCTTGATGATTGGATTTTTCAAGCTGATTTGGCGAGCTGACGTGGCTTTCACTTTTTTTTTTAAAAAAAATAATATATTATATTAAATGTAATTTTATTTCCAAAAAAATATATATTAAATTAAATTTTTAATTTTTAATTAATAATAATAATAATAAATTAAAAATGAAAATCAGAAGGAACCCAACCATGGAATTGAAATTAACAGATTAGTTTGAGGTTTCTGCAACTTAGGATTCGATCCAATTTGGTTTATATACTTCATTTACAGCAACTGAATTAAGCAAACAGACACCGCGTGGTATTACAAAGAGCTTACTTTGATGTATTGAAATCCGACAAAATTTCAATTGATTTAAAGCTATAATAATATTACCACTGGAGATCGGATATGTCTTTTTCGAGCTCCGTTCTTGATGGCAGAGGCACAAAGATGAAGTCCAAGGGACGAGACTACCCAGCATCAGGGGATGTAATAGATATGGAGGGTATGGACTGAAAGTTGGCGATGGTGCGTGACGGCAGCGACGACGACGATGGTGAAGTGATGATGTCAGTAGGATGGCTGTGGCCTCCGACGGTTTGGGCTAGCATAACTTCTTTTTTTTTTTTTTTAAATTTTTAATATATGATTATTAATATTTATTAAAAATTAAATTTAATATAATATATTATTTTTAAAAAAATGTGAAAGCCTCGTCAGCTCGCCAAATCAACTTGAAAATCCAATCATCAAGAGTTGACCTTTTAACTTGAAAGTAACCTGCAAATAATGCTAATTGCACTTTTTTAGTAAGTTCAAGGTTCTAATTGGAGCTTTTTGGAGTTGAAGGGCCTAATTGCACAAATGAGTATAGTTTAAGGGCTTATTTGACCCTTATCCCTTTAATTAACTCAATCAGCTAACAGCTAAAAACTAACAGCTATCAGTTAAAAGTTATTTACCAAACACGGCCTATATATGTATTCAACACACCCCCCACCCCCACCCCCACCCCCACCCCAAATTTAATTATCTATTAAGTATACAACAATAATTCAATTCTTTGACTAAAGTGTGAGCAATACCAGCTAAACCTTACCTTTCTAATCCTTTATTCTATGAAAATAAAATTTTATTGATAAATATTTTAATATATTCGCCTAACTCCATACACTCTATCACCCAGTATTTAATTCTTATTCTAATTATAATTTCATGTGTAAACCAAACACACTTTTATCTATCTATCTAATATATATATATATATATATATATATATATATATATATATATATATATATATATATATATATATATATATTTACTATTTACTATACTAATAAGATTCCAAGAGAGTTAGGCCTATAATGGGTAGAAAAAATGGCGGTCACAGATTTTAATCAAATGAATGGCTTAGATTGATTAAAAGATTGATCAGATTTGAATTTTACACTAAAATTTCCTAAAATACCCACACACCGTTACTAATTCCGTTAAAATTTTAAGAATTGCCGTTAGTTCACCGTTAACTTACTCATTGATTTCAATAAAAAAATGTCTTAGGTTCGAACCTCATCCCAATCAAAGTTGGCATAATTAGTACTCTATTTTACTCTTATTAAATTATATAAATAATAATTTAGTAGTTACAACAAAAAATAATACATATGCATTTCTTTAATTTAGAATTATGTGTCCACAATGTCTTTATTCCAAAAAAAAATTATTCATTATCAATAAATTAAATAAGATAAATAATTTTATTAGTTATATTGTCTTTATTTTTTCAATATAAAAATTCTTTATATTCAAATTTATTAATTGATTATATTCGCTACATTGTCCTTACAATGTCTTTATTCAGTGAAAAATAAATTATTAATTATCAATAAATTAATTAAAAGAAATATTTTCATTAGTTATATTGTCTTTATTTTTCTCAAATTTAAAAATTTTTACATTCAAATTCATCAATTGATTATATTCACTACATTATCTATTATCTTTTTTGTGCACTATTTTTCTAATTAAATATCAAAGTTATAACATAAAATAATGCTATGTATTTATTTACCAAGTATTTTATTAATACCATGAAAATATTTAAAAAAAATATAATTAATAAAGCCAACCATATTAACTACTTGAGAGATTTTGTGACAAATAGAGTATTCAAATCACACAACAAATTGACGTGAGAATTGCCGTTAGTTCACCGTTATAAAAAAAAGGTCTTAGGTTCGTACCTCATCCCAATTAAAGTTGGCATAATTAGTACTTTATTTTACTCTTATTAAATTATAGAAATAATAATTTAGTAATTACAACAAAAAATAATACATATGCATTTCTTTAATTTAGAATTACGTGTCCACAATGTCTTTATTCAAAAAAAAAAATATTCATTATCAATAAATTAAATAAGATAAATAATTTTATTAGTTATATTATTTTTATTTTTTTTCAATATAAAAATTCTTTATATTCAAATTTATTAATTGATTATATTCGCTACATTGTCCTTACAATGTCTTTATTCCGTGAAAAACAAATTATTAATTATCAATAAATTAATTAAAAGAAATATTTTCATTAGTTATATTGTCTTTATTTTTCTCAAATGTAAAAACTTTTACATTCAAATTCATCAATTGATTATATTCACTACATTATCTATTATCTTTTTTGTGCACTATTTTTCTAATTAAATATCAAAGTTATAACATAAAATAATGCTATGTATTTATTTACCAAGTATTTTATTAATACCATGACAAAATTAAAAAAATATAATTAATAATGCCAACCATATTAACTACTTGAGAGATTTTGTGACAAAGAGAGTATTCAAATCACACAACAAATTAAAGTGAGAACTACCTCGCAATGTCCTTGTTTGACAATCAGCAGTTAGCGGTTAGCGTTAGCGGATTTGACCAGCGAATTTATTTAATTATTAACATTGGGTAGAAAAAATGACCGCCAAATTATTAAATCAAATGAATGGTTCATATTGTTCAGGTTTTAATTTTTTTCTTTTAAGATTTTCTAATTTATCCTTAATTATATGATTATCCATTTAACTTTTCCGTTAATTCACCGTTAGTATAATTCTAATATTAAAGTCTAATATAGAATTATAACTACACCATTAATCTAATTCTAATATTAAAGTCTTAATAGAACTTAACCACAAATCCTAATGTCAAAATCTCCTCAAACAATATTAGTATATATTTAATATTTTATGCCCTAATTTTTATTTGTTCTCCCTTATGTCCCTATTTGGTTTCAATTATACCTATACAATTATTTTATTGACAATTATAATCAATATTGACTATATTATCTTGCATTTGTAAACTTAGAATTACTTATTTAACCCGCACGGGCTTAGCTTAATGGTTTAATGGGTAGTATTTGGGAGAAGAGACTAAGGTTTGAACCTTGGCGGCGGCAATGCGGGAATTATGTCCAAAGTGGGCAGATTCCTTGTGCGTATCAGCATTTGGCCCTGTCTGCTGAATCATTGAGCCACCGTGATTTACAACTTCCCACAATGCCCTGTCGGGTCGGAGTGTGAGGGGGCCCTTGGGGTTGGGGACTCAACCTTTGGGAGAAGAATTACCTATTTAAATACGCAAATTCAACCTTCAATTATCTATGCATGAACAATTTCAATATAATCTTGTCTTAATATATTTTAAAGTACTTATTTTAAAAAAAGCATTGGGCATTATCCCAATCGCGCAATGCGCGTAAAAAACTAGTATATACTAATAAGAGCCCAAGAGACATAGGTCTATAATGGGTAGAAAAAATGGCGGTCAAATTTTTTAATCAAATGAATGGCTCAGATTGATCAGATTTTCTAATTTTTTCTTAATGAATATGATTATCCGTTAACTTTTCCGTTAAATATTATCTTTTCCGTTAATTTCTGTTAGTTCACCGTTAACTTACTCATTGATTTCAATAAGAAATGTCTTAAGTTCGAACCTCATCCCAATTAAAATTGGCATAATTAGTACTCTATTTTACTCTTATTGAATTAAATAATAATTTAGTAGCTACAACAAAAAATAATACATATGCATTTCTTTAATTTAGAATTATGTGTCTACAATGTCTTTATTCAAAAATAATTATTCATTATCAATAAATTAAATAAGAGAAATAATTTATTAGTTATATTGTCTTTATTTTTTTCCAATATAAAAATTCTTTATATTCAAATTCATCAATTGATTATATTCGCTACATTGTTCCTACAATGTCTTTATTAAAAAAAAAAATTCATTATCAATAAATTAATTAAGAGAAATAATTTTATTAGTTATATTGTCTTTATTTTTCTCCCATGTAAAAATTCTTTACATTCAAATTCATCAATTGATTATATTCACTACATTGTCTATTATCCCTTTTGTGCACTATTTTTTAATTAAATATCAAAGTTATAATACAAAATAATGCTATACATTTATTTATCAAGTATTTTATTAATACCACGAAAAAATTAAAAAAAATATAATTAATAAAGCCAATCATATTAACTACTTGAGGGATTTAATTTGTTGACAAAGAGAGTATTCAAATCACACAACAAATTGAAGTGAGAACTACCTCGCGATGTCCTTATTTGACAATCAGCAGTTAGCGGATTTGACCAGTGAATTATATCAATGGTTGGTAAAAAGATATTTGAAAAAAATTAGTTGTTTAGATTAACATGTAAAATAACCTAAGGGTGTACATATATTTAATAATAATAATAATAATAATAATAATAATAATAATAATAATAATAATAATAATAATAATAATAATAATTGTTTAAAAAAAATAAATAAAATAAAATTAAGCCAATCATATTAACTACTTAGGAGATTTATATATTAATATAAAGGTGAATACACACAACAAAATTGAAGTGGAAAACTACCTCGCAATGTCCTTGTTTTGCAATCAGCAGTTAGCTCTTCAATATTAGTATATATTTAATATTTTATGCCCTAATTTTTATTTGTTCTCCTTTATGTCCCATATTTGGTTTCAACCATACCTATACAATTATTTTATTGATAATTATAATCAATCTTGACTATATTATCTTGCATTTGTAAACTTAGACCTATTTAAATACCCTATTTAAATACACAATTCCAATATAATCTTGCCTTAATATACTTTAAAGTACTTATTTTTTTTTTTTTAAATATATTCGCCTGACTCCATACACTCTATCACCAAGTATTTAATTCTTATTCCGATTATAATTCCATGTGTAAACCAAACACACTTCTATTGATTTTTTTTTTTGAAAATAAAATTCAATAAATTATTAAATCATAGAAGCAATACAAGAAGGAACACTATGCAACCAAATAGAAGAACCAGTACTAGAACGAGCTGCCCTAGCCATAACATGAGCAAGCTTATAGCCCTAACATGAGCAAACTTATTCACTGATCTTGGAACCAAGAGAATATGCACTGAATCGAAGTGTCGTTTGAGATTGCAGCAATCTTTAATAACACATCCCGCAAATGAAAAATTTGTAGAAGAATGGTTTAGCAAATTACACACCACCTAACAGTCTGTATATATGGACACTTTATGATAGCCACACGCCATAACCCACAATAGTGCTTCCTTGATAGCGAGGGCCTCCGCTAAGTGTGCATCATTGAGGCATCGTAGAGGACCATTTTTTGCTGCCATGTAGCTCCCCGTGCTATCTTGAATGACCACCCCAAAACTTGCTTGCTGAGTATCGGGGAAGACAGCGACATTCACGAACACCGCAACACAATCGGTAGGAATAGCAATGGAGTTCCCAACGTTGCCGGGATTCGAAACAATATCATTAATTCTAGCCATTTCATATTGCTGCCATTTAATTTAATAATTTTTTTTTGAATTTAATAATTTAATAATAAATGATAACATTGTATCAGGTTATATTCCGAAACCTGGGTTATCAAAAGATATTAATAATAATTATTATTATTATAACAATAATGTAATTGGGAAACCAGTTGTTATGCCGTTATCCAATAACTTATGTACAGTTATATATATACGCACATATACATACAGTATATTAACAAGAAACCTTAAAACTGGGAGAAGGATATTAACAAGAAACCTTAAAACTGGGAGAAGGATATTAACAAGAAACCTTAAAACTAGAAAACTGTTTGGTTTTGGATGCATTGAACCTGGACGGGAAGATCAACAATATTAACCTTGTTCATGGTGGCCATATTCCATTTCAGTTTCGGAAGACCTTAGTTCATCTAAGCCGTCCGTCAAAGTAAGCAAGTAAGCATTTTTTCCCACCTTTTTTTTGGTTTCTGAATGTTACCCAGAAGTTTTCCGCCGCGAAGAGTCATATGAATGCTTCAAAATTCTTACTTAATTGATTTCCAGCAGTGATTTAAGTGGGTAGGTTAGCTATAATGATGATGATGATGATGATTTTATCTTATTAGCCACTCTGGATGTTTTGCATGGAAATCTCTGGGTTGACTAGTAGAAGTAGGGGGAGGGTTTGACTTTTGTTGAATCAATTTTCTGGGGAATTTTCACCATTACTGTGTTTTACATGTTTCTGATTCCCAAGTTCTGTATGTATTTTGACACTATATTCATTCGCATTCATCCCTATACCACTCCACGTACCTATGGGCCGGATTAGATTGTTTTGGTGTGTGGCAAACAGAACTTTTCGTAAATTACTTGTGTTCGCGTTCTGTAAGTATTTATGTTCGTTTAGTGTTCGTTTACTAATGTTTACAAACATGTTCATTTTTTATTTTTTTTTTACTTTGATATCAGATGTTACTTTTGGACTTATTTGTATTATTTTTATAGTCTGTTTGTTTATGATCATAAATTGCTTCTTGTTCACTTACAAATTATAATCATGAACATGTACATGTGTTTGTTTGTTTAATGTTCAATGGACACTACGAATGATTAACAAACAAACATGAACATAAACATAAACATAATTTTCAAAAACCATAACAAATGAACATGAACAAGCTCTGTTTGTTCGTGTTTGGTTCGTTTACAGCCCTAGTGGCTGTATGGGATTTCTACATCTAGACAGTGTTAGTTGTCTTCAATTTTTCTCACTTTATATAAGCAATAGCTTCTTGTTCACTCCCTGCCATGTATGACTGTATTTGTGTTCTTGTTTCTTGTAATTACTACTTGATTTCCTTTGTGACAATCTGTTGTTTTGTGTTCCTGGTACAAGGTTGTTTTGTTGTGTCTTTTTACAATGACTAAGATAGATGATGACGAGGGGGCCGGTGTGAGTTCAGCTCATAGTACAGACATTAGTGTTAATTCGGGCAGGCATTCGGATAGCTTGACATATGTTCACAAGGTGGGAGTGCCTCCTAAGCAGAGCTGGTTCCATGAATTCAAAGCGACTATTAAGGAGACCTTCTTCCATGACGATCCTCTGCGAAAATTTAAGGATAAGTCCTGTCTGAAGAAGTTGTTCCTAGGAATCCAAGCGGTTTTTCCCATTTTTGAATGGGGGAGATGCTACAATCTTTCGAAGTTAAAAGGCGATCTCATTGCCGGACTCACCATTGCTAGCATGTGCATTCCGCAGGTTAGTCGAGCACTACTGGAAATTATGGAATTTCCGACCACCTGAAAGTGATCTTAAATCAAGTTGATACCAAAAAGTGGTCGGAAATAGCAATAAAGGTTTTTCCGGATACCAAAAGTGGTCGGAACAAGGCTTTCCACATTTAAGATCACTTTCAGGTGGTCGGAAATTGAAATTTCCAGTAGTGGAGGATGCAACAATGTAGGTTTTACTAGGATTGTTTTTGCCATGGTTTTGTTAACTTTGTCATATGTGCAGGACATTGGGTATGCGAAACTCGCGAATTTGGATCCTCAGTTCGGGCTTTGTATGCTAAACCTGTTCTGAATCTCGTATTTTTAGTCTTCCTTTCTATAATTGTGTTGATTTATTTTCTTCTTTTTTTCGTGTTACAGATAGTAGCTTCGTTCCGCCATTGATATATGCGTTCATGGGTAGTTCAAGAGATATTGCCATCGGGCCAGTAGCGGTGGTGTCTCTGTTGCTTGGAACCATGTTACAAGACGAAATTGATCCAATTAAACATAAATTGGAGTATCAACGCCTCGCCTTCACTGCTACATTCTTTGCTGGGATTACTCAATTCGTGCTCGGTTTCTTCAGGTTGTTTAACGTCCTCCTAGATAATACATAAATTGACACGATGCATATATATGATCAAGTTAATTTAACTATTTTTTTTACCTTCATAACTTGTTGCAGATTGGGTTTCTTGATCGATTTTCTGTCTCATGCTGCTATCGTTGGCTTCATGGCGGGTGCGGCCATAACCATAGCCATTCATCAGCTCAAAGGCCTTCTTGGCTTAAAGAAGTTTACCAAGAAAACCGATCTTATATCTGTGATGGAATCAGTGTGGAGTTCAGTTCATCACGACGGGGTGAGAAAAGTTCCTCTTTTTTTTTTCTTGAATGAATCCATGGGTAATTTACGTTTTTCTCTTGAAAAAATGCAGTGGAACTGGCAGACTATACTAATAGGAGTCACTTTCTTGGCTTTCCTTCTCGTTGCCAAGTACATTGTAAGAATTTGTAGATTATAGCGCTTCTTATTTATAACTTTTAAAAAACAAATTCTGCAAATATTTTTCTTACCCGTTGCAGGGGAAGAAGAGCAAGAAGTGTTTCTGGGTGCCTGCGATTGCTCCATTAATCTCGGTTATCATCTCAACGTTCTGCGTCTACATAACACATGCTGAAAAGCATGGTGTCAAGATTGTAAGTGCCCATCAACATAAGTTCGATACAACAATGTTGTTTTTTTGTGTTAACCATTTTGTGTTTTTTAACCTTAAAAAAAAAAGGTTAATCATATTGAGAAGGGCATCAATCCCTTGTCTGTCAATAAATTGTATTTATCCGGTGATTACCTCGTCAAAGGGTTCAGGATTGGAGCCATTGCTGGCATAATTGCATTAACAGTAAGTTAAAATCTTGTCTGGTAATCTTAATCGTATTTCGCATTTGTGGCCAGTCATTGTCACTAACAAGTTCTCGGTTTCCAGGAAGCGACAGCCATTGGAAGATCGTTTGCAGCGATGAAGGATTACCAGATAGACGGGAACAAAGAAATGGTAGCGTTAGGGACGATGAACGTTGTAGGCTCGTTAACATCTTGCTATATAGCCACAGGTACCAAAACTTTACTGTCTCATTCCACTTTTAGTCTCTTTTTTTTTTCCCTCAGAACATCCCCTGTCGGTCCTAGTATTATTGTGAAATAATAGGACCAACATGGGATGTTCTGAAAAAAAAAAAAAATGACTAAAAGTGGAATGAAACATACCTATAAATCCATAACAAAAAATGGAATTAACCCGTCAATGGTTTGTGAAATGTTTCGGAACTTTTCTAGGATCATTTTCGCGGTCTGCAGTGAACTATATGGCGGGATGCCACACCGCGGTGTCTAACATTGTGATGTCGCTTGTCGTGCTCTTGACACTGGTATTGATCACCCCACTGTTCAAATACACCCCAAATGCCATCTTGGCGTCCATCATCATATCTGCAGTTGTTGGGATTATTGACATTCCCGCAATGTTGCTCATATGGAAGATTGATAAGTTTGATTTCGTCGCTTGTATGGGCGCCTTTCTGGGCGTCCTCTTCCACTCAGTCGAAATAGGCCTCTTGATTGCAGTAAGGACAATAAACGACGCCTTTTCTGGATTTCCCGTTTTACTATGCTCAAACTTTTAGCTGTGACGAAACAAATCATTCTGTTGTGACTTATTCTTTGTCCACTGGACTTGTGAATGGTGATTTGCACAACAGGTAGTCATTTCCTTTGCGAAAATCCTTCTCCAAGTTACAAGGCCGCGAATTGCTGTCCTTGGAAAGATTCCTAGGACTAATGTTTACAGGAACATACAGCAGTATCCTGAGGCAACAAAGTTTCCTGGGATTCTGATTGTTAGAGTAGATTCTGCAATATACTTCTCCAATTCCAATTATACAAGGGACAGGTACCTAAATTATCAGTGACTACTGTTTCTTTTAGTGACAAGGGAAACCTGTAGCCACCATCTGAGAGTATGCATTGAGTAAATTTCGTTTTGTGACCCTATTTGGCAAAGGACCACACCGAGGTAAACGAACTTAGGTTGCCCCGAAGGCCTATAGGCCGCTTTCACTGTAAGTCGAACTTGTAACCTTGGTGTTATCAAGTCAAACAGTTTAATTTATTTAGTTGGAGTTGCACTATAACTACTGTTTCTATTAGGATTAGCAGTTCAATTCTGGGTTTTTTTTTTGGCAGGATACTAAGATGGTTGTCTGATGAAGAAGAGAAGCTGAAAGAAAGCAACAGTGGATTAAGAGTCCAATATTTGATAGTTGAAATGTCACGTAAGTAGCACCCACTTGATTCTTTTTTTTCCAAGATAATGTTCTCAGAAGGATTCCTAGGAAGAAAATATAGATCCTACTTTGACCATTCAAAAGTAGTCAGAAATTTATGATTTTCGGTCATTACCAAACACTTTTCTCGGTGGTCATGTGAAGCCCGGCTTAAACTTACTTCCAGCGGTAGGGAGGTAGGTAGGCTAGGGTTTGAATTTGGGTTGAGTTCTTTGTGCACAGAAGTGTACATTCTAATATTGAGTCTCAAATTTTAGTAGGTAGGCTAGGGTTTGAATTTGGGTTGAGTTCTTTGTGCACAGAAGTGTACATTCTAATATTGAGTCTCAAATTTTAAAATTAGATTGATTGGATTTACCTTCTCATGGGTGTGAAGAGCAGGTTTGGTGAAGTCATGAAAACCTGGGTTATCCACCGAAGGTCGTAAAATATGATCAATTAAGTTGTCCACATGTTAAACTAATTTCCGACCACTAATTTCAGTAGTTGGAAATTAGGTTTTCTACATGATGACAAATTTTCCTATCACCTTTGTCAACCACCACCGGTGGTCGGGAAAGTTTTAAAAAAATCATAAATTTTCTCTTCTTTTTTTGGAATAATAAAAAAATTTGACAGAAATTAAGAATCTTTTTTCTATTGCAGCTGTTACTGATATAGACACCAGTGGCATCCATGCCTTTGAAGATCTGTACAAGTCTCTTCAAAAGAGAGATGTTCAGGCAAGCAAATTTTCTCAGTAATCTCTGAGCTTCAATTCTGAATAGAGAAATTTATGTGTTTTTTTTTTTCTGCATTTGAACAGCTTGTTCTAGCAAATCCAGGCCCAGCTGTGATGGCAAAACTCCATGCATCTAATCTTGCAAGCATGATTGGAGAAGGCAGGATTTTCCTCAGAGTTTCCGACGCCGTTTTAACGTTTGCGCCCAATATGGAGCCCTGAGAATGGCCAATCTTGAAATTCCGGTCACCGGAGAAAAGTTAAAGAAGACAACACACTATTATGCAGCTGGCATTTGGCGGAAGAAGAAATCAATGCCTTTATTGATGTGAGAGATTCAAACATTTGTGTTATGCCACGATGTTAGCTGGTTCTAGTTCTTTTATAGTTGTTGGTTTAGTATTGGCGTTATAGATTTTAGTGCAGTTTAAGTTAAGTCTTTTAAACTGCGGTCAGACTTTACACGGATAGCTCGGTTTTGATTTCAAGTCTTAGTTATGCTAATTCTTTTCGCTCGTATGTTGGTTTTATTTTAGTCTCATATTTGTAGTTAATTTCATCCATGCCTGGTACTATAATTGGTTATGTTAGCAGAGACGCTAATTGGGCGGCTCACACTTTAGCTAAACATGTAAGTGCGACATTTGCACGTTCTGTTTGGAGTGATATTCCTCCTCCTTTTATTGAGCCTGATATGGCTAATGCAATCTGATATCTTCTAGTTTTCAAAAAAAAAAAAAAAAGTTAAGTCTTTTAAAATTGGATCCCTAAAACTATTGGAGATGTGAAAAAAAAAAATACACCTTACAACGGCTATCACAATAGACAAAATTGGATCGGCCTGGCCCAGTGTGAATGAAGATTAGTCTGAGTATGGTAGGGCTTAAAGGTGCCTCTCCCATGGTCTAACAAAAAAAAGAAGATTAGTCTGAGTATGGTAGGGCTTAAAGGTGCCTCTCCCATGGTCTAACAAAAAAAAGAAAGGCAACTAGGCAAAATTCCCTAGCCTAGCCTAAAGAGTTTTCACATCTCGACTCGACTGAGTGATGGTGGAAATATAAATCAGAGTAATTCAGTGACTTCTTATATGAGATGACAAATGTGAGTGTCCACAAGGAGCTGTTAGGTCTCGGTCTTAAATGTAACTGTTAGGTCTCGGTCTTAAATTTTTACTCACAATTGATCACATAAGAATCAACTGAGTTGTACGTAGAAGCACGAAAGCATCAAAGCTGACGCACCAAACATGTGTGTACAGACAAGACCTACCTGCTCTCTCTCATGCATCCAAAACACATGAAATGCAAAGGGGGAAGCACCAAACTGCACTCTGCTCTTTCTCTCAGTTTTTTTTTCTGCATGAATTCGCTCTTTTGACTTTTGCCCAGACAAAATATATTCCATCTTTACTATGTGTATCCAACACTCCCATTTTATCTTTTCACTTTATGTTGTGCTTGTTTATTTGTAAGTTTTAGTTATTTTGAGAGGGAAAATACTACATGCACTCTCATTTCTTATTCCCAAATTGTACTCTCTTCACAAATTCTTGATGTAAACATATTCCCTCTGAGACTCACAAGATGAAAATAGCCAATCTTTATTTGTCATGTCGTGGAGACTCACATGATGAAAATAACCAATCTAAAATGATATATTTATCCTGAAAGAAAATTAATTACGTAAATTATGTTCAACATGAATATATACGTAATTACGCATGCAAAATAACTTAGTAATATATATATATATATATATATATATATATATATATATATATATATATATATATATATATATATATATATATATATATTAATTTTGCTAAGCATAAATTTGCATGGATGTTTGGGACTTTGGAATTAACAGCTTATGAATTAGAGTGAAGAAATCAATTTGGCAAATAATTAGCCGAAACCAATTCGCCGATAATTAGTCGATACCAACTCGGCAATAATCAGCCAAAACCAATTCGGCAAACATCACTCTCATCATATAAGCCGTAAAATTCCAATCGGAAGCTAAATTGAAGAACGGTGAATTACGATCCTTCCGGAAGACATGTTTTAAAAATTTTCGAAAGTTTATCGTCCGCAATTCTCCTTTTCGAACTTTTTCCGACCTTTCGAAATAACATCTCTCCATACTTTGTATTCTTACTACCAAACTAAAATAATATTTATAACTCCACAACTCCAGATATTATTTAAGTTTTCAGTGTAGTCCATCTGAAACATTAATCTTCATTACTATATAAATTTCCAACAACTTATATACTACTTAAAAAAAAAAAAATAAAAAATAAAAAAAAAAAAGCTAATTCATTATATTAATTATAGGTTGAAATGTTTACAATAAAAATCGTTAGAATGGTTAAACATTCCTTACAGTCAAATATAGAAACAACTTCCGTAGCAATGAAGTAGCAATGCTAAAGAAAACTTGATTGGCAGACTGTTTCACAAATTTGAAGCTGGATTCTTTGGAAGAACACTACTGAAAATTATGGAATTTCCGACCACCTGAAAGTGATCTTATATCATGTCGAAAGCTAAAAGTGGTCGGAAATAGCAACAAAGGTTTTTCCGGATACCAAAAGTGGTCGAACAAGACTTTCGACTTGATTTAAGATCATTTTCAGGTGGTCGAAAATTCCATAATTCCCAGCCGTGGAATTTAACGGATCTTTAATGATTTGGTCAAACGTACCCAAAACTGGTAGTGGTTAAATAGTTTTGCACACCACCTGAGTATCTATTTCCATTCTTCTATCCATTGACAATATCTCCATCGGGCTGAACTGCATATCATAGTTCATAGGAGTCTCTTTTTCATTGTCATGCATGTTTGTTATCCAGGATGAGATTCACATACGTCATGACCAGTTATATCGTTTCACGCTTTACTCATGCAAGAACCTAGAAGTCACATGTTTTATGGTGGTGGAAGAGCTCTAATGAGCTTTTCTTGGTGTCTTCACTGTAGGTTAATATGTTTCGGTGCGCTGTTAAAATTTTCATCATTTCTTAGATGTTTCTCGAGCTTACTAAACTGGGGTTTAGCTTAATTGAGTTGAGTAACATCTGATATACCTAATCCCAATCACATTGCATAGCTTTGTTTTAGTTTCTTTGTCTGCTAGCTTCACTTTTCTTGTTTCTATTTGTTTACAAAGGTTTTAATGGGCGATTTTTCTCAGAATGGTCCACAAGTTTTGCAGAAATTCAATAGAAGAGTTGGGGCATTAACTAGCTTGTATCCATAAAACATCTGGCGTAACATAGATAGTGAATAAATAGATAATGAATAAATAGGAGTTAATATAATTCCAATTGCTATTACAAAAGAAATTAGTATTTAGGACATGAAAAGATTTTTTTGGCGCTAATTATTTTAAAAAATACTAGTAATTTGGTAACAAAACCGCTCATACCTGGTAATGCAAGGGAAGCCATTGAAAAGCTACTGAACATCGTGAATATTTTTGACATTTGAATAGCTATTCCCCCATTTCGTCAAGATAAACAAGCCGTATTCTATCATAAGTCGTTCCCGCCAAGAAAAAAAGTGCAGCACCAATAAATTCATGAGAAATTATTTGTAAAAGAGATATTTTTTTATATATTGTAGCCTGAATCTCTCACATCAACAAAATTAAAACCAAACTCTTATGAAGTTGGTTATTAAACAACTTCAAATTAAGGCATTGATTTGAAGATATAGAAATAAATTGATTGGTATATGATATACATATGTCATGCCAGCAGCTATCTTTCTATATAATAAAGTCATAGAGCTTTGGCCAATTACAGCTTAGCATTTTAGTGTAAACGTATTTTTTTGATAGATAGAGATAGAGATTTTCTTTTCATATAGTAATTTTATTTTCCTTTCATTTTTTTTTTGATAAATAGAGATAGAGATAGAGATATGAATAATTATATTTTTCTTTATTTTTCTCTTTTTCTTTTTGTAAAAATAAAATTAATGTATAAAAAATATATCATTAAAAAACTCTGATTAAGATCTTTTGAATGACATATTGATTTGTTTTTATTTTTTAAAAATAAATTTATAGGTACATAAAGTCATTACTTTAGTGTAATATTTATATACATTAAGCTTTGTTTTTATTAACATATAGAAATAACATTATGAACCTATGGTAAAATGAATGGAAATACATATGATGTACATTTAGTTTAGGATTTTTGGACATTACAACTTATGTTTATAAACATATAGAATACGTATTAGAATAAATTTCACTTTTAGTCCACTGACTAGTATACATGAATCACATTTGGTCCTTAACTATTAAATTTGTTTAATAAGGTGCATGCCTATATAATTTGTATCACGTACATTTGGTCCTGCCACCCAATTTTCGACCAACTATTGTTGAAAGTGCTCATTTTGGAATGACTAAATGCATGCAGTGCTCCTTCCAAACGAAGTAACTGCAGCACTTCTGGACCAGGATCCACTATGGAAGGTGACCCTGGTCCACCATGGGAGGCTGTACCATTGTGCATGATCAATCATGCAACGCGCGTCAGACACTACAGTGTGTCTAAACCGACACTGTCAAAAAGACGTCGTTTTATTTAATGAAAAGAAACATAATCTTCGCAAAAGATAACTCTGTTCTTCAGTTGCATTTTGTATACACTGCAGTTTCAGTTCAACACAACTACAATTTCATTTCGATATAACTACAGTTTCATTCAATATTTATACACTCAAATATGTGAAATGTTATTTAATTTTATTTTATATACACTATAATTTCATTAAAACACAACTGCATGATCATTTCAACATAATTACAGCTTCATTGTACAATATACACTCAAATATGTGAAATGTTATCCAGTTTCATTTTATAGATACTGTAGTTTCATTTCACCACAACTATAGTATCATTTTGATATAACTGTAGTTTCATTTGATAATATAAAAATAATACGTGAGACAGTGTCGTTTTAGACACACTGTAGTGTCTGACGCGCGGTGCATGATATAACAGACGGGGAGCAACACGCATGACCTGCATTTACTAAAGAAATATATTATCTTCGAAACCTTAAACAATACACATAGCCTACACTTACTAATATTACATTATATTTAGTATAGTTGTTTAGTATATGCAAATTCTAATACTTTTGGGTAGCCAAATACATTATTTGTTGTGCTGACTACATTTAATTACAATTTTCAAATTCAAAATTTGTGTCTAGCAAAGTCACTTTGCACTCTAACTTTTAAATGTCGAGAAAATTTCAATTTTGGTCATATGACTATAGGGGCTTTATTAATTTCAACACCTGACTTTCAAAAGTGTCAATTTAGTACCTTGACTATGCAATTTTTATCAATTTTGGTCACTCCGGTCAAATTACCGGCCAAATTTCGCTGGAAAATTTTAACAGTTAAAATAATGAGGGTATTTTAATTTAGTCATTTCACATCTCTTCCTTCTTCTCCGACGAATCCGTCGCAGCAGCACACCTTCCAAAGCATACTTAAACTCATTCATCCAAGCTGCCGCCGGCGATTTATTAGGGTTCAGATGACCAAAATTCCGGTTGAAAACATATGGCCATTTGTGTAAGGGGAGCTTAAGATATCAGCGGACCTAGAAATCTCTGAACTGCACTTCTCTTTGTGCTCGTCCAGCGCACCTCCTGCCAAAATTCCGGTTGAAAGCTTTTCCGGCCAAAAAAAAGCTTGCTCGAAGAAGAAAGCGAAATTCTAAAATTGATGTTGGTGCCTATTTATTCTAAAATTTCTCTATATCAACATTATGCTAAAACTGATGTTGAATAAATACTTCTCTTTTTTGATAGTGTTGAATAAATACTTCTCTTTTTGGATAATGTTGAAAGCATCGCAGCGCACCTCATCCTCGGATTCGTCGGAGAAGAAGGAAAGAGATGTGAAATGACTAAAATACCTTCATTATTTTAACTGTTAAAATTTTTCAACGAAATTTGACCGACAATTTGACTGGAGTAACCAAAATTGATAAAAATTGCATAGTCAAGATACTAAATTAACACCTTTAAAAGTCAGGTGCTGAAATTAACAAAGCCACTATAGTCATAGGACCAAAATTGAAATTTTCTCTTACCTTAGCTTGCTTATAGATACCCACAAATTAGGTTCAGTCTTTGTGTTTTTTTTTTTTGTTTGTTTTTTTTTGTTTTTGTTTTTGTGTTTTTTTTTTTTTTTTTTTTTTTTTGGTGTAGTTCTCTTTATATGCCTATGGTATTTTTGTAGTTTGACAAGTGAGGGGTATATGATCCTTTTTTTAAAAATTTAATTTTAACACTAAGTCATTATAAAGCGAAATTTGATATTAGGTACTATACATACTTTATTATAATAAGATATAGTTTGAATATTATATAATATTTTGAGTATTTATTTTTTTATTTTTTACATTATTTAAATTTGATAAATAATATAATTATTGAATATATGTTTGTATTCGCGCATCGCACCTGTGCTATACTAGTATATATAATAGTGTTGTCTTCTTTCACTTTTTTCCTGCCACTGAAATTTCAAGATTGGCCATTCTCAGGGCTCCATCTTGGGCTCAAATGTTAAAACGGCATCGGAAATTCTGAGGAAAATCCTATCTTCTCCGATTATGCTTGCAAGATTAGATGCATGGAGTTTTGCCATCACAGTTGGCCTTGGATTTGCCAGAACAAGCTGTTCACATGCAGGAAAAAAAATACATAAATTTCTGTGTTCACCAGAAGCTCAGAACATTGAGAAATTTGCTTGCCTAAACATCTATCTTTTGAAGAGACATGTACAAATCTTCAAAGGCATGGATGCAACTGGTGTCTATATCAGTAACAGCAGCAATAGAAAAAAGAATCTTAATTTTCTGTCAACATTTTTTATTATTCAAAAAGAGAAAGAGAAAATTTATGATTTTAAAAACTTTTCTGACCACTGACGGTGGTTCCTGGAAAGTGGTTGGACATTCTGACCATCAGATAAAGGTGATACGAAAATTTGTCATCACGTAGAAAACCTAATTTCCAATCCCTAAAAATAGTGGTCAGATATTATTTTAACATGTGGACAACATAACCAACCATATTTTACAACCTTCGATGGATAACCCAGGTTTTCCTGGCTTCACCGGACATAACTTTCACATTTTACGACCTTTGATAGATAACTTAGGTTTTCCTAACTTCACCGGACTTGTCCTTCACACCCATGAGAAGGTAAATCGAGTCAATATAATTTCGAAATTTGAGATTCAATATTAGATTGTACGCTTCTGTGCACAAAGAGTTCAACCCAAAACTTAAACCCTACCCTACCTACGTGCCTACCACTGGAAGTAAGTTTAAGTCGGGCTTCTCATGACCACGGATAAAAGTATTTGGTATTGATAGGTAGTCGGTAATGTTTTGAGATCTTAAAATTGGTAAGATGACCGAAAATCTTAGGCCAATTAAAAAAATAGAGAGTTTGTCCTTCTCGACTTGCTCATTAAACTCATCAATCTTCTTGCCACAATCACACTTCTTGGTGCATTCACATGCTATAGAGGGCCTAAGTATTTGAAGTTCATCCCACAGGAGCTTCTGTTGAGTAAAGTACTCGTTCAGAGTGCTATCACCCTGCTTTGCTTGGTAGATTTCGCATTTAATTTCTGTAATTCGAAATAGATCCTGTTGACTGAACCTGCGTTTCAGGTCTCTCCATATTCCGTATGCAGTATCGATCTAGAGAACGCTACGCCCAATCGTAGGAGATAGCGATCGTACAATCCACGTAACGACCATATCATTGCATCGTCCCCAAGTTTCGAATTTCCGATCGTCTTTGGGGGGCTTGAGAATGGATCCGTCGACGAATTTGAGTTTGTTTTTGCACGAAAGTGCCATTGTCATAGCTCTCGCCCATGGGTGGTAGTTGGATCCATCCAATGGTGTCGAGACAAACATTAGGGCTGGGCTTTCATTCGGATGTAGAAAGTAGGGATTTGAATGTGAATCAGGATCGAAGGTTACCTCTATGGTGGCTGATTCAGTCACCGGAATAGAATGCGCAAGTGAAGCAGACGCCGGACTTCTTGCCGGAACGGTTGCCATATTGACTACCGGAAACGTCCTTGAACCAATCGTTGGCCACGTCTCCATGAGATTTTTGGAGAGCTCCTTCTAGTGAAGCTCTGATACCATGTTATGGAGCTGAAATAAAACTGAAACTGGGGATCTAAGGTGTTGTAGGAAGGTAAAGTGTTTGTATTGAATTGAGCCAAAAGGCAATGCAACAATACATATACAGTAGGAAAATATGGAAGACAATTGACTTAGCTAACTAACTAATCTAGCTAACTAATTACAACAGAACAACAGAAAGGATAACAGACTAACATAAAAAGATCTTCACCCTGAGCTACTGTCTACTTGCTATTTTTGATGTAATACAAGTACTCCCTGATAGTATGTAAGATAAGTGTTTATTCCCCAAACTATTTCCCAAATTAGACTGGCGCATTTCAATGCTCAATATACATGTTTTTTAATCATTCATACTGAACTGGAAATATAAGTATAGAAACTTTTTTAGGTCATTACTCCTTTCCAGTTCAATACTTTAGTTCAAAAAAAATGAGGTATTTGTGTAGGAAAATTGGTATTGCTTTTGTAGCTGTAAGTATTCATTTAACAAACAAAAAAACAACACTATGAAAACAAAATTTCCAAATTTCCATTTAACAAAATCCAACTTTTTAATTCCAGAAGCTTGAGGGTCCAAGGGCTTCATGCCTTCTTTAATCTATCAGGTCCAAGAGTATGTCTTTAACAGTTGCATAATGTACTGTACAACATCAACACATGAATTTAAATTTTAGTTATTTGTCACAATTTCAATTTTGAAGGTTGCATAACATTCACAATCCCCAATCAAAGTTACTCTGTAAAGGATCAACTTGAGATACAGAATCCTGCATAACATTCACATATGAATTAATTATTGAAAAATGAAGAACATTGCAAGTGTTTTACACATTATTGAAAATTTCTTTGTAAACCCACGTGCGATATAGAAAAATGCTAAATATAGTATAAATATTATATGCATTAAATTCAAGAAAGTTTGTAAAATAATACTAAATACAGTATTAAAATATATTAATTTCATTCATATTATTTTTCAATTTAGAAAAAACTTAACCAATAAATATAAATTATATATATATATATATATATATATATATATATATATATATATATATATATATATATATATATATATAGGCTTTGGTTCCCATGAGGTACCTAATTAAAATGAGATCATGAGATCCCATCACTAGCATTCACTCATTTAAATTTGATGGCTTAGATTAAAAGAGATTTAGGAAATAATTTTGGTCAGATTATAAGGATAGGGAGTTTCACGTAATTTTGAATGTGTATTTATTTTTGGGTAGAATATTAATGAATTATTGTGCATAGTAATAGCCAACCTAAGAATGGTAATAACTATTACTGCCATGTGATTACATAGCTACAGCAATTCCAATTAATGTAGTGACCGGGGAAGGAAACGCCGGTGAGGGACTGTGCATGCCGAGCTGAAAGGGTGTAGAAGACGGCGTGGTGGCTTGTGCATTGCGTGTGCAACATTGGGTATGTGGTCCTTAATTGGGTTTTTAAGTTGTTTATTTACATAGTTTGTGCATATGTAAGTTATGGCGTGTGCAATAACTGCGTAATGTGGTCCTTAATTGGTTTTTTAATCTGTTTATCTTCATAGTTTGTGCATTTGTAAGTTATGGCGTGTGCAACAACTGAGTAGTGTGGTCCTTATTTGGGGTTTTAATCTATTTATCTTCATAGTTTGTGCATTTGTAAGTTATGGCGTGTGCAACAACTGAGTAGTGTGGTCCTTAATTGGGTTTTTAATCTATTTATCTTCATAGTTTGTGCATTTGTAAGTTATGGCGTGTGCAACAACTGAGTAGTGTGGTCCTTATTTGGGTTTTTAATCTATTTATCTTCATAGTTTGTGCATTTGTAAGTTATGCGCGTGTGCAACAACTGAGTAGTGTGGTCCTTAATTGGGTTTTTAATCTGTTTATCTTCATAGTTTGTGCATTTGTAAGATAAGGTGTGTGCAACAACTAAGTAGTGTGGTCCTTAATTGGGTTTTTAATCTGTTCATCTTCATAGTAGTGTGGTCCTTAATTATTGGTTACCCATGTATACTTGATAGGATGTTGGAAAGACTACTATGACTTTGAGGAATGGATTCTTGAACGTGAGAATAATAACTCTTGTTTGGACAATAATTACTCTGCAAATAACTGTGTTGTCATTTCATGTAATGCAGAATCTCAGTGTGTAATATCCTCCATGTTCATCAAGTATGAGATGTATTAGTTGTAATTAATAAATAATATGTTTTCCTAACAGCAAAAACAAGAATGGAAATGACTGAAAAATATTTGTGGTCTTTGATAAAGAAGCTTGAAAGCTATTCAAGAAAATCCACTGGCTTCAAAGCTACCTGGACTATTTGTCTATTTCAGATGAGTGTTGTTGAGAAGTGGAACCAACACATTGTTTTTCCTACCAACTAATCTCAATGTTTCTTCCTGCTCTCCACATCCCACTTCTATATAAGCTTGCCCAGATACAACCCAGACCATAATCCAAGCTGAAATAGAAACAAAACATCTTCACCACCAAGAATGGCTCATCATCTCAACCCATCCTTTCTCTTGCTTTTCTTGATCTCTCTGTCACCGGCGCTCGAGTCCAGAGACCTTCTGGAGATGACATTGCCAAAGTCCAGAGACCTTCTGGAGATGACATTGCCAAAGCCTGAGCTGCCAGAAATTCCAAAACCAGAGTTACCAACATTCCCAAATCCTGAAATCCCAAAACTAGAGCTTCCAACATTACCAAAGCTTGAAATCCCAGAAATCCCAAAAAAAAAAAAAAAAAAAAAAAAAACAAGAACGAAACCCTAACCCCGTCGGGCGACTCGCACACGCCGCTACACGCAGTCGCACACCCCGAATTAAACCAAATTTGACATAATATACTTAAAATTAAAATAGAAAAATGATTTTGCTTATAGTTCATACTTTTACGTTTTACATTTTCAATTATCTATGTGCTTATGCTCCACAGATAGGGCTTCCGAGAATTATTCGCCAATATCTATGATATTCTGTTGCCCATTACATCAAGGATTGATAACCTTCCATTGAACGAATTTCACAAGGATGTAATTACTAGTACTGACTAATAACATATTCTACTTAAAGCAAAGAAAAACAAATGCAGCGAGCATTTTCTACTTAAAGCAATTAGAATGAACATAGACAACAAAATGTGCAATACTAAAATTGTAATTTGATGGGGATTTCTTTTCCTCAAAATATGGACCTTTAGTTACGGTTGAAGAACATCACCCACAATAATGAATGGCAGATCATCATTTCCCTTAAAAGCAATTAGCCTGAACATAGAAATGATATAATATAAAATGTGAAAAACTAAAATTGTACTAAATTCAAAATCACCAAAGAATTTCAAACATGGTTATGGAAGAACAAATTTCAACATAAAGAATGGTAGTGAAAGGATACATTAACCTACAATACTAATATGATTAATATGAAAATGCAGTGAGCTACGAATTTAAGAAAACATGAATATGCCTAGCACAAACCAAAAATCAACAGAACTGTGTTCATATGCACACCCATAATTCAAAACACACTAATCACAAAACGCGCACACACCCGCCTAATAAAAACAGACTCCTAATAAAACCCAGTATATTAAAATTAAAAAAAAAAAAAAAAAAAAAAAAAAACCTAAGAACCTTGGAGACAAACCCTACCGTGGTTCTCAAACAATGGAGCACTGCCGCCCACCGCTGACGCCATACAACGACCTCCGGCGGCCTCCACAAAACTCTGGCGAACGGCGAGTGCCCACCGGAAACCAAGCCTACCCGCCACACTAAACCCATCGTGAGATCATGCGAAACCACCCCATCGTCGATCATGCAAACCCCAAGACCCGAACAGCAACAAAAAAGCAGAAAAATACCTTCAACAACACTTGAAGCAGCACTCCTTCAACGCTTAGACAGCCCACAGGAGGAAGTGTTGCAGTATACTAGGCAACGACTTCGTATCTCTGCGAATTCACCGTGAAAACCGATAGAAGATGCGACCTTTGCGTATACAATAACACATAATGAATAAGGAAAAGAAAACCTAACATATTTAGACACGGAGAAACAATTAATGAAATTATAAAATTACCTTGTTACCCCTAATTATATTGAATAACAGCCATTTACAAAACAAATATCCTAGAAATCTAAACCCTTCAAATATAGAAATGGATGCTCATGATCGAACCTCACCGGATCTCATTTTAATTAGGTACCTCACCTGATCCAAAATCTATATATATATATATATATATATATATATATATATATATATATATATATATATATATATATAAGTACGACATTTGTTAACATACATACTAAAAAAATAAAATATTAAATTATAGATTGATATTAAATTTTATATTATATATATAAAAATATGATATGAGCTTTATTCATTTATATATATAATTTTTAATTTCATAATTATGTTGATTTGATTTGTAATTATTAATATACTAGTTTTTTTTACGCGCATTGCGCGATTGAGATAATGCCCAATGTTTTTTTTTAAATAAGTACTATAAAATATATCAATGCAAGATTATATTGGAATTGTTCATGCATAGATAATTGAATGTTGAATTTGCGTATTTAAATAGGCAATTCTAAGTTTACAAATGCAAGATAATATAGTCAAGATTGATTATAATTGTCAATAAAATAATTATATGGGTATGATTGAAACCAAATACGGGAAATAAGGGAGAGCAAATAAAAATTAGGGCATAAATATTAAATATATACTAATATTGAAGAGCTAACTGTTGATTGCCAAACAAGGATATTGCGAGATAGTTTCCCACTTCAATTTGTTGTGTGATTTGAATACTCTTTTTGTCAATAAATCCCCCAAGTAGTTAATATGATTGGCTTAATTATATATTTTTTATTTTTTTATAACAATTATTATTATTATTATTATTATTATTATTATTATTATTATTATTATTATTATTATTATTAAATCTATCTATACCCTTATGTCATTTTACATGTTAATCTAAACGGCTAATTTTGTCAAACATCTTTTTACCAACCGTTGATATAATTCGTTGGTCAAATCCACCAACGCTAACCGCTAACTGCTTATTATCAAACAAGAACATTGCGATGTAGTTCTCACTTCAATTTGTTGTGTGATTTGAATACTCTCTTTGTCAACAAATCCCTCAAATAGTTGATATGATGACTTGCTTTATTAATTATGTTTTTTAAATTTTTAATTTTGTCATGGTATTAATAAAATACTTGGTAAATAAATATATAGCATTATTTTGTATTATCACTTTGATATTTAATTTAAAAATAGGGCATAAAAAAGATAATAGACAATGTAGTGAATATAATTAATTGATTAATTTGAATGTAAAGAATTTTTACATTGGAGAAAAATAAAGACAATATAACTAATGAAATCATTTCTCTTATTTAATTCATTGATAATGAATAATTTTTTTTTGAATAAAGACATTGTACACACATAATTCTAAATTAAAGAAATGCATATGCATTGTTTTTTGTTGTAGCTACTAAATTATTAATTAATTAATTTAATAAGAGTAAAATAGAGTACTAATTATGTTAACTTTAATTTGATTGGGATGGGGTTCGAACCTGAGACCTTTCTTATTAAAATCAATGAGTAAGTTAACGGTGAATTGACAGAAACTAACGGAAAAAATAATATTTAACGGAAAAGTTAACGGAAAATCATATTCATTAAGGATAAATTAGGAAATCTCAAGGAAAAATTAAAATTGGATCAATCTGAGCCATTCATTTGATTTAAAAATTTGACCGCCATTTTTTCTACCCATTATAGGCCTAACTCTCTTGGGCTCTTATTAGTGTATATATATATATATATATATATATATATATATATATATATATATATATATATATATATATATAATATACTAGTTTGTTTACGAGCATTGTGCGATGGGGATAATGCCCAATATTTTTTTAAAAAAAATAAGTACTTTAAAGTATATCAAGACAAGATTATATTGGAATTGTTTATGCATAAATAATTGAATGTTGAATTTACGTATTTAAATAGATAATTCTAAGTTTACAAATGCAAGATAATATAGTCAAGATTGATTATAATTGTAAATAAAATAATTGTATAGGTATGGTCGAAACCAAATATGGGACATAAGGGAGACCAAATAAAAATTAGGATATGCAATATTAAATACTCCGTATATACTAATATTGAAGAGCTGACTGCTGATTGCCAAACAAGGACATTGCGAGGTAGTTTTTCATTTCAATTTGTTGTGTGATTTGAATACTCTTTTTGTCAATAAATCCCCCAAGCAGTTAATATGATTGTCTTAATTATATATTTTATTTTTTTTATTTTTTAAAACAATTATTATTATTATTATTATTATTATTATTATTATTATTATTATTATTATTATTATTATTATTATTAAATATATGTATACCCTTAAGTCATTTTACATGTTAATCTAAACAACTAATTTTTTCAAATATCTTTTTACCAACCGTTGATATAATTCGCTGGTCAAATCCGCTAATATAATCTGCTAACTGCTGATTGTCAAACAATAACATTGCGAGGTAGTTCTCACTTCAATTTGTTGTGTGATTTGAATACTCTCTTTGTCAACAAATCCCTCAAGTACTTAATATTATTGGCTTTATTAATTTTATATATATATATATATATATATATATATATATATATATATATATATATATTTTTTTAATTTTTCCATGTTATTAATAAAATACTTGGTAAATAAATATATAGCATTATTTTGTATTATAAATTTGATTTGATATTTAATTAAAAAATAGTGCACAAAAAAAATAATAGACAATGTAGTGAATATAATCAATTGATGAATTTGAATGTAAAAAATTTTTACATTGGAGAAAAATAAAGACAATATAACTAATACAATTATTTCTCTTAATTAATTTATTGATAATGAATAAATTTTTTTTATAATAAAGACATTGTAGGGACAGTGTAGCGAATATAATCAATTGATGAATTTTAATGTAAATTAAAGAATTTTTATATTGGAGAAAAATAAAGACAATATAACTAATGAAATTATTTCTCTTATTTAATTTATTGATAATGAATAATTGTTTTGAATAAAGACATTGTAGACACATAATTCTAAATTAAAGAAATGCATATGTATTATTTTTTGTTGTAGCTACTAAATTATTATTTAATTTAATAAGATTAAAATAGAGTACTAATTATGCCACCTTTGATTGGGATATGGTTCGAACCTAAGACCTTTCTTATTGAAATCAATGAATAAGTTAACGGTGAACTAACAAAATTAACGGAAAAGATAATATTTAACGGAAAAGTTAACGAATAATCATATTCATTAAGGATAAATTAAGAAAATCTCAAGGAAAAATTAAAATCTGATCCATCTGAGTCATTAATTTGATTAAAAAATTTGACCGCCATTTTTTCTACCCATTATAGGCCTAACTCTCTTGGGCTCTTATTAGTATAGTAGATAGTAGATAGAAATGTTTGTAATTATTATTTAATATAACATCATATTATTTAATATAACATTATGGGGGTGTTTGGTAAATGGCTGATAGCTGATAGGTGATTGGTTTAGTTGGTATTTGATAGCTGATTGTGTTAACTGATTTGACCAGTTTATTGTATTAGCTGGTTATAAAAAAAATGTTTGGTAAGTTAGGTGTTTAGTATTGGCTGATTGCATGTAAAATTACCTTTATGGGTATGAATATATTAACATTAATATTTATTATTAAATGGATTTATTACTATTACTATTTATTATTACTATTGAATATTTATTATTATTAAATAATAAACCCACAACCCATATTATTATTATTATTATTATTATTATTATTATTATTATTATTATTAAAATGAAAACCTACCCACCCCTATTCTTTCTTAACTTAAATGCCAAACCTACAGTCGGCAGTTCCACAGCCCAAATCAAATCAAATCCCTAAACCCTCTGCCCCAAATCAAATGTGAACAAATAGCTAGAAGCAGAAATAGCGAGAAGCGAATCAGATGCAAGAAGCAGTGGGAAAGAAGAATGGCGAGAATCAGATGCAAGAAGTAATGGGGAAGAAGAAGAGCGAGAATCAATGGCAGCAAGGATGAAGATGATCGATTTGGGTTCGTTTACTTTCAATGTTTTTTTTTTTTTTTTTTTTTTTTTTTTTTTTGTTTTACTTTTAATTTGTGAATTAAAAAATATAGTATGTGTATTTGTTGTGTGTTCTGAATTTTGATAATTTCACATCTATTCTGAATAATGATTCTGTTTTTTGAATCAAAAAATTTTCATATCTATTCTGAATATGTAGTCTATTACTCAGACCGTTCTTAATTTGGGTTTACTGTGATATGAGACCATGTCTTTGTGTACTTCTCTGCTTACTACTCCTTATACAACACGATTTCTCAACATTTTTTGCCCTGTCTCTAAACATTTTAGTTTTTCTTGTACGTTGTTTCGTGATTCGGTGCAAAAATGGTTCATGATTTATCCATTCTTTTTATTTAGTTAAGTTTCACAGATGTATACTTTAATTCTGTTTCGCAATTAAATAATATCTGTTTGCATTTGTGTTTTATAATTTAACTAACATCTCTTTCTAGTTTTGTCACATGATGAAATTAAATTCTGATTCCTCAGTTCTCTATAGGGATGATTCCTCCAGTTTCAAAGCAGTAGTGTTTATCATATGCTGATTTTTGTCATGATGAACTTTGCATCGCATGGGTAAAACTGTTAGTTGCTCTAAAAAATAGTGCTCAGCTGAAGTGCCTTAAATGAGTGACTTACAAACTCATGTCCAGTTTGATACCTAGTTAAAAATAAAACAATTTAATTTTTTTTTATTAGATTCACTATCAGAAAGTATCATACAGAGAATGAACTATTGCACCATTGCAGGAAATAACCACAGCAAGAAAAAACTATTGCAGGAAATAACCATTGCAAGAAATAACCATAGAGAGAGTTCTTACACACCCCAAGCACAAGATTCCATCTTTACTCTTGCAAATATGTAAGTTATTAATACTTTTCAGGTTTTTTTATTGCTTAACTTTGGTGGTATGAACTTAGTATTTTGTTTTCTCCTATAGTTCTATAGAGCTTAATTATGGTTTTGAATGAACTATTGCAGGAAATAGCCATACAGGGAATTTCTACCCACCACAACAGAAAGAAAGATTGTTCTTTCTCTGGTAGATCTTGATTTGTTCAGATTTCTCTGATGATTCAGCTTTCTTTTTTTAAATAGGTAAGTTCCAGTTTATACTTCTCAATTATTTATTTTTTGAGTGCTACCATTATGTGATGAATATTTATGTGTATTATTAGTTAAAGTGCCAATTGATTAGAACATTGAGTACATAATGATTTACTAAACTCTCTTGAATGTCTGTGAGAACAATCATTTCCTTTCACTAAACTAATACATTAGGTATTAATTGATATAGGTAACTTGAAAATGTTCTTCTTGAGAAAATCAAAGTATTAAAATGCATATTTTGTCTCTCAAAACAAAAATGCATACTTTGTAAATCTATACAAAGTTGCTCCCTTCCTTATATTCTTCATGAATCTTACTGGTTCATGTGAATATGACTCCTAGCATGTTTCCTGCAAACTTAAATTTAAAACAATCAAGCTATAGACAATGTAAACCAATCCTTAGGAGTTCATATTAAGAGTGCCACAGGGTACAATTGTAAATTATCCAAACCACAATTAAAAACAAAAATCTCATTGCAAAAACCACAACATAGAAACATCCATCACCACCATACTACGAAAGGGACTATCCCCAAACCAACATATAATTTACTATAATACATATTTTATAAATTAGTATCATGCACACAATTTAATACACAATGGCACATTAGCATACATGTAAACATCAGGTTTTGAACCAATGCTTTATCAATTAATAAATCTATGCACACGGCATACAAACTATGGCATACGACTACATTAGGCCATGCACACAACATACAAACTAGCACACGACTACACCTGTCAACCCTATACACACGACTACATACAGACTATGGCACACGACTACATTAGGCCATGCACACGACATACAGACTAATGGCACACGACTACACATGTCCGCACAATCCTCTATAATATACTTGTCCTCATTTGAATACATCTATATAATATAATTGATAAACTTTTGCCTATTCACTTTAGGTTGTGTCAAAATCATTCACATGACTTGCTTGATGCACAAACTGCACTGAATTGCCAAAGAGGTCAGTTTCTGAGAAATTATGACTGGATCAGCAAAAACGGACAGTCTTGAGAAACCCTGTTCAACTGAAGGCTGGACCGTTGTTTTGCCTCGCCGTGCAAGGCCAAAGAAGAGCTCCTGCAAAACTATTAAGGCCGAAGAACAAAAGCAAGAGCAACCTTGGACACCACAGGATCTCAAAACATACCCAGAAAGAGAAGAAAAGCTGATGCAAAAGATGCAAACCTGCATTCAGAAACTAGAGAAGTCCGAGTTTTGGCTGACTTTCCTGAACCAATTACAAACAAGTGAAACCTCAGATAGGATTGTGAATGCTTTGGGCTCTGAAACAAATATGTGCATGGTAATATATGGTATCGGTAGCATTGAATCATATGAACCGCCTAGATTGCAGCTCAGCCTTGCAATCCTGATGAAACGAGAGTTTAGCTGGATCGGGGAGATGGAGGTGTTCGATCCAATCATTTCCCTGACAGAATCAAAAGTTCTGACAGCACTCGGGTGCTCCGTTCTATCAATCAATGAGCATGGCCGGCGCCAAGCCCTGAAACCTACACTATTCTTCATGCCACACTGTGAGGCAGAGCTGTATGACAATCTGTTGCAGGTAAACTGGAGAGTGGATCTGCTGAATCATATCGTTCTATTTGGTAACAGTTTCGAGGCATACGAACATCACATGTCAGTATGCAAAGATCTTACATCTGCCAAATCCAGAAAGCATATCCTAGCGGCGAGGAAGTTCTCCAAAGAGGTAGGAATCCACTGTTCAGATGATTGTTTTCGAGCTTTCAATGGCTCCAGTTGGCATTTCTTTAGTCTTGATTCAGAAGCAGCATTAACGAATTTAAGTCATGATTAATGATCTTAACTAGCATTCTTATGCTGAACAAGCCTTGACTCAGTTTTAAAGGAAGAATTGCACTTTTTGTCTGAGTTATATAGGGTAGTAGTAGATTTAGTTCATGTGTTATATGTCATATATTGTATTTGATTCTGTTTGGCATACATAACTTACAAGTTAGCTTAAAGCCGAACTTATTTTGAAACTCTATTTAGGATAGGGTTTTAAAATAAACTAGAATTTTCACCCGTGCGTTGCATGGAATGAATTTGTTATATAATTATTTAAATTATAACATCAAATATTATAAAGTGTAATTGAAGATATGGTTTGGATCGTTTATGTTTGTTGATGCTATCATTACTTGATAGTTGATCAAATTAATAGAAAATAATAAATTTTATTAGGAAGAGAGATTTTTTAGGAATTGGGCGGGAAGTTTAAGTTCAGTATATAAAAACAGATAAATGTTAAAAAGAAATGAGTTAGATTGGATGGTAAAGCACGGTTAGTTGTTCAAATCTTAGCTTTCATACATTGTTGTATTTTTTACTTTTTTTAAATGGCTTTTCACTTATTACTTATTTTTTTCTTATTAATTAATTATGAGATTTTCTCACACACATATATATAATATTCTTTTATATTAATAATGACGGGTAAAAACACTACAAGAGAAACAACACAAGATATTATTCTCCTTGGGCAGAAAACACCCCAAGTCTTTCTGAAGGATCACAACCATCTCAATAGGAGGGCAAGTAAGAATGAACGCAACTCCCATAGATCTGGAACCATTCCTAATAAATCAGTCAGCAACTTGGTTCTGAACGTTTGGTCATTATATTTTCCTTATCGCACTAAATAACATCATACTTTAGCATCGACACTCATTGCTGGAAAACAGCGATTTTTCGACTATTAGAAAGTAGTCGGAAATCACTAAAATCTTGACGAAATTACGGAAACCACTGTTCCGACCAATTTTTCAACAAGTGGTCGGAACTATCGTCTACTATAATAGGTAGTCGAACATTTTTTGGTTTAGAATAGCACCATATTTTAGCATAAGTGCTCATATAGTCTTAATACAACTAGATATAATTAAAATTGACAAATTATATATATATATATATATATAAAGAGGCTAGACGTCTTTTCCTTTGGAGTTCCTCTCCGTTTCCTGATTAAAAAAATAATAATAAATATAAAGATACATGAAATTGGATTGAAGAAAATATTATGTGTATGGTGTCATGCAAATATATTAAAATATTTATCAATGAAATTTTATTTTCATAGAATAGAGGATTAGAAAGGTAAGTTTTAGCTGGTATCGTTCACACTTTAGTCAAAGAATTGAATTATTGTATAATTATAGATGGGTAAGTCCGCACGTTAAGACAAGTAGATGATCACTAATTCTCTAATTCTCTAATATAATTATTACTAAATTTAAATTAGTTAACGATGAAAACGATGGAGCGAGGGAGAGTGCCGCAATGATTGTGGTCTTATAATAATACATTATGGGTAAAGATTTAAGATCGAGACTTAATAGTTGCATTGTAAAAATTAGTCTAATGGTACCATGTTGTTCCCCTATGTGGGAGGTGATAGGTTCAAGCCTCAATGGAGATTTTTGATGTAATTTCACGTACTATAGTCAAGGGACTATTTTCGTAATTAACATTTCAAAAAAAAAAAAAAAAATCCCATCAATTTGGTTCCTAAATTTCAATAATTTTGGTTCCTAAATTTCAATAATTAACTCGAAATCTAAGCACCAACATCAAAAATTTTTGACCCAGAATGCTTTTGTGACAATTTTTTTTTCCACATCTCCAAAAGTTTTACATATCCAATTTTAAAAGACTAACTTAAATCACACTAAAATCTATAACGCCAATACTAAACCAACAACTATAAAAGAACTAACATAGTCGCATAACACAAATGTTTGAATGTCTCACATCAATAAAACCAAACTCTTATGAAGTTGGTAATTAAACAACTTCAATTCAAATAAAGGCATTGGTTTCTACATATAGAAATACATTGATTGATATATAATATACATACGCCAGCTGTATATATAATAGTGTTGTCTCTTTCACATTTTTCCGGCGACCGGAATTTCAAGATTGGCCATTCTCAGGAGCTTAGGGCTCCATCTTGGGTGCAAACGTTAAAATAGCGTCAGAAACTCTAAGGAAAATCATGTCTTCTCCGATCATACTTGCAAGATTAGATGCATGGAGTTTTGCCATCACAGCTGGCCCTGGATTTGCCAGAACAAGCTGTTCAAATATAGAAATAAAAAACACATAAATTTCTCTGTTCATCAGAAGCTCAGAGATTGCTAAGAAAATTTGCTTGCCTGAACATCTCTCTTTTGAAGAGACTTGTACAAATCTTCAAGGGCATGGATGCCACTGGTGTCTATATCAGTAACAGCTGCAATAGAAAAAATAATCTTAATCTTCTGTCAACTTTTTTTATTATTCAAAAAAAGAAAGAGAAATTTTATGATTTTAAAAACTTTTCTGACCACCGACGGTGGTTGCTGGAAAGTGGTTGGAAATTCTGACCATCAGATAAAGGTGATAGGAAAATTTGTCATCATGTAGAAAACCTAATTTCCGATCGCTGGAAATAGTGGTCAGAAATTATTTTAACATGTGGACAACCTAACCGACCATATTTTACAACCTTCGGTGGATAACTCAGGTTTTCCTGACTTCACCGAACATAACTTTCACATTTTACGACCTTCGATGGATAACTCAGGTTTTCCTAACTTCACCGAACATGTCCTTCACACCCATGAGAAGGTAAATCGAGTCAATCTAGTTTCGAAATTTAAGATTCAATATTAGATTGTACACATCGATCTATGCACACAGAGCTTAACCCAAAACTTAAACCCTACCCTACCTAGCTACGTCCCTACCACTAGAAGTAAGTTTAAGTCGGGCTTCTCATGACTACGGATAAAAGTATTTGGTATTGATAGATAGTCGGTAATATTTTGAGATCTTAAAATTGGTAAGATGACCGAAAATCTTAAATTTCTAACTACTTTTGGATGGGTTGAAATTCAAGTGGGTGCTACTTACGTGACATTTCAATTATCAAATAATGGACTCTTAATCCAGTGTTGCTTTCTTTCAGCTTCTCTTCTTCATCAGACAACCATCTTAGTATCCTACAAAAAAAAAAAAAAAAAAAAAAAAAAAAAAAAAAACAAAACAAAAAAAAAAAAAAAAAAAAACAAAATTGAGTTGCAAATCGTAGTAGAAAAGTAGTTATAGTGCAACTCCAACTAAATAAATTAAACTATTGACTTGATAACCACAAGGTTACAAGTTTGACTTCTCGTGAAAGCGACCTATAGGTCTTCGAGGAAACCTAGGTTGGTTTACCTCCTTATGATCTTTTACCAATTACGGTCACAAAATGGAGTTTACTCTATTCACACCCTCAAATAGTGGCTGCGGGTTTCCCTATTTACTAAAAGAAACAATAGTCACTGATTTAGGTACCTGTCCCTTGCATAATTGGAATTGGAGAAGTATATTGCGGAATCTACTCTAACAATCAGAATCCCAGGAATCTTTGTTGCCTCAGGATACTGCTGTATGTTCCTGTAAACATTAGTCCTAGGAATCTTTCCAAGGACGGCAATTCGTGGCCTTGTAACTTGGAGAAGGATTTTCGCAAAGGAAATGACTACCTGTTGTGCAAATCACCATTCAGAAGTCCGGTAGACAAAGAATCAGAACTGAATGATGTGTTTCATCTCAACTAAAAGTTTAAGTTGATAGTAAAACGGGAAAACCCAGAAGAGGCATCGTTCATTGTCCTTACTGCAATCAAGAGGCCTATTTCAACTGAGTGGAAGAGGACACCCAGAAATGCACCCATACATGCGACGAAATCAAACTTATCAATCTTCCATATGAGCACCATTGCGGGAATGTCAATAATCCCAACAACTGCAGATATGATGATGGAGGCCAAGATGGCATTTGGGGTGTATTTGAACAGTGGGGTGATCAGAACCAGTGTCAAGAGCACGACAAGTGACATCACAATGTTAGACACCGCGGTGTGGCATCCCGCCATATAGTTCACTGCAGACCGCGAAAACGATCCTAGAAAAGTTTCGAAACATTTCACAACCAGTTCCTTCACATAAATAAAATCATTGACGTGTTAAGTCCATTTTTTTTGTCCTGAATTTATAGGTGTCATTCCACTTTTTGTCCTCTTTTTTTCAGAACATCCCTATTGGTCATAGTATTCTGCAATACTACTAGGACCGACAAGGGATGTTCTGAAATTTTAAAAACTAAAAATGAAATGACACATATAAACGAAGATAAAAAATGGAATTATAACCATTGACAGTAAAGTTCTGGTACCTGTGGCTATATAGCAAGATGTAAATGAGCCTACAACATTCATCGTCCCTAACGCTACCATTTCTTTGTTCCCGTCTATCTGGTAATCCTTCAACGCTGCAAACGTTCTTCCAATAGCTGTGGCTTCCTGGAAACCAGAACTTGTTAGTGACAGTGACTGACCACAAACGCGGGATACGGTTAAGAATGTCAGACAAGACTTCAACTTACTGTCAATGCAACCATACCAGCAATGGCTCCGATCCTGAACCCTTTGGCGAGGTAATCACCCCAGAAATACAATTTATTGACAGACGAAGGATTGATGCCCTTCTCAATATGATTAACCTTTTTTTTAAGGTTAAAAAAACACAAAACGGTTAACACAGAAACAACATTATTGATTGGATCGAACTTATGTTGATGGGCACTTACAATCTGGACGCCATGCTTATCAGCATGTGTGATGTAGACGAAGAACGTTGAGATGATAACCGAGATTAATGGAGCAATTGCAGGCACCCAGAAATACTTCTTACTCTTCTTCCCCTGCAACAGGTAAGAAAAATATTTGCATAATTTATATATAAAACAAAAGAATAAAAGTAATCTGGTTATAAACAAGAAACGCTGTAATAATATGCAGATTCTTACAATGTACTTGGCAGCAAGAAGGAAAGCCAAGAAAGTGACTCCTATTACTATAGTCTGCCAGTTCCACTGAATTTTTTCAAGAGAAAAACGTAAATTACCCCTGGATTCGTTCAAGAAACACAACTGGAAATTATGAAATTTCCGTCTTAAATCAAGTCAAAAGCCTTGTTCCAACCACTTTTGGTATCCGGAAAAACCTTTGTTGCTATTTCCGACCACTTTTTGGTATTAACTTAATTTAAGATCACTTTCAGGTGGTCGGAAATTCCATAATTTCCAGTAGTGAAAAATCGATGGAACATAGCAAGAAAAAAAAAACTTTTCTCACCCCGTGATGAACTGAACTCCACACCGATTCCATCACAGATATAAGATCGGTTTTCTTGGTGAACTTCTTTATGCCAAGAAGGCCTTTGAGCTGTTGAAGGGCAATGGTTATGGCTGCACCACCCATGAATCCAACGATAGCAGCATGAGACAGAAAATCGATCAAGAAACCCAATCTGCAGCAACAAGTTATGAAGGTAAAAAAAATAGTTAAATTAACTTAATCATATATATGCATCGTGTCAATTTATGTATTATCTGGGAAAACGTTACACGACCTGAAGAAACCGAGCACGAACTGAGTAATCCCAGCAAAGAATGTAGCAGTGAAAGCGAGTCGTTGATACTCCAATTTATGTTTAACGGGATCATCAATTTCTTGCTGTAACATGGTTCCAAGCAACAGAGACACCACCGCCACTGGCCCGATGGCGATATCTCTTGAACTACCCATGAACGCATATATCAATGGCGGAACGAAGCTACTATCTGTAATGCCACAAAGAAAAACCCAAAAAAAATAAAAATAAATCAACACAGTTAAAGAAACACAGACTAAAAATACAAGATCTAAAACATGTTTAGCATACAAAGCCCAAACTGAGGATCCAAATTCGCGAGTTTCGCATACCCAATGTCCTGCACAAATGACAAAGTTAACAAAACCATCGCAAAAACATCCTAGTAAAACTTACATTCATTACTGGAAATTATGGAATTTCCGACCACCTGAAAGTGACCTGCAAAAAGTGGTCGGAAATAGCGACAAAGGTTTTTTTGGATACCAAAAGTGGTCGGAACAAGACTTTCGACTTGATTTAAGATCACTTTCAGGTGGTCGAAAATTTCATAATTTCCAGTAGTGATATTGTTGCATCCTTGACTAACCTGCGGAATGCACAGGCTAGCAATGGTGAGTCCGGCAATGAGATCGCCTTTAAACTTGGAAAGATTGTAGCATCTCCCCCATTCCAAAATGGGAAAAACCGCTTGGATTCCTAGGAACAACTTCTTCAACCAGGACTGATCCTTAAATTGGCGCAAAGGATCGTCATGGAAGAAGGTCTCCTTAACAGTCGCTTTGAATTCATGGAACAAGCTCTGCTTAGGAGGCACTCCCACCTTGTGAACATATGGCAAGCTATCCGAACGCCTGCCCGAATTAACACTAATGTTTGTACTATGAGCTGAACTCACCTCTGTCCCCTCGTCATCATCTATCTTACTCATTGTAACCAGACACAACAAAACAACCTTGTACAAGGTACACAAAACAACAGATTGTCACAAAGGAAATCAAGTAGTAATTACAAGAAACAAGAACACAAATGCTTACTTTGACGGACGGCTGAGATGAACTAAGGTCTTCAGAAACTGAAATCGAATATCTCCGCCATGAACAAGGTTAGTATTGTTGATCTTCCCGTCCTGGTTCAATGCACCCAAAACCAAACTGTATGTATATGTGTGTATAATAACTGTGTATAAGTTATTGGATAGCATAACAACTGTTTTCCCAATTACGTTAACATTATAATAATAATTCTTATGATTATTTATTATTTTCTTTTGATAACCCAGGTTTCCCGATATGACGTGATACGATGTTGTCATTGGGGTGACCATTTTGATTCCCAAATCGTGTTAAAATTGCAAAGTTAAAGACTTAATTGGTTAAAATTAAAAGTCAATGATCAATTTGTGAATTTAGCTATAGTCGAGAGACCATTTTAGATATTTACTCTATTTAATTATATGTTGTACTATTAGAATCATAGAAAAATGATATGTTGGCACATTTGTCGCAAGCTAAGAGTATTTTACATTAAAAAATTGAAACAACGTATTCATATGAAGTTTAGAGTATAAAATATTTATCAATGAAATTTTATTTTCATAGAGTAGAGGATTAGAAAGGTACGTTTTAGCTGGTATTGTTCACACTTTAATCAAAGAATTGAATTATTTTTGTATAATAATAATTATAGATGGGTAAGTCCGCACGTTAAGACAAGTAGATGATCACTAATTAATTCTCTAATTACTAAATTTAGATTAATTAACGATGAAAACGATGGAGGGGGGGGGGGAGTGTCGTAATAATAATAATAATAATAATAATAATAATAATAATAATAATAATATATTTATATAGAATTACTAGGAATTAAATTCCAGTGTTTGGTTTACAAGAATAGAATTACTAGGAATTTCAATTCCAATGTTTGGTATACATGGGAATTGAAAGGCAATAAGTAGTATAAAGTCAAAAATGTCCATTATTGTTGTTAGGCATTAATTTTATGTTAAAAAGGGAAGGGGTAATTTTGACTCATCATTATCTTTTTTTTCTTCCTGAAATCCCAAGAATTAAAATACCAGGAGGTGACATGGAATTTTAATTCCATGAAAATGGGAGAATTGCAATTCCTTTCAACCAAACAAGAGAATTTTGTGGCCTTTGGAATTAGGTGGGAATTAAGTGGGAAGGGAATTTAAATTCCCTCCAACCAAACTCCCTGTAATAGTTGTTTATTGATCTTTTTTATTTGAATCGGTGAACCATCTAGACTGATTTACCTAATTGTGATTATTTGTTGACTATGTCACAAAGTGGACTCCACCTAATACGCACCTTTGTGATAGCTCATAAATCAAAAAATAAAAGAGTTTTTTTTTTACTTTTTTAGTCCAACGACTATTGACAAATTTCATATTTGACCCTTAACTATTAATTTTTTTCACATTTAGTCTCACAACTTTTAAAACATTGGCACATTTGGTCATCTAACATAATCTCCGGCTACCAACTTTTTTAGATGAAAAATGTCATAGAAAATGACAAATTTATCCTTAAAGATAAGTCACTTAACTACTGTATACTCATGTTCAACAACATAGAGATATAAATGTAGTCACCCGTGACCATAATTTAAGTCAAAGGACCAAACGTGACAAGATTTTAAAAGCTGTGGAACTAAATGCAAAAAAAATTAATACTCATAAACCAAATGTAGAAATGATCCAGTAATCGTAAGATCAAACATCAAAGAAAAAAAAAACTCAAAAACAAAATATATAAGTGACCTAATAGTCATCGAGTGATGATTATAGTCGAAAATCATTATAGTTGAAAATATAAACTCATACATACAACACTCCAAGCTTCTCTCTTGGGATAAAATATTATAAAACGTGCTACCAGCAAAATTCAAACATATAACTTATGGGTTAACAACACAAGCACTAACCACCAAGCGAGTCAAGACTCAAGATCTTTACAACACTCCAAGCTACTTAGTACATGTTATACTCCCTAAGCTATCAGTTACATTATATTGTCATTAATTGCTAGCATAAGCTGATGAACAAAAAACAAAACAAACCAAAACATGAAACACAAAACATAGTGAAAGAATGTCGCACATAAATCAAGAGAATAATAGCCACATTGGATCAAGATCCAAATACTTATGTATGACTAGGTTTCCCTATAATTCTTTACTCTCTTTATCATGGGGACCAGCCTCCAGCCCCATTAATTACACAACCACTTTGTCTAACTACATATACTCCATGCATGTGATCATCTGATCTGATCGGTATTAATGGCAGCTATATATCATTCGACTCCCTGCACTTTTCCGGCGATGTTCCGGCGGCCTGCCGGCTTCAATAGGGCCAAAACTCTGCCCTTTTTACCTTCGATACGCTTTCGAGTACTCCCGCCGGCGACACGTTCCCCATCACCGTCACCTTCTTGTTCTCTAAGTCTATGCTGAAAGATGTCACTCCTATATATATAGTAATGGATTTGGTGAGTCGTTGTGTATAGTTTGATGGTAAATTACGCTTTTAAGGAATTTTACACTTCAATATTTTGATTCGTGTGACATTTTCAATTATAGTACTTATCGAATTAAGACATAATTTGCAACTAACTTTATTTTCTTCTCCCAAAAGGTTGAATCCCTAACACCTGACTCAAAAAATGATTTAAATCAAGATGACTCAATGGCTCAACAGACAAGCCAAATGTTGGTGCACACAAGGGATCTGCATACTTTAAGTATAATTTCCACATTGTGGCTGGCAAGGTTCAAACCTTGATCTCTTCTCTCAAATATTGCCTACTAAATCAGTGAGCTAAACGACTTGGACTGCAATTAACTTTCTTTCTTCCTCCAAAAGGTTGAATCCCCAACCCAGGCCAAAAAGACGATGTAAATCAAAGTGACTCAATGACTCGACAGACAGGCCAAATGTTTGTGCACATAAGGAATCTGCCTACTTTGACATAATCCCCACATTATGGTTGTCGAAGTTCAAAATTTGGTCTCTTCTCTCAAATACTAACTACTGAATCAGTGAGCTCGGGCTGCAATTAACTTTCTTCACCAAAAATAGGAGTGGTGAAAGAGGAAGAAGGAAAAAAAAAAAATTAATTAATTAAACATTTTTCAAATCTGAGTTTGGCTGGTACCTTCCATTTTAGAGAGGTGTTTCTTGACTTTACTAGCACAGCCCTGACAATGAAGAGAAACTCTCATCACCACCACCTGCCGCCACCGCCGGAAAACGCAAACCACCAGTACACATGCATTTATATCATCCATTTTATTAATTAAACCACCTCAAATGATCCAATATAATAAAACATAACAGAAAAAGTAATAATAATAATATATGCATAACCTGAAAGACATGAGTGTTGGAAGAGGATAATGTGGATGCCGCCGCCGCCGCCGGTGGTTTCTGCGCTTTTTCTCGACGACACTCACCGCCGTTACCATTTTTTACGGGTGCCAGTGCGAGTGAGGCGGCGGAGCAGCCGCCGGTAAATAATAACGTCTTGCCACTACGCCTCGTCGGTGGTTTCCGCGCTTTCTCTCGACGACAGTCAACGCCGCCGCTACCTTTTCTGACGGGTGCCAGTGCCAGTGAGGCGGCGGAGCAGCCGCCGGCAAATAGTAACGCCTTGCCACCACGCCTCGCCGGCGACGGCGGCGACGCCGCGTAGTCGCGGAATGTGGAGCGTGGTTTCTGGACTAACCGCATGTACTTCTCATTGCCTATAAAAGGCGAAATTCTCTTGTCCCCAGAACCCTCGTATCTCGACTCAACAGAATAGTAAACTGGTAAATTACGATAATTCAACGGTCCATTAGACGGGAGGAGCATGTATTTTTCATTACTAGGGACGAAGAGCGTCGGGCGTTGATGATGCCGGCGAGTCGGCGGCGTGGCAGCGGCGGCGCGGGAACCAGGGGGTGTCATGCTGCGGCGGCGGAGAACCGCCGTGGCTTTGTCGGACCGGCATGAAAACCCTCTCATCATATTCATAGTCTTCCCCGTCGTCGATCCTAACACGGCCTTCTTCATCTTGAATTTCATGCTACCTTAAATCTTCCGAGGTCGGCCGGTGAATAGTAATTGGGGACGCCGGAGAATTTAAAACTAGGTGCATAAATGTCCGAAGAAAGGGTGCGCATATATATACACACAGAGTGTTACTTTTAGTTCCGGAATTTATCTCTAAAAATGTTTACCTTTAAATGTCACAATAAATGTTTTATGATTTAATTTTATTGTTTGTTCTATATTTATAGGTAATAGTTCATTTTTAACTATTTTTTTCAAAACATCTTATTTGGTCCTATTATTATTGTATCATAAGAATAAGAATTTTTTGGTCATGTATCAATAAAATCAATTAAATGTCGTTAAATACAAGTGTGTTTTGATTTTTAATTAGAATTTTTTTTCATATATATATATATATAGCGGGTCATCCCACTTGTATATTTTAAAAAACAAAATCAAAATACCTTTGTATTTAACGGCATTTCAATAATTTTGTTGACGGGTGTAACAAAAATGGTCATCTCACAATAACAGTAGGATAAAAAAGGGATGGTCTGAGCAACAAAATAATTATAATAATAATAATAGTAATAATAATAATAATAATAATAATAATAATAATAATGCTTTAATTTTTTGATATGTTATAAGAGTATATATTAAAATTTAAATCCTCCAAAATATATTTATATTATAAAATTATTGTCCCATATATCTAATGTGTTGAAAATGTATGATATAATGTAAACCACTATATTGGCATATTGCCATGTATTGTCAGAATCAACATGGAGAGCAAGGTATGTAGTAGCAGCAAGAATTGAAACCTGCTCTTACATTTTCAAAGTAAAATAATAATAATAATAATAATAATAATAATAATAATAATAATAATAATAATAATAATAATAATAATAATAATAATAATAATAATTTCCCTTATTTAAAAAAAAAATAAAATTGAAGTGTTAGTTAATCATTGATTCTAGCTAGAAGTCTTCAATTCTCTCTTCTTTTTTTTTTTTCTTTTTTTTTTTCACTCGATCAATACAGAAAATGTGATGATAGTACATATTCCTGAACATATCATTAATAGTTCCCAAATAGCAATGGTTTTTAATACATGCATGTACGGATGGGAGGAACTAGTTGATGTATTATATGCCTCAAATTAAATTAGAACAGTTAAAAGCTAGGGTATAGTAGCTACCTCAATAATTCAACTCCTATTTCATTGCCCTGAAAATGACTTGAGAAAGCTCTTGTCTTTGGGGTACAACTGCCCTACCCACCTACTAAGTATACATGCATATATATGTGTATAGTTCTCCACATGCAGTATATTTACTTATCTAGCTGGGGTTCGACTCTTGTAAAGGTTGTATACTTCTCCAAGGGGTGTTTGGTAAATAGTTGTTAGCTGATTTGGTTAGTGAATTTTTCTAGTTGATAGCATTAACTGACTGTAGGAAGATATTTGGTAAGTTAGCTGATTAGCTTATTACATACAAAAGTACTTTCTCAAAAAACTAATCGAAAAAAGTTACTTTGAGCAATTTTTTGAATTTTAGCGTTTTGGAGCAATGAAATGTTACAAAAAACTAATTAATCAAACACTTGTATTTATTGTTTAACCAAGTCAAACAGCTAATAGTTGTCAAATAAGCTAACTATATTGTCAAACAGGGCCTATAAATATTTAACGGGAGTGGTGTGTATAATTCTCCATATGTAATATATTTACCTAGAGGTTTGATTCTTGTAAAGGGTGCGCACGCTGGTCTGATCTGAAAGCTAATAAGGGTCAAGCTTTCCCTGATGTGACTTGGACCGAATTCAAATTAGTCTTTGTCGTAATTAGACATCCTATGTTATTGTATGGAAAGAATGATAATGATAAAAATGGATTATCTCTTATCTACCGCCCCTATAAAAAATAACAAAATATTAACAGATTTAGTAACCGAAATAAATAACTACAACTTAAATACTTACCACGTAATTAGACGTCTAATTAGCATTTCAATATTTTACCAACAAAAATTTGTTAGTAAGTTAATAACTTACCAATATATTTTTCATTGGTCAATTTGATTTTTCTTATACTATATCAATGTGGTAAATCAGAATAGCTTTAAAACAGTAATAAACAGCAAACCAAACACAAGTGAAGGTAAGAAATGACAGAAGATGGTGGGTAAAAGGTGCAGGGAGAATCAGAAAGTAGGGAGGGCAAGTAGATCATATAGAGATCTACTACCATATAATAAAAATATAGGAGAATGTAAATCACGGTGACTCAATGGCTCAACAAACAGAGCCAAATTTTGGTGTGCAATAGAGATTTGTCCACTTCGGACATAATTCCCATAATGTTATCGCCGAAGTTCGAATTTTGATATCTTCTCTCAAATATTGTCTGCTAAACCAGTAAACTAAACCCGTGCAGACAGGATATGTGTTTTCTTTATGAAGGAATGGAAATGAAAGCGATACAAGAATAATTATATATTCCGTGACCATGCCCCTAATAAGGAAAATGATAAGTAGTGGATCAGAGTCCCATTAAGTAAAACTCTGTCACATATCTGAATTTTATTTGAGGAACAAAACACCACGTAAAATAAAACTTGTGACCAACTTTGTTACGTTTTTCCTTGACCAATACGGTTATCGGACTTAATCCTCCAATAAAATGGAGTAAAAATTGAAAAATAACTATTCAGAAATAGACCAAATACCATTATTATCATATCACTCCATGACAATTCAAGGCCCCTAGTAAACAGCAAACAAACCAAAACACTTTAATAAGGTAAGAATTGGCAGAAGATGGTGGGTCAAAGGTGCATATATTTATATATGGAGAAGAGCAAGTACAAGTGCATACAGAGTTGCAGAACATATATCAATTGCATATAGAGAGAGAGAGAGAGAGAGAGAGATTGATCTTCAGTCATAAATGAATGTAAGGTCAAGATTCTAGCTGACAAAACACTGCAGATTTCAGCTTCTTACACTGTTCCCCCACCCCCACCCCCACCCACCCTGGCCCCTAGTATTGCAGCAAATAAGCTTCAAACTCCAAAAATGATATATAGGGAGTGTTAGGAAGTGTTTGGTAAATAGCTGTACTAGCTGATAGTTGTTAGTTGATTGGGTTAATAAGTTTGATTAGTTGATGGCATTAGCTGATTGTAGAAATATGTTTGATAATTAATTACATGTTAGCTGATATATAGTTGATTACATACAAAATGACTTTTTTCAAAAAACTTGTCGAAAAAGCTACACTCATATTGGAGCAAAAAGCTGTTACAAAAAATTAATTAATTAAACACCCATATTGATTGTTTAACTAAATCAAACAGCTAATAGTGATCAAACAAGTCAAAATTGGCTGATAGGTTAACTATTTTCCCAAATAGGGCCTTACTCCCAAGAGAGTAAAACACTTATTACACATCATGATAGACGAGAATAATAAAAACTTTTAATTGGGAGCAGTTTATTGACCTTTTTTAGTTTGAGTCGATTAGCTATGAGTAATCTAAGTTAATTTGCTGATTGTTCACTTGTTTGTTGACTAAGGTCACAATGCGGTCTTCATTCAGAATGCACTATCCGGTATTCGGTGCGGGTTTTTTCGTAAATCAAAGACAACAATTGAAACTACGGGTCACTTTTCTTTTTTCATTTTTTTGTCTTGAAGGAGTCAGAACATGCTATGTAAGTCAAAAATAAAAATAAAATAAAATGTGAGAATACGTGTAATATTACTCTCCAAAACTCTATCCAATTTCGCCCTCAACAAGTAACCAGTACCACTATGTAACAAGTAACCAGTACCACTATGTACGTTCCATATATGTACATGCAAAATAATTGAAGATGTAATTAATTAAAGTCAACTTTTCAAGAAAAAAGCTTGAGATGGTCTGACAATATGAGGCAACTTTACTAATGATAGTCAAAGTTGATAGAATTGTAACAGTTAATATCATCAATAGTTACGGTCCATCCAGTTGTGTAGACCACGCTCCTAAAACGACGTCATTTCGTGTATTTTTTCGCATAACCCCCTGCAGCATACATCTTTATAACTCACAATGTAAATTATTCTAAAGTATAATATATATTATTCTAACTCATAAAAGTACATTATCTTATCCCAAAAGTTTCATTATTCTAACACATAAAGTATATTATTTTAACACATAATGTATATTATTCTAACACATAAAATACATAATTCTAACTCATAATGTACATTATTCTAACTCATAAATCCAACGACGTCGTTTTGGACCGTAGTCCACACAACTGTAAATTTGCCTAATATCATAAAGACTAATAGTCTTTGTTACTTGATTTAGTATTAAGAGTTATTTTTATCAACTTTTTGACCAAGTATAAGAGCAGTATTGAAAATTTAAGTTTCTCTCACTCTATGTACAAAGGAATTCATTAGAATGGGGTTAGAGTTTTTGTTGTGAACATTTAACATAACGAGAGAAGCTTGAATAATTTTGATTTGAAAAGTTACTATTTTTGCAATTGTAAGTTGTAACAATGACCAATGAAGAAAATAAAGAGAATGTTGTTTTTTTTTACACTACCCTAATATATGGTAAGAAAATTGAAACCAACTAAATGATTAAATCATATAACAAATGCATATATAGTCAATAAAAGTTCATAATTGATTTTATCATTTGGAAATAGTTAGATAACCATTTTGAAAATTAACTCAAAAATTAACTTATGTAGGATGATAAGAATGAACTGCATTGATAGCATTGGCTACAATTTCAAAGGCAAATTATTATTTGGACCGGTCCACCTTGCAAGGTAGACTCGGGTTCAAAATACACAATTTACATATTAAATGTTTACAATTTATATACTGAATGCTCACAATTTTGTAAAAAATAAATTGTGAACATCATGGTTGCAGTAGGCGCTAGTCGGGCGTCCAGGTAGCGCCTAGGCGAAATCTAGGCGCCGCTAGGCGGGCGCCAAAAAAATAGTGTGAGATTTGCAATTTGACAATTTTAATGAGGCTGTTTTCAACATTCAATCAAATAACACATCCAAATAAATGAAATAATGATAATTCATAAGTCATAACATGAAAATAATATTTTTTTAAAAAATATTCAAATACTTCAATCATTCAAAGATTCAAAGTATCAAACTAGTCTACGGACGGCTAGACCAGACGACATCAGATAAAATCGGAAGAAATCGACCAACTCAGCCGAGTTGGCCGACTAGGCCGATTTCGCCGTCTAGGCACCCGACCGATTTTTGGACGCCTAATAGTGAAAGCGGAACGGCTTCGCCTAGGTCGATTTTTACAATAGTGATGAAAATTAAATATGTAAATTGTATACATTTAATATACAAATTGTGTATTTTGAACCCGAGTTCACCTTGTAAGGTGGACCCTGATCCAAGGTACAATTATTGAATTTCAAAGCTTTGGTATACTACGTACATAGGTGTTCCTGGTCCCTTTTACACAGTACAAACGTAGCTAGCTAGGAACCTAGGACCACCGATGAATAAAAATTATTGGGTCGGGGCCGCCATCAAGTTGAAGGAAATTGTTAAAAAAAGTGGAATAAGATTTTTAAATTTTAGATAACTTAATATTACCTGGAGTTGTCCGAGTATAGTAGCATCATCATATTTAGTTCTAAACTTTTTGTGATTTTTTCATTTGTTAAAGTAAAGACAAAGTTAGGAATATAATTGATTAAAAAATTGAAAGTTGAAGAACCATGGATGGTATTAAAATTTTAGAACTAAACGCAACGGTGCCGCTATGCTTAGAGGACCTCAACTGATATTAATTCAAAATAGACAAAATTACTTTGATTAACACGTTTCAATCACCCTAAAACGCATTTAGACTAAATACATTTCTGGGGTATTTGGTATATAGCTATTAGTTGATTGAGTTAGTGAGTTTGACTGGTTGATAGCATTTGCTGATTGTAGAAAGATGTTTGGTAAATTAATTGTTAGTTGATAACTGATTACATACAAAATGATTTTCTCAAAAAATTGATCATGAAAGCTAATTTGAGCAGCTTTTTAAATTTTAACGTTTAGCGTTTCAAAACAATAAGCTGTTACAGAAAGCTAATTAATCAAGCACTAATATTAATTGTTTAATCAATTCAAACAGCTAATAGTGTGATCAAACAAGCCAAAATTAACTTATAAACTAACTAAAACAGCTGATAGCTTAAGGACGACTAATAACACAAATCTTACCATTACTCTATAACCTAAGTACGACAAATACAATTTTCTCTAAAATAAATATATTTAAAAGTGAAAACATTACTTTACGATTGATTGGCTAAGTCTATTTAAGTGAGGCCAAATAGCTCAAAACTTGAGCCAAACCTGAACTCAACTTATAAAGCTCAAACCGAACTTCGTACTCTAAATTCAGCCAAATTTCAAACTTTTAACGTTCAGACTTACATTCTTACTCTGGGTAAAATTGTTGGTATTTATTTACCAACTTTAACAACATAACTATAATAATGCCAACATTGGGCACGCAAAAAATCACAACTTTGCACAATGTTGTCATTTTCAACTCCACAAAGACTGATAAGGACACTACTGACTCAAACCAGGGCAAATGTTTCACCAAAAACTCATATTTTGTTTCTGAAACTACCCTTTTTTTTTTTATGTCGAGAGAAACCCGCAGCCACTACCTAATGACATACACAAGTAAACTCTGCACATGTCTAATAGCCAGACAGCACTAAGAAAGTGTTGACAAGAATTGAACTCATGACCTTTAGGTACGAAAGTCATGTTGCACCCACTCGACCACTACCTAAGGATATGCACAAGTAAACTCTGCACATGTCTAATAGCCAGCAAACCGCACAGGAAAGGTAACTACACTAAGAAGACCCTGTGCGACGGAATTGACCGAGAGAGAGTTAACAAGAACTGTACTCGTGACCTTTAGGTACAAAAGTCATGCTGCACCCACTCGACCACTACCTAAGGATATGCACAAGTAAACTCTACACATGTCTAATAGCCAGCAAACCACACGGGAAAGGTAACTGCACTAAGAAGACCCTGTGCGACAGACTTGACCTAGAGAGTGTTGACAAGAACTGAACTCGTGACTTTAGGTACAAAAGTCATGCTGCACCCACTCGACCACCACCCCTATCAGGGCTTGTAGAACTACCTTTATACATAAGGGGCACAGCTCTTCCTAATCCAATGAATGTGAGAATTAATTGCCACAGGGAGAATTCTCACTTTCTAAGCATGGACCTACAATAATTAACATGAAAGCCAAGTATAATGAAGAGCCACTAACTATTAACAACTGGGTAGATGAAACATTGGTTGGAGACTAAATATATAGGGTACACACAGCATTTATACATGCACCAACCTGAATAAATTTTAGCCCCGCCACCTACGAGTAAGTAGTCAGTGGAAGACGAGGTCGAAGTTCTGCTACCTGTATTCCCGGGGTACAAATAGGGTATTCCGTGGGAGACTAAAGAATTAGGCCGGTGAGGTCAAAAGGTAACTCGGGACATTGACAGATAGATGATGGCTAAGAACCTGAGCTATGGAGATGCAATATCACCAAAATAAACCGTTATGCCTTTCACGTAGCCATGAAGCGTGTTTTCTTCAATCTGGATGAGCAAAACTTGGTTTTAACTTCTAGAGGATTACATTTTTTTTAGAAAACGGGTGAGAAATATTCAAGGAAATGTGTCGTTATACCTGAATTTGTAAAGGGGGCGAAGATAACCAAGAAAGCTGTTCCACCTGAAGCAAGTCCACATTGCGAGGCAAATACATCATGATGTTAGGCGTAATGTTTTGCGCAGCCTGAAATAACGAATAACTGCAGAAGTGATACAATTAGTATTTCTAAACCACAAGTAGATAGTGAAGGCAATGTTAGCAAAACAACAACATACTAGTATGCAAATAGACGATAACAAAGACTGTTAAGACTCTAACTGTAGGAGGCACCTTTAAGCCCGTACCATACTCATACTAATCCCCATTCGCACCAGGCCGGCCCAATTAAGGGGCAAAGTGCTGGCCAGGTTGGTTTTTCCATACGAGAGGGGGTTTGAACTCCCGACCTCTCTTAAGGGATGAGAATGCACGGCCACTCACGCCAACCAAGCTGGTTAAAATGACATTTTAATAATTATGTTTCCTCATGTTTACCCGCCGGAAAATAAATTTTATTTTCCCACACTTCACACTTTGAATCATAATCTGTTGCAGGCTGCAGAACATACCCATCTTTTGGTTTCAGGAGCTCGAGAGTATACGTGCTTCTCAATTTGTAAGTCGGGCCACCCCATGGCGGTGAGAGAAATACAATGTCTCCCTAACGAAGAGACCAAAACAAATTTTTAGAGGAAATACACAAATAAATAAAACGTTGCATTGAACATATGTCTTCAGGAATGAATTAACAAAAAAGAGAGATCGAACGATGAGCCTGTATTCAAAAGCACATTAATTTCTCTCCCCCGTAATCTTAGTCGATGGCTTCACAAGGATGGTTGCCCTCAGATGAATAATCAAAAAGGGAAATGAAGAGCAAAAATCCACTAGATCTCCAAATATTTTCTTTTAATTTCAGTTCATTGATTTTTCTCATTCAGAACTTAGGATAAGTGTGGTAGTAAGAGTCGGTAAATGAACACATTTTAGCAGTTCGATAGGAATTCATCAAAATTGTTCATGTATAACACGCTAAAGTCATAACTGAGACACCCAAAAATCATCAAATAATTACGGAGTACACCAAAATGTGACAGCAATCACTCCAAATCTCCAACACAAAACTTCAAGGAGATAATGTAAATGCCATTCCACGAAGACTAATACTTTCAGCTGCTATAGGTAAAGGAACACTTCCTATTCTCGAATCTTTCAATGCCAACATAACAAAATTACGGTACTGCCTAGACTAACATAATACATATGCCAATGAATATCCAAATTGTCTTTAAATGTCAGGGATCAGCTCAAGAAAAGCATTACCTTCAGAAATGGCGCCAATTGGAAAAAGTCTCCAGTGAGGAAATCAATATACTCCTCCACTCCATATATCCTTGCATTGTTTCTAGCCATTTCAATCTTTTTAGGATCAATGTCAATGGCAATAACATGGTTACACCTAACAATATACAGTAAATATTAACAACTGTAATTCGAGCAACACCAGCCAAGTTAGTCAGACTATTGACTTAATAACCACAATGTTAACTAACAGTAGCTCGGGAGCAACCCGTGCCAAGTCGGTCGGGTTGTTGACTTAGTAAACACAAAGTTACAAGTTAGACTCCCAGTGATAACGACCTCTTATTGGCCTTATTGGCTTATACACCACAAAAATGCATCATACCCTCAGTAAAATGAAACTACAGTATATCTAAAATGAAACTGAAAAACATGTCTAACAAGAGTATATTATCAAATGAAATTGTACTTGAATTGAAATGATACTTTAGTTATGCTGAAATGAAACTAAATAAAATGTATTGAGTGTATATTGTCAAATGAAATTGTAGTTGGATTGAAATGATTGCGGTTTCCTTGGTCACTTAAAAAACAAAAAAATGAACGAAATAGGGCATGAAGAATAAGCTTACTTTGCGGCAAATTGAATGGCGTTACCGCCGACGCCGGTGAAACCGTCGATGACGACGGCACCGCCGAAGCAGCGGTCGGCTTGTCTGGCGGCGATTTCTTCCGGCGTGACGGAAAACCACCCCTCTTCATCCATCTTTATGCCCTCGTCGTACTTGGAGAAGAGATTGAATCTCTGAAGCCAATACTTCTCGACCATCGGACTAACCCCTTCGCCGTCTCCGGGCTCTTCCGCTACCCGCACCGCTTTCACCTTTACTGGTTTTTTCACACAGTTATATAACAGTGAGAAAACTGAAAATTCATACATAAATATATTCAAAAACAGAAAATGCAACAAGAAATATTGGCTTGAAAGTTGAAACCTCTTCGTTTGAAAAGCTTTCTGCGCTTCCTTGATCGACGGCGTTTAGGCGCCATTGCCACTGAGAACTGAGAAGTGCTACGAATACGGACAGTCGAAAATAAGTCGGGTCATCCGGGTTTCCCCGGATCCAAATCAACCCAATTTGGAAAGTAGCAATCGTTATACACTTATACCGTGGTCCTAAACGACTTAGTTTTGAATTTTATTTTTGACATTGACAGTTTGTTGTTATTCATGTCACAATTTTTTTTTTGAGTTTTTACCCATTTTGGTTTCTTGACTATGGCTCATTCTCAATTTTACATTTCGACTTTTAATTGTACTCAATGTGGTCCCTTGACTTTAAAAAATTATCTCAATTTAGTCCTCCATTACATTTTCCATCAATTAGGCGTTAAGTTGGGGGTATTTTGGTCCATTCAACATAATATGAAGCCGTCGGGTGAGAAGTCATAGACGATGCCATCTCTTCGTCTTCCATGTCGTCCGATGAGGATACACACTCAATGATATCTGATGGTTTTAGGGTTTTCGGGCCCAAGGAGGTCCAACACAACCTTAAGCTGGTGGATACACCTTTCACAAAAGGGTTTGAGTCTTAGTAAAATATGATGCTTAACAGTACTTGTCTATTCCCTCTCTGGGTTCTCGAATCTCTCTCATACAAGGGTGGAGGAGCCCTCTTTATAGTGGCTCCTCCTCTTATTGACTTAAAGGCTTATGATGGCCGACTTAAAGATTACATTCAATGTGCCGAGCTATTGGGCGACGTTACGGAATCCACCAACGGCTCTCTTTGGCTAGTAACTGGCGGACCGAGCCCGGCCTTTAATGCCTCAACGGCTCCTTGTCTTAACTGCGTTGAAGGCTCCCTCAACGGCTCTCTGGACCGAGTCCTTCCCTAAGTCGGGCCTGGGCCGACTCCTCGTCCCTGTTTAGCATTGGGCCGTCCTTCCGGTCTCCGAACTGGGCCTCCCTCTTTGGATCTGGGCCGAGTCCTGGACTCGGCCCATGCATTCTTTCTAGGCCTCTTTTCTTGGGCCGGGGTTCTCACCCCATCAACTAGTCCCTCACTTTTCCATACCCGGTCCACCAACCTGGGTTTGGAAAAGTAGTAACCATTTCCTGCTCACCGAATCCGTGCCTTGATTGGCCCAGATTATTCGCTATCTCCCGGATCTCGCGGGACCGTTCTGATCTCTTCGGCCTGGCCTGACACCTATAAATGACCTTGGCCGTTCTTTTCTTAACTTACTAATTTCTCATGGGTCGCTCACCACTGAAAGGGAAGCAGATTGATTTTGGGTCGCCCCGGCGCCCTTTGCCTTTGAAACGGACTCGGCCTGAGAGGGAGCCTAAAAGGAAAGCTCCCCGTCCGACTCCACAGAGATCACCTGCTGACGCTGCCTCTATGGCTCTTCATCCGCCGACTCCTGCTCGTCGTGAAGTCGCTCCGACTTCTCGCCCTTCTCCTCCTCCGGGGTCTGCTCGAGTAACTTCCCCAGGCGGGACCGTTGTTGACGTACCTGTCCCAGAGCAGCTGACCTTTCGTATGACCTTTTCTATTCCTCTGGATGACTTGGACGGTCCGGTTACCGGGCTAATGAACGAGGAAGACTTCGCTCGTTATCAGGGGATGTACCCGGACGATGAAGAGCTGGTTGTGCCGCCACTCATGCCGGCGTTCTGGGACTCGCTTTGCCCACCCTCTCCTGGGCCATCGGAAGGGTTCTTTGGAAGCGGCTCCTCCTCGCCGAGTGAGTGATCTTTGTGAACTGGGGTCGGCCGGATTCTCTAGAGGGGTAGTTCTGTTAGGAGCACTCGCTTACTCTGTAATAAGCTCCTTGTAACCTGCACCTCTTTATTTTATAATAAAATATTTTCGGCCTTCAGTTTTCATCTTTTTCAGTATATCTAGTGCACTCGTCCGTCTCAATTGTCGAGGAGTCGGCTGCGATGTCGAGTCCTCCTTCCGCTTGACACCTGTAAATCTCGCTTCCTAGGGCGAGCCAGGCTTTTTTCAGTTTAGCGTGCGAATCTCACCCTTCCCGAGCTAATTGGATGGGATTAATCTCTGACAGAGATTCACGCTGCCCATCCAATCCGGCTCAGTTATGTCAGTTACGATTCCCTCCGTGATTTGCGCCTTGGTCGTTGCTCTCTCGAGGCTCTATATAAGGGCTTTTGGTAGCTCTGTGCTTTCTCACCATTTTACACCTCAAAAACCTCAAGCTATGAGTTTCAGGGACGGTGATCGTCGTTGGTCCATCCGTAACAAGGAGCATGCCCGGCAGGAGGAGCTCCGGCGGAAGAGGGCGGCTAGCGGAGGGTACCTGGTGGGCGACTCCGCTTCGGATCCCATCGTGGTGCCTCCTGACATGCTTGATCCGATGGTCGTGGAACCGGAGGAGGACGAGATGGTGCCCTTGGTAGAGGATCCAGAGCCAGAGGGGGACCTAGACTGGGAGGCTCCTCCGCTTTTTGGCGTGGCCATGTCGCCGAGTGCTCTGGAGAGGCCCCTGCAGATGGTCGTAGATGGGAAGCCTGCTGTGTATCTGGATGAACTGCCCGAGCCCGAGCCTGAGCCGAGTCCGTTGCCTTTCCGCCCCCACTACTATTTGGAGGGTCCGGAGCCGGTGCGTCACGCGGAGGAGGAGGAAGTTAAGCCCTAAGCCTGTCTTTTCTGTGTAATGCCTATAGCCGAGTCCTCGGCCCTGTACCCCTGTCTTTATGGAATAAAATCTCGTTTTTACTTTTTCGACCCCGGTTTTTGCGTGTTCCTTTGGCCGACTCTTGGTCGTTATGACCGACTTGTAAACTCTGTCCGACTAAGTCCCGTGGGTGGGGGACTCGGCAAATCTTGTCGGCCGATCTTGCAACCTGAAGCTCGTCCGGGCCTCTTTATTTGGCCGAACCCGGCCGGGTCACTTCCAGAAACTTCTAGCGTGATCTGGATGGGCCCCCATAGCTTTTGCCTTGATGGGCCTTTGGTCTGGCAGGCCGGGTCATCGTCACTCAGCCTTGCCCTAGGGTAGACGCGCCGCTTGCAGGCTAGCCCTAGGCCTGAACCGTCGTTCCGCCCATCGAGGCATTAAATGCGGCGTCCCTTCGACGTCTTGTCGCCCCCTATTCCTCCACTACGGAGGCGCCGCGTGGCAGCCTCTTGGACTTCCCTCTCCCTTTAAAAGGCCTTTTCCTTCCATTCTTCTTCTTCAATTCTCCCACTAAGCTTCCGCTTCCTTCATCGTCTTCTCAGCCTCAACTTCAATCTGTAAGTAATGTCTTCCTCTTCTCATTCTTCTTCTTCCTCCCGCCGGCCGTCCTTTGACAACCCGGCGGGGACTTCTCCGTCGTCCTCTTCTTCTTCTTCCGTCGTCCGCCGCCTGGAAATGCCGGCGGACTTCCAGGCGGTGTCTTCCTCTTCCCTCTTAGCCCCTTCTTCTTCTGGGGCGGCCACTCCGATGAGCCCAGCCCCGTTAACTACGGTGGCGGCTTTGCCGGGCGGCGTTGTGCAGCCGCGAGGCAAGTTTGACTCGGTTGTCCGGCCGTCCGGTCTTCCATCGTCGGCCACCGCGGCGGACCTGGATATGGCCCGCTTTCTTCTTGGCCCTTCGGCCATGGTCGTCGCGGCGGAGGGCCGGCCTATTCACGACCCGCCGGAGGGTTTTGTGGGTATCCATTTGCACTCGGTTGCATTCGGTTTCCGAGTGCCCCCACACCCATTTCTTTCGCTTCTCTTTCGGCATTATAACTTGGTCCCGGGCCAGTTAGTGCCTAACTCTCACCGACTCCTGACCAGCTTCATCAATCTCTGCCATTGGTGGAAGTGCGAGCCAGATTTGGACCTATTCCGGTACCTCTTTACCGTGAACAAGGTCGGCTCTCACTCGCCCGGTTTTATCCAAGTCGCCGCCCGTCCGGGGCGACAACTTTTCGAGGGGTTGTCCGACTCGATAAAAGAGTGGAAGCCTCTTTATTTCTTCGTCCGACCTCGCTCCTCTTCCTTCACCTTTCCGACCCTTTGGCCGGCGACTCTCTTCAAGCCCTGCTCTCGGCGTGCCGTCTTTACGGAGGATGCTGTCATGGGCGGCGACTTCTTGAAGGGCTTCGGGCCATACTCCGTTAAGTACTGGTCTCGAGTCCGGGCCATGGCCAAGCATGGCCTTCTGCCGGAGGGCGCCGCCACCATAGGTAGCGTCTCTTTCCTCTTCCTTCTCGTCTTGCTTTTTGTCTTCTACGGGAACACTCACAAGTGAGTGTATTTCTTTTACAGGTCCGTACGACTCCGATTCCTCCAGCTCCGGCGAAGCAATCGAACCGACTCCTGAGATGGCAAATAGAGCGGAAAAGATGAGGCGTCGCCTGACGCAACGCTCCACGGGTACGGCCGCTGCGTCCTCTTCTCAGCCATCGCCGGCGGTCCGGCCGACTCCTCTATCTTCCCACAACGTGGTCGACCTCACACCTTCGCCCGTGGTATCGCCCAGTCGGCAGCCGCCTCCTCCCTCTACCGAGAGTCCGAGTTCTAAGCGGCCTGCTGAGCCTACGGAGGGGCCGGCTCCAAAGAGGATCAGGCTGTGCCATGAGGTGGACGAGGACGCCCAGATCTGGATGGGCAACACCTCAGTTCGCAAGTGGTGCAAGGATGTCCTTTTGCCAAAGGATGTGGAGTCGACCCGTGCTCTTGGCGACGGGTTCATTATCGAGGCTTTGCTCCGGCAGTCGTATCGCGTAAGTGTTACTCATTCGGCCTTTCCCTCTGTTTATTTTCTGTTCGACTGACGGCTGGGTGTGCAGGATCTCGCCCTCCAGATGGAACTGGGCAATCGGTTCCAGGGCTTTAGGAACGATATGCGGGCCATGACCGCCAAGCAGCGCCAGACAGAGGAAGCTCTTCTGGAAGAGCAGGCGAAGCAACTCAAGATGGTGGAGGTGCACAACGCCGAGCTGCTGAGGGTTACCCGTCAATGGGAGGAGGAGAAGGGCAAAGTGGCCATGATCGCCGCGACTTCCGTCGCAGATTATAAGAAGTCGGCGGCCTTCGAGGCGGATGTGCAGGCGGCGGTGGCAGCTCGAAGGAGAGAGGTGGCCAAGGAGTGGCTGGCGACCCCGGAGGGCGATGATTTCCTCCTCGACCTGGGCGAGCGAGATTACCACCTCGGCTTCCGCGAGGCGCAGATGGAGATTCACGCCACTTTGTTGGCCCGCAATCCTTCGTTCACTCCCGAGAGCTGGGGCCTCAAGCCGGTGCTGGACGCTGACGGGCCGACTGCGCCTACTGACCCGACGACTCTTCCTGCGGCGGCGCCTCCAGAGCTTGCCGAGTCCCTTCCTCAGGCGGAGGACCCTTCCTCTGCTCCCCTTGCTGGACCATCGGCAGGGGCGCAAGTTGAAGGGGTCGCCGTCGATACCCCCTCCACTGTAGTCTAGGGTCTTTTTAGAATAGACCCTCTTTTTGTAAGGGCTGGCCTCCTTATCGGCCGTATCTTAATAAAGAAACAGTTTTTTCATCTCTTTTCACGGAATTTGTCCTTGGGCTCTTTTAATATTGGCATTCTTCTAAGGCTTCGAACTTTGCTTTTTCCTCGCCGAGCTCCTCAGTCAAGGCGACTCTTTGATGCTTCCTCCGAGAAACGACTCCTTTCAGCTTTTTTTTCTCTCGGAAATGACTAAGGGTCTGGCCCCTTGCTTCCTATCTTTCTCTCGCCGAGTCCCTCAGTCGAGGCGACTCCTTTAGGCTTTTCCTGTTCTCAGAAACGGTTTAGGGTCAGTGCCCCGTTGTTTCTATATATACTTGCCGAGTCGCTCAGTCGAGGCGACTCCTTTTGGCTTTTTCACGAAAACGTCTAAGGGTCTGGGCCCTTGTTTCCTATCTTTCTCTCGCCGAGTCCCTCAGTCGAGGCGACTCCTTTAGGCTTTTCCTGTTCTCAGAAACGGTTAGGGTCAGTGCCCCGTTGTTTCTATATATACTTGCCGAGTCTCTCAGTCGAGGCGACTCCTTTTGGCTTTTTCACGGAAACGTCTAAGGGTCTGGGCCCTTGTTTCCTATCTTTCTCTCGCCGAGTTCCTCAGTCGAGGCGACTCCTTTAGGCTTTTTCTGTTCTCAGAAACGGTTTAGGGTCAGTGCCCCGTTGTTTCTATATATACTTGCCGAGTCTCTGGGGACGATTGACTGCAACCCACGCACTTTTATTCAGATTTCTTGGAGTCCTTGAGTTCATACATGGCCTATCATGGGCTACTGATAAAACCTTTTCAAATGTGTTGCATTCCATATACGGTCTATAAGCTTGCCTTCCATGGTCTCTAACTTGTAAGTTCCGGCCTGGACTACGGTCGCGATGCGGTACGGTCCTTCCCACTTGACCGCGAGCTTGCCTCCTTCGGTGGGCTGGCTGGCTTGTCGATCCCGCAGCACTAGGTCGCCAACCTGGAAGGTTCGCGGGCGAGTTCTGCGGTCGCGGTATCTTTTCACTGCCTGCTGGTACTCAGCCATTCGCGCACTCGCGGCTTCCCTTCTTTCTTCTAGAAAATTTTTCTCAATCTGCAGGCTCTCCTCATTTGCTGCGTCCGAGTAGGTGCGAACCCGGTGGGTGGGTTCGACCACTTCGACGGGAACCTTGGCCTCAAAGCCGTATGCGAGCGAGAACGGGCTCTCTCCCGTCGCTCGCCGCTGGGTAGTGCGATAGGCCCAAAGGACTCGATCAAGCTCGTCCGCCCAGTTTCCTCGGACGTCTTCGAGTTTCTTCCGAATCCCATCGACCAGGGTTCGGTTCACATTCTCCACCTGTCCATTTGCCTGGGGGTAGGCCACCGATACCTTGGTATGCTTGATACCGTGTCGGCGGCAGAATTCGGCGAACGCCTGGCAATCAAACTGTCGCCCGTTATCGCTGACGATGTGCTCGGGCAGACCGTAGCGACAGATCACCTTTTTCCACAGAAAACGTCGACACTGGTACTCGGTGATGGTAGCCAGGGGTTCCGCCTCGACCCACTTGGTGAAGTAATCGATGGCCACGACGCAAAACTTCAATCCTCCCGGGGCGACGGGTAATGGTCCCAACAGGTCTATTCCCCATTTGGCGAAGGGAATGGCAGTGGTGACCGGCGTATAGAAGGTGGCTGGCCGAGTGTCTTTCCTGGCGAATGCCTGACAAACGCCACATTTGGACATCCGTTCAACACAATCTCGCATCATGGTCGGCCAGTAATACCCTTGAACGACCAATTTTCGGGCGAGCGTGTGAGCACCCTGGTGCGCAGCGCAAATGCCTCTGTGGGCTTCATCCATTACCTTCTCGGCCTCAGGTTTAAGTAGGCATTTCAACAAGGGTCCTCTGAACGACTGTTTATATAGGTCTCCGTCTACGATCCGGAAAGAGGGAGCTTTCCGCCGAACCCTTGCGGCGACTTATGGGTCAGCTGGCAACTCGCCTGTTTCCTTGAATCGCCGGATGTCATCTATCCAGAACATCTCCGGGTTTTTCTCTCGATTCCACCCTTCGATGCTTACTTGCTGGACATCTAGCGGCGCCTCTTCGACGCTCGGCCGACTTAGCTCCTCCTTCTGGCAAATCTTTATTAATTGGTCCGGCACCCCTTCCAGGGCGATTTTAGACAGGATATCGGCCTCTACGTTGTCCGCCCGGGATATGTACTCTATTTCATAAGCTACGAACCCCTTCAACATCTGGGTGGCACATTCTTTGTACAACGCCATCCTCGCGTTCTTAGCTTCGCACGTACCCGAGATTTGCCCGACTACTAGTCGGGAGTCGGTTTTGACTCGTAGCCGTTCGATTCCTAGACCCTTGGCGAGTCGGAGGCCATTCAATACTGCTTCGTACTCGGCTTCGTTATTTGATGCAGGGAACAGGTACCTTAGGGCGTAATACAGCCGAAATCCCTCCGGGGTGATGAGCACAACGCCGCCTCCGCAGTGCTGTCGACTTGATGCTCCGTCCGCATGCATCTCCCACCACTCGCCCGGGTTGCTCTCCGAGGCACTTTCCTTCTCCTCCTCGCTCGCCGTACACTCGACCAGGAAGTCGGCCAAGGCTTGGCCTTTGATGGAGGGCCTGGGTTGGTACTCGATCCCGTATTGAGTCAGCTCGACGGCCCACTTCACTAGCCGGCCGGAAGACAAGGGGTTCCGTAATACATTCCCGAGTGGTTGATCCGTCAGGACCCGGACGGTATGGGCTTGGAAATAGGGCGCCAACTTGCGAACGGTGACCACCAAGGCATACACGATCTTTTCCAGGGCAGTGTACCGTGTCTCGGCAGCTTTCAGTGAGCGGCTTACATAGTAAACTGGGTGCTGGACTCGGTCCTCCTCTCGGACCAACACCGAACTTACCGCTTTGGCCGAGGCGGCGAGGTACAACAGTAAGGGCTCGCCCTCCTGGGGGGTAGACAGTACTGGGGGAGTCGACAGATATCGTTTTAATTCTTCGAACGACTGTTGGCATTCAGCAGTCCAAGCGAATCCCTCTTTATTCTTCATGGCTTCGAAGAAAGGCACAGTCTTATCCGCCGATTTGCTCAGAAAACGGCTGAGAGCAGCCAGTCGCCCTGTCAAGCGCTGTAAGTCTTTGATAGTAGTAGGAGGTTGCATGTCGAGGATGGCTTGTACTTTCTCTGGGTTAGGCTCAATGCCTCGTTTGGTGACCATGTAGCCCAAGAACTTACCGCCCTGGACGGCGAACGCACACTTCTTGGGGTTCAGTCGGAGGTTATACTTTATCATTACTTTAAAGCAGTCGGCTAAATCTTCCGCGTGCTTGTCCTCCTCTCGACTCTTGACGAGCATGTCGTCGACGTATGCGGCCATCGACTTTCCTAGCAGGTGGTGGAATAACCGGGCAACCATTCGGGTGTACGTAGCCCCGGCATTTTTGAGTCCGAATGGCATGACCTGATAGCAATACACTCCGTCCGGAGTTAGGAAGGCGGTTTTCTCCTCGTCTGCCGGGTGCATGAATATTTGACGGTACCCTCTGAAGGCATCCATAAAGCTGAGCAACGCCGACCCGGCCGTCTCGTCGACTAGCTGGTCGATTCGGGGCAGAGGAAACGGATCCTTTGGGCACGCTTTGTTAAGATCTGTGTAGTCTACGCACATCCGCCACGTCGGGGGCTTGGGCACAAGGACCACGTTGGCCAACCATTCCGGGTACTCGACCTCACGGACGTGTCCGGCTGCTAACAGCGTGCTGACTTCTTTCTTCACAAACTCTCTCCGATCGTTGGCCAAGTATCGTTTCTTTTGCACGACCGGCCGGTGCTCCGGGTCTACGGCGAGTCGATGCGATATGACCGATCGATCTACGCCGGGCATATCTTCTGGGCCCCAGGCGAAGACCAGCCGGTGCTCTTGGAGTACTCTCGTGATTTCCCCCTTTAACTTCTCCGACAGGCCGACTCCGATTCTCACTCGCCTGCTTGGCTGCGCTAGGTCCACTTCAACTTCCTCTAGCTCGACGGCCGGCTCCGGGCGTGGTATCACTGTTCTCTTAGGGGGCCTTTCGGTGATCTCATGGACCTGCATCCCACGCTTGCCCATACCTCTACATGCCTGCAGATAGCAGTCGCGGGCGACCTTGCGGTCACAACGCACCGTTCCTATTCCGTTCGGCGTGCGGAATTTCAGGCACAAATGTTCGATTGAGATCAGAGCCCCGAGGTCTTCCAAACCCGGGCGGCCGAGTATGGCGTTGTGTGAGCAGGCTAGATCGACCACGATGAACTTCATGCTCAACTGCTGCACGTTCGGATAGCTGCCGATTTCCACAGGAAGAGTGATGGACCCTTCCGCCTCCACCGAGTCCCCGGTGAAACCAGCGAGAGGGGTGTTCACGGGCCTGAGCTGTTCTCGGGTCAGCCCCATCTTGGTAAAGGTCTCCAGGTACAGTACGTTGACGCTGCTCCCGGTGTCGACCAGGATTCGGCGAATGACCACACCGTTGATGTCCATGGCGATGACCAACGCGTCTCGATGCGGGGTTTCCCAGCTGGCAGGTCTTTATCGGTGAACACGATGGGCTCCTGACATGTCTTTTTGGAGCTCTCTTCTCGACCATAGACTGTTCCGACATATAGCTGCCGAGCCCAGGCTTTTCGGGTGTTCGCGGAATCGCCGCCTTCTGGCCCACCGACTATCATGTTAATGACCGGCTTCTGGCGCCATTGGGCTTCGTCCTCTTCGGAAGCCGGCTGCTTGCCTCGGCTGTTTTCTGAGTCGGCGACGGGTCCCTCACCTCCTCGACCGGTCGACCTTCGTTTCCATTGGTTAGGGGGCGGTGTCTCTTGCTGGATGATCCCCTCCATAATCTTCTTTAGGTAGTAGCATTCTTCTGTGCTGTGAGTATAAGATTTGTGATAGCGACAATATTTAGAAGTCTTACCCGTATCCTCGTCCGCTGCTCGGTCGTCCATCGGCGGAGGCGGAAGCGGGGCGACCGCCTGTACTTCGCGGACTGGTCGCTCTGGAACTGGTCGATAGGTGTGAACGATGGGTCGGTCGTACGGCCGCCTGACCTCGGGTCGCCGGACGGCATCCGAACGCCTTTCTCTCGTTTCCACCCGCGTCCTTTTTGCGCTGGCGGACCCACCGACCTCGCGCTGCCGTTTATGCTTCATGGCCTGCTCTGTGTTGGCCCTCTTATTGGCCATCTGGATAGCCTCCGCGTATGTCGCCGGGCGGTTGTCCCTTAGATCTCGATACAGCTGTCCGGATCGCAAAGATTCAATGAAGAAGGTGAGCGCTGTCTGGTCCTCCACCTCTTCTATCGACTGGATCTCCTTCTGCCAACGAGCAAGATAGGCTTTCAAGGACTCGCCTTCATCCTGATGGATGTCGCCTAAGTGCGTCAGGTCCTTCTGTGGCTTGATGTTAGCGGCATAGTGGCTCATGAAGCGGTCTGCCAGTTCTTCGAAGCTGTGGATCGACCCTGATGGCTGACTTACAAGCCATCTTTGGGCGGGCCCCTTCAGCGTAGGTAAGAAGGCACGGCACATGACCGGATCCCGCACTCCTAGGACTTGCATCTTAGCTTGGTAACTCAACAGGTGTTCTCGCGGGTCGCCTGATCCGTCAAATGTGGCTTGCTCCGGGAACTTAAAGTCGCCCGGTATCTTGAAGGCCATGACCTCGTCCGAGAAGGGCAAGGCGGTTAGCAACGTACGCCCCGGGGATTTGGTTTTTCCCTCCATCCGTTCTCTCAGATTTCGTACCTCTTGTACTAGGTTGGCCACTTCGACCCTTTCCCGGGTCCGATTCCCCGTGGATTCCGTGCTTTCGCCGACTTCAGACTCAGCCGGTTGGGCAGGGTTGCGAGGAGGTTGCTCCACGCGGCGAGTCTCAGTCCTGGCCCTTTTGGTTCGGCTCTTTTCTCGTGCAGCTTGCCGGTCGCGGGCGACTAATGGGGCACGACTGGGCTCCCTCCGGCCTAATCGCTCCCTTGCCGACCGACGTCCGACGCTGGGACCCAGCCGGGAATGAACGGATTGCACCGGTTGGCTCTCTGCCCGTCGACTCAATTGCCGATTGTCTGGCCTCTGAGGCGGTTGCAACTCGTGTTGCAACTGGCGAGTGATGGACTGTTCTCTCACTCCTAGGCTCGCTTCCGCGCAGGCGCGTCCGATTGCACGCAACTGCTCCGGGGTGAGCTGCACTTGAGGTAATTGCGGGTTTCTCAGCGGCGTCGGCGGCGGTGTCGTCTCGTTTTCATGGCTTCGGGCATTTCTTCTATTCAGCTGGTTTCTCAAGTCGGCCTCCCGTCCGTTGTCTTGTCGGCTCGACTGTTCCCCGCTTCCAGCCATGTCTGGAGTTGGCCTGATTCAACTATTGTTTCTCGGACTCGCCTCACCCAAGTGGACACGTGACTCTTCGTTTCGATCCCCACAGACGGCGCCAGTGATGGTTTTAGGGTTTTCGGGCCCAAGGAGGTCCAACACAACCTTAAGCTGGTGGATACACCTTTCACAAAAGGGTTTGAGTCTTAGTAAAATATGATGCTTAACAGTACTTGTCTATTCCTTCTCTGGGTTCTCGAATCTCTCTCATACAAGGGTGGAGGAGCCCTCTTTATAGTGGATCCTCCTCTTATTGACTTAAAGGCTTATGATGGCCGACTTAAAGATTACATTCAATGTGCCGAGCTATTGGGCGACGTTACGGAATCCACCAACGGCTCTCTTTGGCTAGTAACTGGCGGACCGAGCCCGGCCTTTAATGCCTCAACGGCTCCTTGTCTTAACTGCGTTGAAGGCTCCCTCAACGGCTCTCTGGACCGAGTCCTTCCCTAAGTCGGGCCTGGGCCGACTCCTCGTCCCCGTTTAGCATTGGGCCGTCCTTCCGGTCTCCGAACTGGGCCTCCCTCTTTGGATCTGGGCCGAGTCCTGGACTCGGCCCATGCATTCTTTCTGGGCCTCTTTTCTTGGGCCGGGGTTCTCACCCCATCAATATCAATCAAGAATAAAAAAAAATAAATAAATAAAATCGAAGAACAATGTTTAGGTAGTTACCGAACAGAGTTCTAGGGCTGGGCTCCCGGCGAATTGCGGCGAAAAGGGTGGTGGGTTTTCCGCGGCTCTACCACAAGAGGGTGGTAGACTACTACAACAACCCCCGCAACGTTGGCTCTTTCGACAAGAATGACCCGACGGTCGGCACGGGGTTGGTCGGCGCCCCGTCCTGCGGCGACGTGATGAAGCTCCAGATTAAGGTCGATGATGAGACTGGAAAGATCGTCGACGCTTGTTTCAAGACCTTCGGATGTGGCTCCGCTATCGCGTCCTCATCTGTTGCAACAGAGTGGGTGAAGTGAAAGCAAATGGAGGAAATGCTATCCATCAAGAATACGAAAATTGCAAAACATCTCTCTCTCCCTCCCATTAAACTCCACTGCAGCATGCTCGCTGAGGACGCAAAAAAGGCTGCCGTTAAGGATTAATGCTTGTTGAAGAAGAGAAGATGATCTTTGAAGGGGACCAGGAGAAAATCGATCAGTACTTGCACGTCGCCGTTCGAAGTGGAGTTACTATCCGACTTGAACTCATCATCTTCTTCCTCGAACAACTACTCTGCCGCCTTCATGGCGATGGCTGTGCAGATTGGTGGCAACAGAGTGCAGCAGTCTTCTTCCGGCGATCTCATCCATCACCTCCATCTCTTTTTTTCCTTGGTTTTCTCTCCCTCTCCCGCTAGGCAGCAGGCGACGATGTACAGTAGAACTGAGCAAATCGACGACAGAAGCAGGTGTGGGTGGTCGGCGGTGAGCTTAGTTGGTTCTCGTCTGGCACTAGCAGAACTCCGGCTAGTGCAGAACAGAGCCTCCTGCAATGGCGGTGGCTGGGCAGACTTCTTCCTCTCTCCGGCATGAGCTTGGACAGTGTGACCGAAGCTCCCAGGACAACCAGCTCCATGATTCACGACTTTGATGAACAAAATGGTCAAATTGGGTGGAACGGACCAAAATACCCACCCAACTTAACGCTTAATTGATGGAAAATATAACGGAGGACCAAATTGGAGTAATTTTTAAAAGTCAAGGGACCACATTGGGTGCAATTGAAAGTCGAAATGTAAAATTGAGAATGAGCTATAGTCAAGGGACCATAATGGGTAAAAACTCTTTTTTTTTTTTTTTTTTTTTACTGTAAAGCATGTGTATGTGTTTCGCATTGTCGATTTCTGTGTCTTATGATATGTAATTATGTGCTTTAAGAGTATGAATCCTGTACCTGAAATAAATTAGTAATTATGTAACACACAACATATTGTGTCTTATTTATGAATAATATGCCTTGTATTGTGAAATTTTGTGCGTATAAAATATAAATTCACAACCTAAATCCGATTTGAAAAATAAGTTATTATATAACATTGTATGTGTATGTGTCTTGTGTTATAATATGTGTTGCACCTTAAAAGTATCAATTATGTATCTAACACAAATTACTAGTTGTGTAAAATAACTTAAATAAGTAAACATATATTGCGTATATCTATTGCTTTTTGAGTTTTTGTGTCATGTGTTATAAATTTTTGTACCTTAAGAGTATGAATTATGTATCTATAATAGATTAGTAGTAATATAACACACAACATATGATGTGTCTTATGTTATGAATTCATGTATTATTTTGTAAAATTCTATGATTATAGAACATAAATTATTTACCTAAATCAGATTTGAAAATAAATAAATAAATATATAACATGTGTATGTGTCTTGCATTGTCAGTTTCTGTGTCTTATGTTACGTAATTCTGTACCTTAAAAGTATGAATTTTGTCCTTGAAATATTTTATTAACTGTGTATAAACATGAGGAACGGAAACCAATAGTTCGTTAAAATTGAAAGATTAAAACTACGTCGTTTTGATCCAGCATCCACAATGTTTTTTGGATCATGATCCACGATATAAATTTCCAGAAAGTCGAGTCGAGTTTGATTTGATTTTAGTACGTTTTCAATTATTTTATAATTATATTTTTAATTAGTCGTAGATTTATAAGTCGCAGTCCACTTTAAGTACTTTTTCATCAAAACAGTCACATTTGACCATAGTATTATTGTAATATGACCATTTTTGGTCATCCGTCAATAAAATTATTAAATACAAAGACATTTTGATAATTTTTATACAAAGTGAGTTGACCCCGCTATATTTCTATGTTTTTTTTTTTTTTTGAAAAGAAAAACATAAGACCAAATTGTCTTAGTATTTAACCGTATTAAAACTGTTTTGTTGATAGAAAACAAAAATGATTATGTTATAATAATATTGTGACCAAATATAAATATTTTGAAAAAAAATAACTAGAAATGATTTGTCATATATAAATTTATAACCAGAAATGAAATTAACTTAAAAAAATAATAAGAAAAAACACTCAATGTTAAGGTGATTAAATGTTAGCCGGTTCTTTTATTCAGCTTCCAATTTAGAATACAAATTTCATATTTTCGGTCTACTCTTAAAATCTAAGGGGTCGTTTACTTCATTTCTTTGTTTTTCTATTTCCAGTTTTTCATTTCTCCATTTCTCCAGTTTTCCTTTTTCATTTTTCTAGTCTTCCATTTCTCCATTCTTCCAATTTTTCATTTCTCAGATTTTCTATTTTGTTAAGTACAATCATTCTATATAGAATTTGTACATTTCTACAACAAAGATAATAATAATAATAATAATAATAATAATAATAATAATAATAATAATAATAATAATAATTATAATTATAATTATAATTATAATTATAATTATAATTATAACAATAACAACAACAACAACAACAACAACAACAACAACAAATTTGTGTGCATAAAGAGAAGGAAAAATGAAAATAGAAAAAAATAATAATAATAATAATAAGAGAAACTTTCAATTTTGATCACATGATTATAGGGGCATTATTAATTTCAGTACCTGACTTACAAAAGTGTCAATTTAGTACCTTGACTATGTAATTTTTGTCAATTTTGATCACTCCGGTCGAATTGACGGTCAAATTTAGCCGGGAACATTTAATCAAACATTTAGTCTATAATCTGAGGGGCAAAATTGTCTTTTGATCCTTTCTAGACTAAATGTTGGATTAAATTTTTCCGACCAAATTTGACCGCTAATTTGACCGGAGTGATCAAAATTGACAAAAATTACATAGTCAAGGTACTAAATTGACACTTTTAAAAGTCAAGTGTTGAAATTAACAATGCCCCTATAGTCATGTGACCAAAATTAAAATTTTCTCATAATAATAATAATAAGTTAAGCGAAAACAAAGGAAAAGAAAGAAGGAAACAAAACTACTCAGTAATGAGTATAGCATGAATCAAACGCCCCCCCTGGGGCGTTCATTTCTGTACAGAAGTTAGTAGGCATATTATGCGCTCAAATGTACATGTGCTCTTTTAATTAGCCTAGTATATTATTATGATTGTCTTCCATGCTCATTGAAAATATGAACCACATTCATCGCAATTATGCCATTATGATATATACATATGCTTAAAATAAAATAAAATGTTAGTCAAATTTCATGAGTTCATTCAAAGTGACATTCCTTCCAGAGGAGCCATAATAATAATAATAGTAATAATAATAATAATAATAATAATAATAATAATAATAAACTTGTGTGCATAAAGAGGAGGAAAAATGAAAATAGAAATAAAAAGATAATAATAATAATAATAATAACAATAATAATAATAATAATAATAATAACAAATTTGTGTGCATAAAGAGGAGGAAAATGAAAATAGAAAATAATAATAATAATAATAATAATTATTATTATTATTATTATATAATAATTATATAATAATAATAATAATAATAATAATAATAAGTTTCGAAAACAAAGGAAAAAGAAGGAAAGGAAAGGAACAAACAAAACCACTCCGTAATGCTTGTAACAAGAATCGAACACCCACCCTCCCAAGCATAAGCACTGTTCACGCGCATCTTCTCCCATTTCTCCATTTGGAAAAGTCCAAATTGGATCTCTCCAAAATTATACATAGACTTGGAAAATGGAGAAGAGTTGGACAATTGGAAGGATGATTTTAGTAAACAAGTTTTCCATTTTACATTTTCCATTTTTCCACTTCTCAATTTCTCCAATTTTTTGGAAAATCCTCCATTTTTCCAAGTTAGTAAACGACCCCTAAATAGCTCAAATGTGCAAGTTGACCGCAAATTATGCCGTGCAACCGTGTGCACGGTTACAAAACAACGTCGTTTTAATTAAAAAGAGCAAATTACACTTTTGGTCCTGTGACTATTGGGAGTGTGTTAATTTAGGTACGTGACTTTTAAAACTAACAATTTAGTCCTTTAACTATCATTTTTTTAGCAGATTTGGTCCTCCCGGCCAAATTGTCGGTGGAATTTGGCCGGAAAGCGTTCGAATTTTTAAATCAAACGCTATTTTTTTTACAATTAAAAAAACCAAATTACCCCCACTAATATTTGATTTAAAAATTCGAACGTCTTTCCGGCCAAATTCCACCGGCCATTTGGCCGGGAGGACCAAATCTGCTAAAAATGATAGTTAAAGGACTAAATTGTAATTTTTAAAAGTCACGTACCCAAATTAACACACCCCCGATAGTCACAGGACCAAAAGTGTAATTTGCTCAATTAAAAATTACGTGCTCAACTTTTTTAAAAAAATTATTTTTGATTCTCGTTAACGGGGTTATGCTATGCATAATTTGAATTATATATCCAAAATTAATGAACTATATATTCAGAATTAATGAACTATATATCCAGAATTAGTGAATTATATATCCAGAATTAATGAACTATATATCCAGAATGAATGAATTATATATCCAGAATGAATTAACTATATATCCAAAATGAATTAACTATATATCCAGAATGAATTAACTATATATCTAGAATGAATGAACTATATATTCAGAATCGATAAGGTCAATTATGAATGTGTAATTATTAATTTCTGAATGTACTGTTGTCAAATTATGAATATATAATTATGTAATTATGAATATATAGTTATGTAATTCTGGATATATAGTTATGTAATTCTAGATATATAGCTATGAAGTTATGAATATATCCTACTATTTGAATACAAAAAAGAAACCACTTAACGTCTTTGTTTTGCAACCGTGTGCACCATGCGACTTGTTGACGGCTTGTTGCAATTCTTTTTTTTTTTCCTTTCTTTTTTAAGTTTCGGGCCTTAGTAATTGGATCTTCTAAAATACTATTGGGCTTCGATTATTCTTAGGCTTGTTGTTGGGTAAATTATGCTGTGGAAACATGTTCACCATGCGCATTGTGAATAGAAGGTTAGATTTATACTGTAGATTCATAATTTATTTATTTTTTGAAAACGTAGATTTATAATTTTATTTTTCATTTGTTGTTACAGATATTATGAATCTATAGTACATAAATTATGAATCTACAGTATAGAAATTATGAATCTACTGTATAGAAATTATGAATTTACAGTACAGAAATTATGAATCTACAGTATATAAATTATGAATCTACAGTATAGATGTTATGAATCAACAGTATATAAATTATGAATCTACAACTTAGAAATTATGAATCTACAGTACAGAAATTATGAATCTACAGTATAGAAATTATGAATCTACAGTATAGATGTTATGAATCTACAGTATAGAAATTATGATTCTACAGCTTATAAATTATGGATCTATCCCGTTAACAATAAATGAAAAACAAAATTATGAATCTACGTTTTCAAAAAAAAAAATATGAATCTACAATATAAAAATTATGGATCTACCCATGTGTTCACCATGCGCATGGTGAACACGTTTTCACAGCATAACTATCCTGTTGTTGGGGTTGCACCTCGTCGGCAAATTTTACTATGAACTATGGTCCAAAAGCGTGTCATCTCTTTTAATGAAAAAAATGGCATACGTTCTGTCTAATTAATTCTGTTTGTATAACGTTTTCAGTTTTATTTTATATACATTATAGTTTCATTTTAGCACAATTAAAATATCATTTTATTCTAACTACAGTTTTATTTAACATTATACACTCAATATGTAAGACATGTTATTGAATTTCATTTTATACACACTGCAGTCTTAATGTTAAAGATTTGTTACGTTCATTTACCCAAATAACAATCTCTCATGATAGTCGTACTATGAATATGGTTGTTCATATCTTAGCTAAAGAAGCATGTTCTATGTCTGTACGCTGGGAGTGGAGTTTCTCCCATCCTTCTATTATCGTCAACTAGTTGTACACAGATTTGAATTAATGAATTTATTTGGTTAAAAAAAAAAACTCTCACATCTTCTTTAATATTATTAACGATTAAACTAAAGTACTAAACCCAAGTTTTCCAAAAAAAAAAAAAAAAAAAAAAAAGTACTAAACCCAAAAGCGGTAGATTCTGCATGAACCCCATGATTAATTTAATGCAACACGTCATATGCTTCTAGAAGAATAGAAGAAACACAGATTCCAGTACATTCCACCTAAAATCAATAAAATAAAATAAAATATGTCTATAAAAAACAATTTAGTTCACACTTAATTGAAAACCAAATTCGTACTAATTTTTTTTATTTTTTTTTTAAAATCGTACGGAGTATTAACTGGTGATATTTAATTAATGTGGATTACATTCATGCTTCTTCAAAAAGTCATAAACTTGTAATTATAATTTATTTCACATTTTGAAGAAAAAAATTTAAAAAATAAGTTCATTTATAAAAGATATAGTGTCAAATAGTATGAATGAAGAATATTGTAAATAGAAGATAATTGTGACAATTTGTATAATTATTGAAAGTAAAATTAGTAATATATTTACAAAAATGTGATTAGACCTTTTTATTTTTAGTGGTCAACATTTTTATTATTAGTCAACATTGTAAAAAAAAAAAAAAAAAGCCGTGTACTTCTTTCACATTTTTCTATAAAATTGTGTGTATATCAAACATACAAATATTGAACTAGATATATATTGCTATTGGTTCAATCCTAATTTTGAATTGAGGCTAACGATTCACATATACGAATTATCTTAACATAGAGTTTTGAAATTAATTTTTTTTTTTCACATATATATACTGCATCATATTACGGGATGAGACGAATCCAATTAAATTTTAGTCGATCTTTATTTAGGGGCAATTGTATAGTGGCATATACATGAATTCAAATTTATAAGTTATAAAGTCAAAATATTTGATTATATACATATAATAATCCGGAAGAATTAGTAATCCTATATAAGAACATGCATACTAATCTCATCCATTCGTCCATATAAGATTTTTAAGGCTAGAAATTAATGAAAGAAAGGGGAAAATGCGATGATATTTATTTAATCAAAACGATGCATTTGGAAATGTTTGATAGTTCTTCCGCAGATAATTAATAATGTACACAGTGAGTGCACTATTATAAATCATGAATTCGCGACCAATTATATGCGAATGCACTATAAAGTGTTTCAAAATGCAAAATTATAAATACGAAAATATCATCATGTTTTTCCTTATTTTTCATACCCTTAATCATCTTAGATAAACATATAGTATGTGATTTGTCTGCATGCTCTCATGTTGCTACTACTTCTCACCCGATCTCGCACACACGCACACACGCACACACGCGCGCGCACACGGGCACACGCACACACGCGCGCGCACACGGGCACACGCACACACGCACGCGCACGCGCACACACACATTAAGTTTGAAAAAAAGAAGAAGACACTTTTCAATTAAAATTCCAAATAGTACCTAATTTGGTTGAATCAAGCAATGTCGTGTCTATATAAGCTACCAAATACATTAACCTAAGATTAATAAAATTTGAATAACAAATTATTGTATGGTAGATACCAATATTCAATTTTGACACCTAAAATGAATTATTCAATTTTGACACATCCAAAAGCATCATTCTATACGTTAAGGCATTAGCATTTGATATATTATGCCAAGTACTTCATTTATAAGATAAAGACTATTAACAATGGAAGAAAATCATTTCCAAGCAATAGGCCAATAGTAATTTTATACGGAGTAACATTTATTGTGGTAAAATATATCTTGTTTGATAGAAGTATTTTTTTTTTTATTTGTTTATTGTTAATTAAAAGGTTTTTTTTTTAATTAAAAAAATGTTAATCGATTAGTTAAAATATAGTATGTTATAGGATTGTTCTTGATGGTGGATTGTGTTGGGTTGTAGTAGCCATGCATCATTTGGGTGTTGAATCTTGAGTTGACACTAAAGTAGGGACGAAAACAAGTCGAGTTGCTTGTGAGATGTTCAATCAAAGTTTAATATGATTTAGTCAAATTTGAATTCGAGCCAACTCAATAAGTATCTAGTCGAATTCGAGGTTAAGAAATTTGTACTCATGGCTTGTTAAGTTATTTGCGAGCGATTTGTGCTTGTGTGTATATGTATGTATACGGTTCGAATTCGAGCCAATCAAATTGAGTTCAAACCTTGTAAAAATTAGTGAATCGAATTCAAGTCTTTTTTTTTTTTTTTTTTATAAACTCAATCAAACTTGAACTCGAGTACAAGACATGCATAGGTTTAAGCTCAACCCAACTGCACCCCTACATTAAAATACACAATGCATGTTTTTTGTCCCCAAATATATATATATATATATATATATATATATATATATAAAGGTATAGTGAAAAACGTGTACTTAATTTGAAGTCTTGTTAAGTTTAAAATATCATCTATTATCTATTGATGTCAACCCTTCTATTATAATTTTGCAGTAAATTATGTTGGAAAAATTAGCTTAAAATGACATATTAAGTGGCTATTTTGTGGTACAATTATCAGTGGGGTCCACTTCCAATTTGGGTCGGGTCAAAGTGGATTCGGATTCTTCGTAGTAAGACGAAGAGATTGATATATTGTACGCTCAAAACGGATAATGGGTGAATGAGATATTGATTCTCAAAGTAGACCCATTTAAGTTGGGAAATGAAGGGAAAATGTAGGACTTTGTCCCACATTGGTTTGGAAACAAGATTTGCCCCCCTTATATACATGAGCTCTTTTCAAGCTTGTAGAATTGTATAGCATAGAGGCTTTCGTGCGCGGGGGGGGGGGGGGGGGGGGGGGGGGTGCAAATCAAAATCCAACTAGAGGACATGAAAAAGGCTTGAAATCAAGCCCGAGCTCGCGTACCCCTACGTACAATAGGCCATGTTGAATGCTATCCCTTCCAACATCCCTATATAAAGAGAGACTTCTGCTTATACTCTCTTCTTTTGCCAACAGTGTTCATACTGTGCTTGGGAAACCTAGGCTACAACGCTCCTAGCACTTGTGGGAGGTAGCAAATAAGGTGTTCTTCTTTTGCCAACAGTGTTCATACTGTGCTTGGGAAACCTAGGCTACAACGCTCCTAGCACTTGTGGGAGGTAGCAAATAAGGTGTTTAGGTGCTTAAACAAGGAATCGTAGCACGTTTTATCCTGGGAAACCTAGGCTACAACGCTCCTAGCACTTGTGGGAGGTAGCAAATAAGGTTTTAAGGAAAAGAACTTCGTGTTCGAACTCGTGCTAAATCCCTACCCAAACACTCAACATTTTCCTTCCCAATTCTTTTTGTTTTCCCATATAATATTAATCTTTTCGTAGGATTATTATTTTTGGGAATTTTCAACCATATTACCCAACAAATTACTCATTTGAGAACCTATTGTTGTGTTAAGTAAGAATCAAACGAATCGAACGAATCAAGAGTGTTCTAGAAGAGCAATTGAAGCGGTGAACATCACTCGTTAAATTTTGTTTAAAGGCCATTTAAATGAATATCACAACTAGAGGACATGAAAAAGGCTTGAAATCAAGCCCGAGCTCGCGTACCCCTACGTACAATAGGCCATGTTGAATGCTATCCCTTCCAACATCCCTATATAAAGAGAGACTTCTGCTTATACTCTCTTCTTTTGCCAACAGTGTTCATACTGTGCTTGGGAAACCTAGGCTACAACGCTCCTAGCACTTGTGGGAGGTAGCAAATAAGGTGTTCTTCTTTTGCCAACAGTGTTCATACTGTGCTTGGGAAACCTAGGCTACAACGCTCCTAGCACTTGTGGGAGGTAGCAAATAAGGTGTTTAGGTGCTTAAACAAGGAATCGTAGCACGTTTTATCCTGGGAAACCTAGGCTACAACGCTCCTAGCACTTGTGGGAGGTAGCAAATAAGGTTTTAAGGAAAAGAACTTCGTGTTCGAACTCGTGCTAAATCCCTACCCAAACACTCAACATTTTCCTTCCCAATTCTTTTTGTTTTCCCATATAATATTAATCTTTTCGTAGGATTATTATTTTTGGGAATTTTCAACCATATTACCCAACAAATTACTCATTTGAGAACCTATTGTTGTGTTAAGTAAGAATCAAACGAATCGAACGAATCAAGAGTGTTCTAGAAGAGCAATTGAAGCGGTGAACATCACTCGTTAAATTTTGTTTAAAGGCCATTTAAATGAATATCACAAACATTTCAATGCATCACCATCACTCTAACCTCTAATTTCACCTTTTCCTAAAAGAATACATCCATACTAATCATATATGTGTCGCTCAAACTCGAAACTTCTAGTTAAATTGAAGAAGATCCTTGTCATTTCATCCACACCAGATATATATTTCTAAAGTGATCAAATATTCAAATTCCCTAGATTTGCATAGTGAGTAGTCAAGGTCAGGCCAATTGTCCCACCTAAAAGAGATGCTTACAATCCAACAAGGAAATTAATCATCGTGTCTGACAGTGAAAATCTTGGATACACCCAAAAATAAATAAAAAATAGTGAGTAGTGAAGGACAAAAATGTCAAATGATCATAGTCTCATCATTAAGGAAACTTTTATCCAGAACAATACTTTCCACGCCTTGCCATGTTTTTTGTCTTATCCTTAAATATTGCTAAGGAAAGTGTAGTAACAGTAACTTCAAACAGTAATAACAAAGCACATGATCAAATATCTCCCGACATTTGTATATCTGGACACTCCTCCCAGCTCGGTGCCCAATCTCCAGAAATGCTCTGATTCTTCAAAATTCCACTCTGGGTTCATCGTATCTATCACGGGTATTCATCTGTATCTATCCTTTTATCATCCAATTCTGCTTTCAAGATTGAGTCTTTATGTCTTGGCAATTCTGGGTTCTGCTTTGAATGCTTCTTGGGAGCTCTCAAATTTCTTGTCTGTTTTTGCTTTTGATGATTTATCAGCTTTTTTAAGGTTTCTGTCTTGTTATGATTTTTTTGGTGGGAAGTTGCAGTTTTCTTATGCTGAATTGGATGAAAAAACATGGAATTTTGATCCCTATTTCTTGAATCCACTGTTCTTTGTGATTCTCTTTCCAGAATTTTGCTTGGTGTGTTCATCCCTCTTTACTTAATTTATCCCAAAACTGTATTTTAAGTGACGAGGAAACCGGATAAAAATTAAGATTGAGCTAGGGTCACTCAATTGGGCTGCACATGAGCCAAACCAAAGATTGAATCCAACAAATTAGTTAGTCTAACTCATGGCCTTATAAACTCATATGTTCTCTCTTATTTTATCAATGTGGGACTCTTAACAGTAGCATCCATGAAATAAGTGTGATTGTGTTATCTCTGCCTTTAATCTATGCAATTTCTAGATCACTGGTATGCTAGATTGAATTCTGACAACTCAGGAGTGATATATAAATTTTGTATAGAACTATAGACATTGACAATCATGTATGGATTTGATGACAAACAGACGATGATGATTGGTTAATTTTTGTTCTAGTATGCTTTACTCTGGCTTTCGTTCTTTGTTAACCGAGCTTGATTATCAGTTATCCAATCAGGAAGTTGGTCCATTGCACGTTTATTAGTTCTCGTTGGACTGGCCGAAATACAAGACTTCTGTTCTCTCGGGATTGAAGGTTAGTGGGAGTATAACAGATGGGTGGGATATTGAGCCTAAGCAATCCCGATTCCCCCACGATTGAGCTAAATGAGGTTTCGCAAAGTGAAATGTGTAAAAGACAAAAGATATCGGTTAACGTTTGGGAAGATATCCCGCAGTTGATTATTCCCGGCCTACCCGATGAGATATCCATCCAGATTCTTGCGAGGCTCCCGAGAAATTATTACTTGAATGCAAAGTTAGTGTGTCGGGGGTGGAAAGCTGCTGTCACGAGTCCCGAGCTGTATAAAGTAAGAAAAGAGCTTGGAACGACCGAGGAGTGGCTCTACGTTTTGACTAAGGGTAGTGGCGATAAGCTTTTATGGCATGGCTTAGATCCGGTCTCGAGGAAATGGCAGAGGTTGCCACCAGTGCCTAGTTTGACCGCCAATGATGGGTCTAGAAGGGGGTTGTCGGCTCTTCGGTTATGGAGCATGGTGAGTTCGACAATGAGAATTGCGGGTGCCATAAGGGGCTGGCTCGGGAAGAAAGGCTCACTTGACCAAATCCCGTTTTGCGGGTGTGCTATTGGAGCCGTGAACGGTTGCCTCTACGTGTTGGGAGGGTTTTGCAAAGCTTCAACTATGAGATGTGTGTGGCGATATGACCCGATAACGAACGCTTGGAACGAAGTGAGCCCTATGTGCGTTGGTCGAGCTTATTGTAAGACGGGGGTCTTAAATGGCAAGCTTTATGTAGTTGGGGGCGTGACTCGGGACCGGGACCAGGGCGGGCTGACCCCTCTCCAGTCTGCAGAAGTGTTTGATCCCGAAACCGGGATTTGGGTCGAAGTCCCGAGCATGCCATTCACCAAAGCCCATATGCTGCCTACTGCTTTCTTAGCTGATTTCCTCAAACCTATAGCCACCGGGATCTCGTCTTACCGGGGAAAGCTTTATGTTCCCCAAAGCCTCTATTGCTGGCCGTTTTTCGTCGATGCCGGGGGCGAAGTGTACGATCCCGAGACGAACGCCTGGGTCGAGATGCCAATGGGCATGGGTGAAGGCTGGCCCGCTAGACAGGCAGGAACAAAACTAAGCGTTATCGTCGACGGGGAGCTCTATGCTTTGGACCCTTCCAGCTCGTTTGACAGCGCCAAGATAAAAGTGTACGATTCTCGGGACGATTCCTGGAAGGCAATCGAGGGAGACATCCCCATCCGGGACCTCACCGATTCAGAGTCTCCTTATCTACTCGCGGGCCTTCTTGGCAAGCTCAATGTGATTGCTAAAGACGCAAATCAAAACATCCTCGTCTTGCAAGCAGACAGGCAGCATAATCAGAACGAGAACGAGAAAGAATCTGATGCAAACATATGGAGAGTTATCGCATCGAGGAATAGCGGGTCTGCAGAGCTTATCAGCTGTCAGATTCTCGATATGTAACTATATATGCCCGTTCTCGAGGTCAGTTCGAATCAACCTCCACTTAGTTTTATGGTTTTTCCACTCTGCAGGAGTGAGCATTTCACTCTCCTACTTATATAAACTTTAGTATATATATATATATATATATATATATATAGTTTATTACAGGCTGTGTGAATGTATAATACAGCAGATAGTTATTACGTTATTGTTATTGTTATTATTATTCCATTAATAAAACGTTAGAAAGGGTTCGTTTTGCATGTACTGAACTATCGTGTAAACCGAGTACAACTTCAAAGTTGGTTCTTGAAATTCTGCAGCACTAATGTCTTAAGAAACATGTTTTGAGTGAATAAAATGTTCCCCATCATAGCAATACATTTGTAGAAAGGGCTCCCTATTTTTATTTTTTTTTTTTTTTTTTTGAATTATGAGAGAAACCCGCAACTAGTAACCAAATGACCACAAGGAGGTAAACCAGAACCCCGCCTTGTGACCTTAGACGGCAAAGGACTACAAGGAGGTAAACCAGTTTAAGTTGTCTATATATACCTGACCAACTCAAACCAGGAAGGCTAATAGGCGAGTCCCGCTGGCCTGGGAGTCGAACTTGAAACTTTGCGGTTACTAAATCAACAGTCTGACCTAGGATTAGGATCATCTTGGTCCAGACAACACTTCATCTTGGAGATTTGGTGTGGAATCGGGGATGTTCCAACCGATAGGGTGGGGGGCCTGGCTGTAATCGGCCCTGAACATTTCCTCCTTCTGCCACTCCTCCCACTTCTCGGCCAGCCCTTCGCCTTCGAGCATCCCCACGACTTCTGCCATTCGTGGACGCTCCATCGGGGTGCTCTGCGTGCAGAGCAGGGCGACCTGAATCAGCTGCTCCACTTCATATTCCTCGTACATACCCTGAAGATCTGCATCAACTAGTATTTCATACTTCTTGTCCTTCAGAAGTCCCTTCACCTGAAATCCCGAGGGAATGTTGAGCATATAAAATATAAATGTGTAATCTCACTATTGATACAGAAAACATCATTAGTTTCAAAGCCAAGATATTAATGCAAGTTATGGAAGTAAGTTTCAGTAAGAGTTTTTTCTATTTTTTTGTCCCAAGGACTATGTGACCATTTCCACATTTGGTCTCACGACTTTTAAATCCTTTCCATATTTAATCTCTCTGATCTAAATTCCGGTCATCAGTTACCAAATTTCAAGCAAGTAACTTATCTTAAAAGGGTAAAATTGTCATTTTGCATTTTTTTCTTAAACTTCTCGGGGATGTGATGGAAAATGACAATTTTGCCCTTCAAGATAAGTCACTCGCTTGAATTTTGGTCACCGGTGACTGAAAATTAAGTCGGAGGACCAAAAGTGACAATGATTTAAAAGTTCCTGTAAGATTTTTTTCTATTTTTTGTCTATGTGACCATTTCCACATTTGGTCCCACGACTTTTAAATCTTTTTCATATTTGATCCCTCTTATCTAAATTCCCGTCATCGATTACCAAATTTCAGGCAACGTATTAAAGGGTAAAATTGTCATTTTGCATTTATTTATTAAACTTCTCGGGACATGTGATCAGAAATGACAATTTTGCCCTTTAAGATAAGTCACTCGCTTGAAGTCTGGTCATCGTTGACTGAAAATTAGGCCCGAAGACCAAAAGTGACAAGGATTTCGTAGGATCAAAAGTGGGAAAAACTCGTTTCAGTATCATGGAGGAAGTAGATTATGGTGATAATGCTTACCCAATCGAGCAACATAACATCATCATCGTTGGCGAGGCGAGCAAGATCAAACGCCCTCTGCCCGGTGATGATCTCCAAAAGCGTAACTCCATACCCGAAAACATCAGTTTTCTCAGAAGATTTCCCAGTTGACAGATACTCGGGTGCTATGTGCCCGATAGTACCCCGCACTGCAGTGGTAACATGAGTGTCCTTGTAGTTCATGAGTTTAGCCAGCCCGAAGTCACCCACTACCGCTTCCATCTCCCCGTCCAGCAAAATGTTTGCAGCTTTGACATCGCGGTGGATGATCTTCGGGTCACAATGGTCATGCAAGTAGGCTAGCCCTCTAGCAGCCCCGAGGGCAATATGCTTCCTCACGGGCCAGCCCAGCGGGGGCACTGATTCGGGTCGGTCTGCAAGCATTTTTTGCAGCATTAGACTCTCTTCGTGCTTTGATACCATGTAAGAAATATATATACGGTATGCATACATACATACCTCTTAAACGCGAAGCAACGCTCCCGTTCTCCATGTAAGGATAAACGAGCAACCTCTCGGTTGGTGTCATGCAGAAGCCACGCAACCGGAGGAGATTCCTGTGCACTGCCATACTAATCATCTCGACTTCGGTCTGGAACTGCAGCTCCCCGCCCTGGCTCCGTTCCTCCTTCAGTCTTTTCACCGCAACCAACGAGCCATCAGCCAATCGCCCTCTGTAAACCTTGCCAAACCCTCCTCTCCCGAGTATGTTCTTGTTGCTGAAATGATCCGTGGCGACTTGCAGCTCACGCAGAGAGAACTTCTTCAGCTGCCCAAGGTGGACCTCGGGGTCCTCCTCAGCTGCAGAAAGAGTAAAAAGTGAGAGTACATTCAAGCGCACGAGACAAATCGATTAACAGCTCGATGCCACCAACCGGGAACATCAAAGAAATTGACTTGCGGTTTCCTTCTCCGCCACCACGCCATCAGAATTGCGGGAGCAGCAAACAAAATTGCGGCACCTGCAGCCACCCCTCCAGCAATGGCACCAGTAGTGCCGCTCCCCCCTGCAAAGGTTGATCGAGTTTCATGTAATCTAATCAATAATCGGGGGAGTGTTTAGCTTAAACTTTTAGTTTAGACCAAATACATCATTCAATCTGATATCAGAGCCAAATAAATAAGCGAAAAAAGAAGATGATTTTTTCAACGAATAGTAAGTAAAACGGGTAAAATGTGATAGAGAGAAGTAGAACAGTAACAAACCTGAAGAAGAGGGTGTTGGGGAAATTGGAGCTGGTGGAGGAGAAGGAGCAAATTTTAATCCTGAGTTGTTTCGGAAACTGAAGCATTGCAAATTAGCCTTCAAAGAATAACCCAAGACAAGAAAATACAAGGAAAACTCCAACGAAGTTGGTCGGGGTTGTTGGTTTGGTATCCACAAGATTCCAAGTTCGACTCTTCAGTGAGTTCAGTCTATTGTGTTTCTTGGTTTACCTCCTTGTAGTCATTTGCTGGCTAAAGTCACATGGCACATGGCCAGGTTTGCCTAGTGCACACCCTCGACTCCTCGAGTGGTGACGGCAGGTTTCCCTCGTCACCCAAAAGTGTATAACCTAGACTGGTTTATCTCCTTACAGGTTTTCCTCGTCGCCCAAAAGTGTCTTCCTTATGGTCATTTGCCAGTAAGGGTCACATAGCGGGGTTTACCCCGTGCACCCTCGAGTGGTGACTGCAGGTTTCCCTCGTCGCCCAAAAGTGTCTTCCTTATGGTCATTTGCCAGTAAGGGTCACATAGCGGGGTTTACCCCGTGCACCCTCGAGTGGTGACTGCAGGTTTCCCTCGTCACCCAAAAGTGTCTAACCTAGACTGGTTTATCTCCTTACAGGTTTTCCTCGTCACCCAAAAGTGTCTTCCTTATGGTCATTTGCCACTAAAGGTCACATAGCGGGGTTTACCCCGTGCACCTTCGAGTTGTGACTGCAGGTTTTCCTCGTCACCCAAAAGTGTGTAACCTAGACTGGTTTATCTCTTTATGATTTAGGGCCACATGGGCGGGACTTACCCCGTGCACACCCTCGAGGGGTGGCTGCAGGTTTCCCTCGTCGCCCAAAAGTGTCTTCCTTATGGTCATTTGCCAGTAAGGGTCACATAGCGGGGTTTACCCCGTGCACCCTCGAGTGGTGACTGCAGGTTTCCCTCGTCACCCAAAAGTGTCTAACCTAGACTGGTTTATCTCCTTACAGGTTTTCCTCGTCACCCAAAAGTGTCTTCCTTATGGTCATTTGCCACTAAAGGTCACATAGCGGGGTTTACCCCGTGCACCTTCGAGTTGTGACTGCAGGTTTTCCTCGTCACCCAAAAGTGTGTAACCTAGACTGGTTTATCTCTTTATGATTTAGGGCCACATGGGCGGGGCTTACCCCGTGCACACCCTCGAGGGGTGGCTGCAGGTTTCCCTCGCCACCCAAAAAAGACAAAATACAGCAATCCAAAGAATATCCTGAGACAAACCTGAGTTCAGTGAAAAGAGAAAAGGAACCATTGATTGGAACTGTTCCTGTCAAAAAGTTGTTTGAGAAATCACTGCATTACATGAATTGGGCTATATTAGTTCTGCACAAGGAAGAAGTAAAACTTTGGAACTCTGAAAAATGAGACCTATTACTCACAGGACTTGCAGTGACTGAACCTTGGTTAATACCATAGGAATGGTGCCTCCCAAAGAGTTATTGTTGAGCCTCCTTCAAATTTGTCGCAAAAAGAAGAAAGTAATTAAAACATTTGGTTCCATAGAATATAAATATGTAATCTAACTATCAAACCAAGACGAAATGTCACGGGTTCATGCTACCTAGAGATGCACTTTTGTTTATTTAGGTTCTGAAAATTTGGGTCTTGAATGCAAGGTTACAGAAGGCACTAGGCGCTAGTCGGGTGTCCCCGGGGTACCTAGTGCCTAAGCGGTCGAGTAATAATAATAAAAACAATAATAATAGGCTGCAGCCACTCTACACAATCCACCGGTTTGAGCATCGTCGAGTCGTCGTTGCCTGTCGTCCAAAGCTTCCAGTCGTTCAATCGCTACAACCACTCCATGTCGCCACAACCGTGGAGAATAGAGTTTTGCGACTCGACTGAGTTGGATGCCGACTCAGCGAAGTTGGGCGCCTAGTGGGCCCGCCGACTATAAGGTGTCTAGAGGTGAAATCCCCTCGGCCTAGGGCGCATAGGCCAATTTTTACAACCGGTTGAATGACAACAAAAAGACACTCCAAACCCATATTTTATATGCTTCTCCCATTAAGGTTGAATCCCCAACTTAAGGGCCCCCACACCCCGGCTCGACAAAGCATTGGAATGATATAAATCATGGCGACTCAATGGTTCAGCAAACCGGGCCAAATGATGGTGGGCACAAGGGATCTGTCCACTTTGGGCATAATCCCTACACTACCGCTACCGAGACTCGAACCTCGGTCTCTTCTCCCAAATACTGTCATATGTTTATATGCTGAAAAGCCTTATTAACATCACTTGCCAATTTCATCCGATTCTCAGCTTAACCTTTTAGTCCAAACGAAACACATCTATCAACAAAAACCAAAAGGGTAAGAGGGAAAGTATTTCGTACAAGAATCGCATTTGTTGAAGATTGCCCAAAGTCACAGGAATATTGCCACTCAATTTGTTCTGGTAGAGATCCAAGCTGACCAACCTTGTTAAGTTCCCTAGCTCACTTGGAATTATTCCACTAATGTTGTTGCTATACAGCTCCCTGGAAACACCATAAACAGCACAAACATTTTCACCCATAATTCAGACAACCTTAAAAAGGAGCAGGCAACTGAGGTAAGATCTGAAGCTTATTACAAGTACTGCAACTTCTCGAGCCGGCCAAGATCTGGAACCAGCCTCCCAGTCAAATTCGCGTTTCCCAAATCGCTACAAGGAACACGAAAACCATGAATAAGGTAAACGCGAAAACGAGAAAGGTAGCAACATGAATTCTCGGGCGGTTTTACACTCTAGTAACGCTGTTTCCACTGTCGCAGGTCACATGAAACCAGGTGCAGGGATTGACAAGGGTGGAATCCCAGCTCTGAAGAACATTGTTGGGGTCAAGCAGATTGCTCTTCAGGGCATTCAATGCATCACCTGTCTTACATAAAATGCCCAATTATCAGCTCTTGTCTTGTCCCAAAACACAATCATCATTCAAAGCTTCAACTTTAGGACTACTCACATAACACAATAGCACTATCATTGGCTGTTCTGTTCCAAACATTTTGGAGTACTATGTAGTTTCCTTAAAACTTTCTTACATTATTACACAAATTCCCATTAGGCTGTGGATTATCATGCTATCAATCAAGAAAAATTCAATCCGCATGAGGACACATGATCGACTCCTGACATAATGTTCATTTTTGTGTACTAAAAGTTCATTTTTAGTATAGTATCAAAAATTTTAACTCTCAATATATTAAAAATGAATATTCAGTATACTAAAAATGAATATTTTTCCGCGGTCCATATTACTATGGGGTGGGACCATGGTTCATAGTATAATTTACCTCACTCAATGTGGTGGCCTGGTGAGCTCATTATGGGCACCAGACACTGGTCCTCCTATCTAATGGACTGTTCGGGTGAGCCTTTACGTGGGAGTTCCACTTAATATGGTGAGTTCCCTATAGACACCAACACTAGTCCTCCCATCTATTGGCAAATTATTGTGGACCATGTTTTACACCATGTTACGTGGACCATAACAAAAAGTGCATTGTTTGTGTACTGAATATACATTATACAAAATAATGTATTTTTTCTGAATATAATATACATTTTTAATATATTAAAAGTACATTATTTGTGTATTGAATGTACATTATTTCATAGTATACTCCACAATAATGATTGAATTGGCAACAAAAACTCAAATTCAAATCGCAATAAAATATCAAAGTCAATAAACTATACTAAGTGAGAAAAATGAACAGACCTTCAGAGTTGCCGGCGACTATAGACCGCCGGAGAAACGCCGGAATCAAGCAGAAAGATAAGAAGAAAGCCAAGATTTTCCTCCAATTCATTACTCCCAACCTCTCCCCCGTCGTCATCACCAGCTAAAGCCAATATTTTTTCCTTCAATTCCTCGACGCCATTTTCACTGAGCTCCCAAGAACAAAGACAGACAGATAAAAACAAGAAAAAAAAAAAAAACTTAAAAATTCTGAACAGCCAAACTCGTGAAAAATGGAGAACTTCAATTCTTGCAGATTTTGCTTCTTTTCTTTCCTGGAAATTTGAGAATCCCAGAGAGAGAAAAGACTTTTAACCTCCATTGAAGAAAAAAACGGAGTGATAGTGATACAGTGATGAATACTCAAAGCTCAAAAAGTCTTCCCAGGAAAGGGCCTGGAAATTGGCATGATTGAATAGGACGGGGAAGACATTCTTGGCATGGCGCGGGAGAAGGTTGACCGAAGGTCAAACGTTTAAAAAACACCACCCAAAATTTCATGAAAATTGCATTGGCATACCTTTATCTTTTAGAAATTGCAATCATGCCGATGGATTCCTATTTAATGAATCCTCTATCCTCTATTATAATAAAGCAGAAATTTTTTGGAAAATAAAAATAGGAATAAACTTTCCGCTTAACTAAAACGCTACGTTTAGAAAATTAGGGCGCACTAAAAGTCTTCTCGATTTGATCAAAAATCAAAAGGGAAACAGATTTGAAACTCTGCAAAATATGAAGAGGCAACACATTTAATAATTACATAGGTATTGTCAATCCAACTATTAGTAACAATCGTTATGCTGTGCATCCGTATACACCATGCATGGTGCATACGGATGTCAAAACAACGTCGTTTTATTAAAAAACGCGCGTCTCCCCTTTAAAAAAAAATTCAGGTTCGATTCCCAACAACAACATTATATTGTTCATTCATTCTAGAATTTTAATTCATAGATTATGGAATTATAGTTCATTGATTATGGAATTCTAGTTCATCGATTATGGAATTGTAGTTCATCGATTCTGAAATTTTAGTTTATAGATTATGGAATTTTAGTTCATTCATTCTGGAATTTTTAGTTCATAAATTAGATTATGGAATTATAGTTCATCGATTATGGGATTATAGTTCATCGATTATGGAATTATAGTTCATCGATTATGGAATTTTAGTTCATATGTTGTTGCTGGGAATCGAACATGATTTTTTTTTTAAGGAGAGACGCGCGTTTTATTAAAACGACGTCGTTTTTGCATCCGTATGCACCATACATGGTGCATACGGATGCACAGCATAATTTACCCTGTTAGTAAAGAAGGAAAAATGAAAGGGCAGTGATTTGTAGTCTATGTAATGGTTTATGTAAACTGTTTTGGTTGATCTTTTGGACTATGAACTGTTTTGGTGGATATTTTGGACGGTAATTCTACCTATATTTTGACTTTAATATGTAATCTTAATGGACTTTCTAAATAAATGGTGATCACTGTGTTTATTCGCAAATTATGCTGTGGACTCATGTCCATAATGCATTGTGGACACGAGTCAAAAACGACGTCGTTTTCAGGAAAAATGCGACATTCTAGTTTTAAAAAAAAAAATTGATTTTGTCCCGCCGTTAACGGCGTTATTCGTTTGTGCATTATGAATGTACAGTTATGGAATTATGAATACAGAGCTCTGACATTATGAACTTATAATTATAAACATATAGTGATAAAATTATGAACATAGAGCTCTAAAATTGTGAACATAGAGCTTCGAAAATTATGAATGTACAATTATAGAATTATGAATGTACAGTTATGGAATTATGAACACAGAGCTCTGACATTATGAACTTACAATATGAACATATAGTGATAAAATTATGAACATAGAGCTTTAAAATTGTGAACATAGAACTTCGAAAATTATGAATTTACAGTTATTGAATTATGAATGTACAGTTACGGAATTATGAATGTACAGTTATGGAATTATAAACACAGAGCTCTGACATTATGAACTTACAATTATGAACATATAGTGATAAAATTATGAACATATACTCCTATAACGAAGCGGTCTGAAATTAAAAACAAATAATAATAATAATAAAAAAAAGTGAAAGATAACAGTGCCACTAACGGCACCGTTCTCGTGTCCACAATACATGCTGGACACGGGTCCATAGCATAAAGATTAGTGTTAATTATTCACTACCTAATGCAATAGAATTCAAAAAAAAAAAAAAAAAAAAAAAACAATGTATAAACATTAAATTAACATAAACCCCAAGTCAATGATGATAATTGTCTAGATGCAATAAATTTACATGTTTGTGAAAAACACACAACATAAGATTTGAGATAATGCACACGTGAATTTTAGTTTAAAAGACACTCTTATGTAGAGCTGTCAAAATGAGTTACTTGTAGGCTAACCCGCCATGATCCACAATGAGAGCGGGGCGGTCTTTAATGATGTAAGCTAGCATTTTATAGGCTCACGAAAGTGAAGGACTTCAAAAGACGCGGCGGAGAATCAACATTTCTAAACGTCTGACTTAATCAACATTTCTACGAGTGACTTAATAAATATTTTCCTTAAACTAATTGTGAGCGACTTAATCAATCTTTCTAAAAAAACTATAAACGTCTAATATACATTAGCTAATTTGTTTAGTGAAACTTTAATATCAATAATGACACAAAAGTCAGTTGTTGGCCCACATTTACAATATTACTTTTGTGAGTTGTGACAATCTAAAAAATTATCCGTGCATCGCATGTGCATTGCACGCGCACTGCACGGATAATTGGGCAATTATTTACTCGAATTTAAGCAATGATAACATCAAAAAATATAATCGGTACAACCCATTTAATCAATTGCACTATATAATATTCGTTGTTATAATTTATATTTGTATATTGATCAAAATATTCTTAAAGATTATAACAAATATAATCTGTGCAACACACGAGTAAAAATACTAGTTTTAAAAAAAAAAAAAAAAAAAAAAAAAAACTGAATATGCGTTAGTATTCCTTTCAAAAAAATCTACTTAGTATCATAACATTAAAACAATACTTACTAAAATTTTGTGCGTGCATCGCACGGGAAAATACTAGCAGAAATAAATAAGATAAACAATAACTATAAAAAAAAAAAAACAATATATAAACATTAAATTAACACAAACAATAGAACATAAACCCCAAGTCAATGATGATAATTGTCTTGATGCAATAAATTTACATATTTGTGAAAAAATACAAAACATATGATTTGAGATAATTCACACGTGAATTTTAGTATAAAAGACATTCTTATGTAGAGTTGTCAAAATAAGTTACGTGTAAGCTAACCCGCCATGATCCACGATGAGAATGGGGTGGTCTTTAATGATGTAAGCTAGCATTTTATAGGCTCACGAAAGTGGAGGACTTCAAAAGACGTTGCGGAGAATCAACATTTCTAAACGTCTAACTTAATCAACATTTCTACGAGTGACTTAATAAATATTGCCCTTCGACTAATTGTGACCGACGTAATCAATATTTCTAAAAAAGCTATAAATATTGCCAAGGATCACAATGTGGGCTGGTACAAGATGCATAGGAGGAGACGATAAAGCAATATAATTCTACTAGTATTTTCGCCCGTGCGATGCACGGAATGGATTGAATATTTGGATCGATATATAATTATTTAAATTAGAACATCAAATATTATATAGTGCAATTGAATATATGATTTGACAAAACTTATTTAGGAGCTTATTAGGCCAAGCATATGTTAATTAATAGGTCAAGAAACAAAAGGAGTTTGGTTCATATTTAAAAAAAAAAAAAAAATTAAAAATACCCTCCAATTTTAAATTTTTTATCAAACTTTATTCAATTGACATTTCAGACTAAAAGTAAGCCATTTTTAAATTTAAAAATAACACCTCCCCTTCATTTGCGTTCATTTTCTGTAGCTGGTAGACGGTGGGCGGTTATAGCTCACATTATATAAATCGCCCCTTTCCCTTTCAGAAAACACATTATTTTTCCTTCTCCTGCGAACATGTATTGTTCGTTCCTCTTGCCTGAGCTTATACATGTTTGTCCTCCTCTTGCCTGAGCTTATACATGTTTGTCCTGTAGTTCTGTGTTTCCTGTCGAGAGCGTGCAATACTCTAATCGTAAACGCTTTTAAGGTAGTGTTGTTGAACATGATACATAATACTTCACCTTTCCAGTTAAACAAACATCCAGTCATTTTAACCAGTACTATTGTGCGACATCCGTTGATTTCATACCAAACTAGTTTTGTTACTGCTAAAACCCCAACAGTTAAAAGTGTTTATGTCGAAATCAACAATGTCTCAAACCTCCAACCCAACTTCTGATATCACTGTTGTTGAACCATTGATTGGTGGTTTAAACTACAGAAGATGGACTGCCAAAATCATGATGCTTCTAGTTAACTATAAGATATCCACATTATCTCATTCGTACGAATAAGAGTTAATTCTATTATTGGTCATTCTTCCAAAAAGGTTGAACCCCAACCTTAAGGGCCCCCACGCATTTGGGAGGATATAAATCATGGTAACTCAACTGAACATGAATCACAGAGGCTAGACATTTGCTCACTGCACACAAGGAGACTTGATCCCTGGTCATTTTTTTTCAAAATTTCACCTCTATGACCAGTTGAGCTACCCATGCGGGCATAGATTTATATGTGGCAAATCACTTTTAGTTTTTTTTTATCGAATATCCTCATTTGGTCCTAATATTACTATGACAGGACCATTTTTTTTCCTTTAACAACAAAACAGTTAAATATTATTAAATACAAAGGCATTTTGGTCTTTAATTATATATATATATATATATATATATATATATATATATATATATATATATATATATATATATATATATATATATATATAGCAGAGTCAATCTACTTTGTTTAAAAATAACCAAAAGTGAACTGATATCTATAAATCTATGACAAAAAAATGAAATTAATTCTTACAAATAATATATAGGGTGGAATAATATTTTTTTAATAGAAATTACTGAAGTAGACAATTTATATGATATTAACCACATAATTAGTATTGTAAATTTGTAATATTCTTTGACTAGATGACTTTGACTGATATTCCTACCAATAATTAACAAATTCGTAGCTAATATTAATTGAATAATATAATTAAAATTAGAAAGAGACATTAACGTGAAACTTCCCAGACTGATGACTACAAAATGTCAAAATCTAGGCAAACACGGCTCCGGAATAAGTGGAACGAGTCAGCTATTCCACGTGTCTCTCTTCCACATATTTCCTTTTCTTGTTAATTTATCTTATTAACTTTTATTTTATTTTATTTTTTTGAGGGCCAACTTTTATTTTATTGTTCATACATGCTTTTTGGACTTTCGTTCCGTGGATTTAGCGGTAGTCTTTGTGCTATCAGGGTTAGTTGTGTTTGTAACACAAGTGAAAGTGGTTGAATAATTTATGAGATAATCATAAAGTTTCAAGTTTAACTTATTAAAAATTTATTAATTTGAACTGATTAATTATGTTTGGTTAATTATAAATATATAATTGGGATCTTTTAATGACACCATAATGATATTTTTAAAATTTTTCTAAATAAATTCGTAGTACATCATGAAGATGTTTGGTAAATGGCTGTTAGCTGATTGTGTTAGTGAAGTTGACTAGTCGATTGTTGAAAAATGTTTGGTAAATTAGCTGATAGTTAATAGCTTATTACATACACAATGACTTTCTCGGAAGAAAAAAAAAACTGATTGAAAAAATGTTACTTTGAACATTTTTTTGAATTTTAGCATTTTGGAGCAATAAGTTATTACAAAAAAACTAATTACTCAAACGCTTATATTAATTGTTTAATCAAATCAAATGGCTAATAGTGATCGAATAAACCAAAATTGACTGATAGGCTAAGTATTTTACCAAACAGGGCCAAAGTCATTACTTTATATACATAAATTGAGTTCATAAAAGTCATTATTGTGAAGAAAATTTACTAATGTTGGCACATAAACCACTACTGTAAATACATAAATTCACTATTATTGATACAATTTTTACGTACCTGTAAAATTATTTATATATATCTACAATATTTTTTTATGTAGGGAAAAGGGTCAAATAGACCCTTAAACTTTAGACAAAAGTGCAATCGTTATGCGTTGGACCCGTGTCCAGCATGCTTGCTGGACACGGGTAACAGTGCCGTTAGGCACTGTTATCTCCTCTTTTTTTTTTTTTTTTTTTTTTTTTTTTTTTAATTTCAGACCGCTTCATTGTAAGAGTATATGTTCATAATTTTATTACTATATGTTAATAACTATACATTCATAACTCCATAACTGTACGTTCATAACTCTATAACTGTACATTCATAACTCCATAACTGTACATTCATAACTCCATAACTGTACATTCATAACTCCATAATTGTACATTCATAATTTTCGAAACTCTATGTTCACAATTTTAGAACTCTATGTTCATAATTTTATCACTATATGTTCATAATGTTAGAGCTCTTTGTTCATAATTTGATCAATAACTGTAGATTCATAATTCCATACTGTAGATTCATAATCTCATAACTGTAGATTCATAACTCCATAACTATAGATTCATAACTCTATAACTGTACATTCATAACTCCATAACTGTACATTCATAATCTTCGAAGCTCTATATTCACAATTTTAAAGCTCCATGGTCATAATTTTATCACTATATATGTTCATAATTGTAAGTTCATAATGTTAGAGCTCTGTGTTCATAATTTCATAATTGCATAACTGTATATTCATAACGGCATAACTGTACATTCATAACGGCATAACTGTACATTCATAATCCAAAAAAAAAAATAACACAGTTAACGCCGTTAACGGCAAAACGCGCGCGAATTTTTTTTTTTAAACTAAATGACGCGTTTTTTTAAAAAAACGACGTCGTTTTTGGCCCGTGTCCACAATTCAATGTGGACACGGGTCCCGGGCATAATTTGCCGCAAAAGTGTAATTAGGCTTTTCAACTTGTTATTTTGGTGCGTCTAAGCCCAATACCAAGTTATTCATTTGGAATAACCGGTCAAAAAGATTCCGACGATATTTTTGGCGAAAAAATCCGGCGACAACAAAACTTAAAATTTAAAAAAAAAAATAAAAAATTTACCGGAGAAGACAATCGTTCAATAATAGTGAATATGAAGTTCAAAAATTATGAACATAGAGTTTTATAATTATGAACATAGAGTTCTGTAATTGTGAATATAGAGTTCAATAATTGTGAATATAAAATTCAAAAATTATGAACATAGAGTTTTATAATTATGAACATAGAACCGTGTTCACCTTACAAGGTGAACACGGTTCCACGGCATAACAATTGAGAAAATAGTTGTTGGGCCTCTAGTTAAGGATTACATGATCCACTAAACATGAGATAGCCCAATATGGCTTTGATATTGGGAGGAGAAGCCCAATCGTTCTAAAATTTTAAAAAAATAAATAAAACAAACCCTACTTGTCTAAAAACAATCATTATTGTGTGGACCATAGTCCATATAAGTTGTGTGGACCATATTTTGTATACTGTAAAATAATGTACATTCAGTACAAAAATAATGTATATTCAATACAAAAATAAAGTACATTGTATTCAGGGGATGTACATTATTTTTGTACTGAGTGTACATTATATTATATAATGTACATTCGGTACAAAAATAATGTACATTTAGTATATTAAAAATGTATTTTTTGTTATGGTCCATATAACATTGTGTGGACCATGGTCCATACAATAATTTGCCGTCTAAAAACGACAATTTATATCATGGACTGAGTTCTACATAGCATTATGGATCTTGAATCAAAATGATGAGGTATATAACTTTTCAAGACACAAAAATTCACAACACAAGACACATACACATATTTCATATTTGCTTATTTTTCTAATCTGATTTAGGTATATAATTTGTGTTCATAAGTATAGAATTATACAATCCTCAAGATACAAAAATTTATAACATATAATATAATTACTAATTTGTTTCAAGTACTTAATTTGTACTCTTAAGGTACACATTCATTGTGATCCATGGTATAAGGATTGATGATAGGGATCCACATTTTCATATTTTATATAGTGATGTAGGTTTTCTGTACTCCATTTCGTTGTATACAAATATATATATGTACTCCATTTCGTTGTATACAAATATATATATATATATATATATATATATAGTAACACTTATTATTCTTTACAATCAAAACTCTTACCGCCGTGATTCGATCTTGTGACCACTTATTTGAAACAGTAATAGCAGTGTCATTACACGCATAGTAATTGACACAATATATATATATATATATATATATATATATATATATATATATATATATATACACACACACGCATCACATGCTTACACTATTGGTACCAATAGTACTTAATATAATTATATATATTAACTGATTGTATCGAATACCATTAGCATGCATGTATCATATATGGTAAATGATATAGTCATTCATTATGCATGTATCATATATGGTAAATGATATAGTCATTCATTAATGTGTGTTGAATATTAACTTATGATTATGAAACTAATGATCACATTTTCAACCACAAGATTTCCTATATGGGAATGCAATATAGTTGAGAAAGAATAAAAATCTTGGATAAAATCTTTATATATAATTGGATATATGATCCCCCACTCAATAAATATCATATGGATTTTGCACATGGTGTGCCCTCTGCCCAAACAATTGATCAATATTGTATTGTTGTGAAGATTCATTGATTTTATATTATCTTTAAAAGGAAACCCACCGACATAAAATGCAAAACTATGTTCATAGAAAATTGGAAATATTTTACAGGACTTGGCGTACTGGTTCATCGTCTAACTTAATATAACGACCGAAGGTGTATGGCAGTGATGTTTATGATGATGGAATGTGTGGATTGAATCTCTTATGCGTACATGAAGACTAAGATATTACTAGTGAGCTAATTGCTCAACTTGCAATTTACCTCTATAGTAGCTCTCGGGGTGGGGTCTTGTGGATTTAGGATTAGTTCGACAAAAATGAGATCATCTAAGTATTAAAAATTTTTAAAATATTAGCTAATTAAGATATTACGAGGGATTTTTCATGGGTTCTCTTTTCGTTTGTTAAACGGTGGGGGAATCAAGTTGCCTAGACATTAGCATTACTTGATTGTGTGAAGTGGCCTGGTTAGGGACTCCCCTAATTCATTGTGGATGTTTGTATGGTTGAAAAAATCGCTAAGCACTCTTCAGGCGGAGCGGTTTAGGCGGCGATTAAATTGGTGCCTAGACGCTTGTGTATTTTTTATTTTTTTTAAAAAAAATTGTTTAAAATTTTTTAATTTTTTAAGATTTGATAATTATCAACTATTTAATACTTTAATAGTTAATATTAAAATATTAAATTTTAACCTAAAAAGGGTCTTAGAGTTTGAACAATTTAAGATTATTTCGCTCAAAATGATATCGTTTTGAGTGAAATAATACATTTAAAAAAAAAAAAAAAACAATAGCTAATTGACCGACTAGACGGTATTTTGACGGTCTAGTCGGCCGCCTAAACCACCAATTATAGTGATACGTTAGGCGGTTGACCAATGCCTAAGCATAATTTTTGCAACGCTAGGGATCTTTCTAATCGATGATATTTTATTTTATTTTATTGTAAAAAAGGTTAAAAATATTGGAGATCAGAATTTTATTTAGTATATATATATAATACGGAGTACCAATATAGTGATACACTGCATAATGTTGCATGAATTGGGCATCCGTTGTGGGCTAAGGGCCAGCTCTAGCTCAGCTTTCACCCTTCATCTAATTGTTATACAGTAGACCATGATTCAATAATGATGTCGTTTCTATAAGTAAAAAAATAACGATAATTATATTTAACAAATCTTGTATTTGTGATGTGCTCATAATAAAATGATATTAACTCTTTCATAAAACTCTGTTAAGTTATTATTACATTATAAATTATATTAACAAATTTTGTGAATAAAATATCCAATTTTAATTTTTGAATGTTAATGGCTCTATTACATTGTAGTATCTTTTCATATACTTTCTCAACCTACTAAAACATAAAGAACCAATAATGCCTCCACAAAGGCTCAAACTCACAATCTTTCAAATGGAAGTCCAATCCGGGTACCATTAGACCACATAGTCTTGATATCCAATTTTAATATGGAGTAATACATTCCTTTTTTTTTTTCGAGTTCTACTAACGCTGTTACAATATCACCTCCACTGAGGCTCGATTTTACAATCTCCCATATAGGGGAGCAACTTGATGCTTCTAAATCACAAGTTCATGTACATAGTACATTCCCCTTTAATTTCATTCTATCATTTCATTGATTAGGTTTTCATTGATGGATATATATGTGCACATTGGAAGGCACAATAGGAAACCTAATAAAGTGATGAAGTTGACTACCAAACCACTCATTAAGCTAAGGACCCAAATTTGAAAAGAAAAGCTGTGATGATTTAGCCTCATTGACATCAAATATATATGTTGCCAAATTATTAGGTTTTCCCATGTGATAATGCATATGCATGTCCATGGCCCTTTGGAACAAAACATTAAAATCTCAACTGGCCATTGTATATGCCCAAGGGATATCCATTCCTAATTTCCTAGCTACCCGAAAGGATCAGATGATCAAGTGTGTAAAATATGATTTTTACACTTGAAGATTACAAGCTTATTTCTTACTAATTATACCTTTTTAATTGAGTGTGTCGCAGCATCTTCTCAGTCAAACTCTTCGCATAAAATTTTTTTACTGCAATTTACTTTTTTTGTGTCGATGATAGGTTAATTACACGAGAATGAAATACACACATTTAGAGTAGTGACTGGCGTTTATTTTGATTAAAAAAAAAAAACAAAAAACAAAAAGTAGCCATTCCTAGTCCCCACTAGTCCATCACTTTTTGTAATACAAGTGAGACAAAATAATTACAGTAGAGAGATTTTGGCCAATGCAAAATCTAGCTAGCTTGCTTATTTTATTTATTTATTTGTCAGCATATATATGTGTCGGACGTATACAATTCATCTAGCGTAATATCCCGTAGGATCAAGTTTTAGTGTAGATAGTGCTTTTTATTTGGTCGTATGGTCACACACCATTAATGGGGCGTTTGATTGGATGTAATTTGGTTGTAATTGAATTATAATTTAATGAAGACCTGAATTACAGTGTTTGGTTGGAGGGAATTGCAATTCCATGGAATTGCAATTCTCTCATTTTGTTGAATTGCAATTCAATGCTTGTGGAAAAGAAAAAAATGGGAGAAATGACAAAAGTACCATTTGATAATTGTTATTATTATTATACAAGGACATTTTAGTCTTTATACTATTTTTTCCTTCTCATCCCCAATATATAATTCTATTCCTCCCTACCAAACAATGTAATTTGAATCCCTACATTATTCTTTTACCACCAAATTGCAATTCTTTTCCTTCCTCCCAACCAAACACCCCCTAAGTACGTAAAATGCACTACAAAGTGTTCAAAAACGCACCATTAAGCGTGGTGAGGTATGATGCATTTTTTTCGGTGTGTGGTGCGGTGTTTTGCAGTGCATTTCATTGTGGTGCATTTTCTAACACTATTTGTCCGTTTTTACGTACCTAATGATACATCCGCACGGACCACACAAGAAGCTCTGTCCACATTTAAGTTGAAAAAATCAATTGTATATCATGCTCCATACATTCAATCAATTTAATTTTGTTAATCAATCGAGTGAACCACAATCTCTTGACTTCATTTTTATGGGGCAAAATTGATGTTATGTTATTGATTTGAAAATGAAAAATAAATAATGCTACCATAATCTATCAATTTTTGAAAGAAACCTATGAAATGATTCCCCAAACCAAATGAAACTATCCAAAGTTGTGTGGTTTAAAAGACATTAAGGGCAGCATTCATCACATTTATAGCGAAGTTTCTACATAAAAAATAGATTGAATAAGTTTATATTATGATCACTTTAATATAATCCATAAATTCTTCAAGTAATGCAGACACAATTTTGTACTTAGCCTAGGTTAACAAATAAAATTTACCACTACTCCGAGGAGTCTTTAAGTGATAAATGACTATACTAAAAAAAAAATATGTGCATGTGAAAAAATTGACTAAAAATGTTTTTTAAAAAATTAAATTCATAACATTTTAATACAATAATTACGATTACCCAAGCACATAAATAATACTTCGTATCCACATGGGCATCTCAGTTGGTTATAGAGTGAAATTTAGAAACAATGACTGGGGATCGAGTCTTTTCAGTGACAGTGTGTGGACAACATCTCAAAGTGAAGAAGGTTCCTTGTATGTTGTAATTAGTAAGCAATGCTCTAGTCTCTCTGTCAACTGAGTTACTATGACTTAAATCCTCTCAAATGCTCTGTCGACTTTAAGTGTGGAACCTTTTGTAGTCGGGGATTCAACCTAGGAACAATAAATAATACTCCGTAATAGTAATAATAATTTAATACCGTCTGCATGGCCAGCTCAATTGGTCATAGAAGTGAAGTTTGGGAAGAATTATAAGGGATTGAGTCTCACCAGCCACAGTGTGAGAATAACTTCTCAAAATGAAGGGGACTCTTTGTGCGCAATAAGTAAAGATTTAGCTTATGTGATTCTGTTGCTCTGTCGGGATATGGTTGAGAAAATTCAACATTTTAGGAAGAATAATACGTAGTAGTCCAATACCTATCCTCACGAGGATTTCGGGAGTAACAAAATTCTCCGACATTGTAAACCAGCCAACATTAATTGGCCCACCAAAAACGGATAAGGTCAATTAATAATTTATTTATTCATTTTTTGAATAAATTTATTTTTATTATTCATTTAATTTTTAAGATTAGATCTATGTATATATTCGTGGTCCCGTTTTATCTTTTAGTTACGTAAATCATTTTGTTTACTACAAAGCTTTTTGCCAGGCAATGATTAACCCTAACATATAATAAATTATAATTAAATAAAAAAAATGTTTAGGTTCAAAAACATCCTTAAACCTTTCCCAAAGAAATTATGTTTCGAACTTTTTTTTTTTTGAAGAGATAAATTCGTATTGCACTAATCCATTACTAAAAAGTGTATACATAAAGGAGGCAGTTTGAATATTAACTATCAATTTACACTTAAAAATAAATTTAATATAAATTGAGATTTACCTATAGCTGCACAGTATACATAAAGGAGGCGGTTTGAATCTTAACTATCAATTTACACTTAAAAATAAATTCGATATAAATTGAGATTTATAAGTAGTTGCACACCATAAGTAAAAGTGTTCACTGGATCAATTCAAGTTTAACTTGCACTAGATCATTGCAAGGCCCATCATTCGAGTTGTTTTTATTCATGATCAGTCTTGGATAATTTAAATATATATTACTTAAAATTGATTTTGATCTTGCTCATAACTATTCAAGTCAGACATTTTTTTACTCTACTACATCTATGAACTAAATCAAATCGTGACTGCATCTATCGTTAGGTTACATTTTTATAAGAACAATAATACTATACTTTATTATAATAACATCATTGTCTAAGGCAATGTGTAATGATATGGTATAATGTTAACAGATATTTTTGTTAAATTCCACTTTGGACCCCATAAGTTTTGAATTTTTATTTTTTTGCAAGAGCAATTGATGAGACATTAGAATGACTTATCTTATAATAATAAGATGACCGACAAGTTGACAATAAAAGAGGATAAGAAGATAATGCCATAAGCCCATAACTTTTTGTTTGCCTAGTAAGACATTTATGCAATTAATTAATATTACAATTTTTAAAAATTATATTTAATATTTACATTGTACACACAATTATTTCAATTGTTATCATGTGGGTCCTAGAAAAAATGTATACATCAAAAGTTTGTGAGAGAGTAAAAAATGAAAATTCATGTATGGCTTGTTTGGTAATCAACGATTGTGTTAGCGGATTCAACCAGTGGGTTGCATTAAGGAATGGTGACTCAACTGAACATGAACCATAGAGGCTAGACCGGTGCTCACTGCGCACAATGAGCGCCCCTCACTTTGAGAGGTTGCTCCCACACTGTCACCGGCTCAGCGCTAGTGAGACTCGATCTCTGGTCATTCTTCCAAAGTTTCATCTCTATGACCAGTTGAGCTACCCATGCGGGCTAATATTGTTATTATTATTATTATTATTATGTAATGTTGATGATGCTGTTCATGCAAATTATGGAGGTGCTGGTATGGTCATCAGAAAATCATGGTGTTTTTGTGGCTACCCAGGCTACTCGCTTATCGTGTGGGGGCGACCCTTATCTGGCAGAGGCCTTAGCTATATATAAAGGAGGCGTTAACCTGGATCAAGGCTCGTGGAATGTCTAGAGTTATTGTAAAATCAGACTGCTTGAATTTCTGTAATAATTTTAATTCTTTACATCAAGACTTGTCCTCTGTTGGGGTGATTATTAGGCAATGTGCGGAAATTGCCAGGGATATTGGGGATGTTTGTATCCGTCATATCTTAATGTCAGCGAATCATGTGCTAGCACGGGCAACTGGTTCTTCGTCTATCAGGGATGTTTGGGACGCTGTCCCACCCCCTTGTATTTCAGGTTTGATTAATTGAAGTCTATTTTGGTTTTCAAAAAAATAACAACAACAATAATAATAATAATAATAATAATAATAATAATAATAATAATATTATTATTATTATTATTATTATTATTATTATTGTTATTATTGTTATTATTAATACAAAGCAAAAAAAAAAAAAAAAAACTAAACCTCATATCGTTATTTGAGTGAAGAGGAGCTCTTGGAGCTCTTGGAGCTCCTCTATATAAGAGGAGCATTGCTCCAGTTATAGACTAAATGCTTGCCGGCAACTTAGCAAGCATTGAGAGCTTAAAAGACTGATTTAATGAGCATTTAATGGCTCCAATTACAAAGTTTTTCTTTTTTAAAGTACCAATTCTGTCTCATTTTATCTGTCCTACTTATTATTCATTGAATCATTGGTCAAACAAACTCTGAATTCTTTATTTAATTTCTTTAGTATTTTAATTTGATTTTTCGTGTTTAATAGTACTTTTAGTGTAGTTTCTAAATATATATAAATTTTGTATACAAATAATAAACTTAATATTATAAAAAATTAGATTAAAAATAACTCCAGTCAAGCCTCGTTAACCGAACCAGACACATAAAATGGGACGGGGGGTGTATAATACAGGGGCGAAAGCGAAACAATGTACTTTGCAGCGGTTTGCCAAACCGCTGAGGAATTAAACAACTTTCTTGGCGTTTACCGTGAGCAAAACGTCAAAATGGTGAATCTGTCAAATATTTACGGATCCATCATTTACCAAACAAGCCCGCAGTATTTTTCATAGATAAATTAGATTGATCCGAAGTTGAAAAAAACATGAGAGAAGTATGAAAAATACTATATTTATTTTTATTATTTACCCTCAATTTTTACTCACACATTTAAAATATTGATATAGACATTTTTACAGAAACTCATGTAAAGAAAATAATTTATCAAAACCCGTCATATCAAAAAGTAAATTTATAAAAAGTATGATTTAGGATTACATGCAGTAGAACTTGAGAATTATATATCCAATGTTTTAAAAGGAACATGGAGGGTTTGAGTTTGATGGGATGTCTAGAAGAGCGTGCAGTTTGATGTATAGTAGCGAAGAATCCATCCGGCCTACGTGGAAGGTGGATCAATGGCAGATCTGCCGCATCTCAGCGGCGAATCTGGGCAGATCTATATGAATCGTCCGATCTCTCTGAATTGAAGGAAGTAGGACAAGTATGGTGAGCCATGGATTCCAGCCGGACAAATCTGACACAACACTCAAGATTCCTCCGCCATGATAGCGACTTCTTAAGTGTAAATGTGTAATCAACAACACCCACTACTATATATGCATTAACCTTTTACTACTCAAGTAGATTTTAATACTTCCAATTTGGTTGGAAGTTGGTCTAAAAAAAAGAAAATAATAAAGTTGATTAGATTATTGACTCAATAATAATAACAAAATTTCGAAATTGATTTCGAGTGGAAATGGTCTATTTAGTTTTATTGATTTAAAATGATAATTTATGTATAACTTAGGTTAGTTTACCTCATTGTGATCCTTTACAAATTAGGATCGCAAAGCAATATTTATCTAGTGCACATTATCTTTAAGTAGTGATTGTGAAGTTTCTTTGTCACTAAAGAAAATTATACTGCCAAACATCTTGTGCTCAGATGACATGCGGTGACTCTCTCATATGGAAGGTCATGAAATCGAGCCTCAGTGGAGACGTAATACAATTAGGCCACTGAACTCAAAAAAACTACAATTGAGTCCCTAAACTAAAACATTTCAAGCAATTTGTCTAATTTGTAGGTTTTCACTCTTTCTAACAGGTCACCTAATTTTAAATATTTTTAAAAAATAATTTTAAAACATTAATTAATTTATTTTAACTAAATCAATAATTAATTAAAATAAGCTAAAATAATAAAAAAAAAAGTAAAATAAAAAATAAAAAGAAACATCATCTCCGCCAGAGACGTCTCCGGCCATGGCCATGGTGTCTTCTCTTTGCTCTCTATGTGCGAAGGCGAAGGCGCGAAGCGGAAGAGGGAAGTGCGGAACGCCGGAACTGCCGATTGCGAACTCCGAGTCTCCGACATGCGCACTGCCAGTGCGGAAGCGGAAGAGGGAAGTGCGGAACGCCGAAACTGCCGACTGCGAACTCCAAGTCTCCGACCAGCGGCAGGCGACCTGCGCGCTGCCAGTGCGGTTTGGCCTTCTCCAGTTCTCCCGGTCTCTCTGCGAAGTCGAAGCAGAAGTTTGGAACCGGCGACTGCAAACTCCAAGTCTCCGACGACGACCTGCGCGTTGCCAGTGCTACTCCGGCGAAGACGATTGTTTTTTTATTTTTTATTTTTTATTTTTATTATTTAATTTATTTTAAATAATTAATTTTTTAAAAAACATTTTAAATTGAGTGACCTGTTAAAAATGATGAAAACCTGCAAATTGGACAAATTGTTTAAAATAAGTTAGTTTAAGGACTCAATTGTAGCTTTTTTGAGTTCAGTGACCTAATTGCATAATTGTGTACGGTTCGATGGCCTATTTGACCCTTATTCCACCGAATTTTAAATTCTGGGTGAACCCAAATAGATATCGGTTCGGATATTTTAAATTTTGGTATATCCGAATATAAATTCAGTTCGGATATCGGGTGTTAAACATTTATCCACATCCGACCCGAAACTCGAACTAACCAAAATCTTATTATAAATATAAAAATATAATTTATATATTTAGCTTTAAATGTATTTCATAATTAATAATACATTAATTTTTAAAAGTCTATTAATTAATTATTAGTGTTTGTTTTATTTTTTGTTTGATAGTATATGGAAAAATATAAATAATAAAATCATTAAAAAATTTAAAATTGATAAAATAATATTTTGGGTATATCCAAACTAACCAAAAATAAACTCAAAATAATTTCACCCGAACCGAACATATCCGAATTAAATTTGGTTCGGATGTTGAGTGTCAAAAATATCACCCGAAATTTTCAGATATCCAAAATAAAATTCGAATATTACCCGAATCGAACCGACACCTACCTATAAATAAATATTACAATGTAATAAAGTCAGTAGCATTCGGAAAAACAAAAATCATACTGACTATATAATATATATGGTTAGAGAATTTAGCGGCCAGCCCAACTTACATGGAAAGAGTCAAAATACATCGCTAAGCTGGGCTTTTGTAACTTTTTGTCATCATGGTACGTACCACATTCATCAACCAACGCGCCATATTAGCCATTTAGCCTCACTTGCAACTTATCATATTGACACATGCTAATAAGTTTACTATAAATACCTTATGATCTATGCACCTTCAGTTCAATTCGTTCCTAAAATTACAAATTTCTCTAAGATTAAAATTGTACTTCGTACCAAGGACCTTGTGGTCCACTGGTACTAAATTACTCCTCTATGTAGAAAATTGTGGGCTTGAGTTTTAATGGAGGTGAACTATTGACTTTTTGTGCTTTAATAAATTGAAAAAAATAGTTATGAAGATTTGTACTCCGTAATACTTTTCCAGCGTGCAATGTTTTTGGGCATGTGATGTGCCTGGCGAGTCGGTGCTATTGGATGATTCATGATTGGAATACCGCAATTGATTGACACGCAACACTAGACATATCACAATCTTCATACTCTCTCTATTTCAATGTTTTATTATGCATATCTTCAAAAAATAAAAAGTTTTATTAATGCATCCGAATATAATCTGTAAGCGCAGTTCAATTGGTCACAAAGGTGAAAGTTGGAAGAATGATCAAGGATCAAGTCTTACCAGTGACAGTGTAGGAGCAACTTCTCAAAGTGAAGGGGGTTCCGGGTCACATGTTATTAGAGATCTAGACTCATCAACAATTCACTTGCTATCACATGTTATTAGAGATCGGGACTCAACAATTCACTTGCTGGGTCACATGTTATTAGAGATCTAGACTCATCAACAATTCACTTGCTATCACATGTTATTAGAGATGGGCGCTAGTCGGGCGCCCGGGCAACGGCGTTCACTTGCTATCACATGTTATTAGAGATCTAGACTCATCAACAATCATGGTTGCAGTAGGCGCCCGGGCAACGCCTAGCGCCTAAGCGGCCTAGTTGGCGCCTAGGCGGAATCTAGGCGGCGCTAGGTGGTCGCGAAAAAAACAGTAGCAGACTTGCAATTTGACAATTTTAATGAGGCTGTTTTCAACATTCAATCAAATAACACATCCAAATAAATGACATAATGACAATTCATAAGTCATAACATCAAAAGAATATTAAAAAAAAAAAAAAAACTCAAATGAAATACCCAAATACTTCAATCATCCAAAGATTGAAAGTATCAAACTAGTCTACGAGTGTATACATGTCATATTATATGTATATGTCATATAAATGGACAAAATTAGCAAGGTCGAGTCGGTCGGGTTAACTCGACTAACTCGACAGAAATTGACGAGTTAACTCGGCATAATCGGATGATTTAGGCGCTAGGCGGCTGAATTAGGCGCTAGGCGGGAGCCTAGGGCGGAAATCGCCACGGCCTATGGGCGCCTAGCGCCTAGGCGCCGATTACTCGGTGCCTAGGCGGGATTTTTACAACCCTGTCAACAATTCACTTGCTATCACATGTTATTAGAGATCGAGACTCATCAACAATTCACTTGCTATCACTATTATTAAAAATATTATTAGAAATCTGGCCACCCTCCGGCTAAAATTTCAAGCAACCACAGTGGTCGCCTTCTCGCCTTCTAAATCGAAGAAGGCAACCCATATCTGTGATAGCAGGTCATTTACCGATTTTTGGGTTTCATTGCATCAAAATGAATTATTGCTAGGTGTAATTGCACATTTAACAAGTTGATGGGGCTAATTGACTTTTTAGCTAAAGTTTGAGTGCCTATTTGACCATTTTTCCTTATTATTATTGTTGGTTTTATGGTCTAGGGCAAATTATGTCCTGGAAACGTGTTCACCGAGAATGGTGAACACAAGTCCAAACAACGTTGTTTTTAGGTAAAAAAAAAAAAATTCGCGGATGTGGAGTTAACGGCGCGCGTTTGATCAAATTATGAATTTTCTGTTATGAGATTATGAATGTAATGAAAATTCATAATCTCATAACAGAAAATTCATAATCGCATAAAAGTAAAATATTTATTAAATTATGAATTTTCTGTTATGAGATTATGAATGTAGTGTAAATTCATAATCTCATAATAGAAAATTCATACGGAGTAATTTCATAACAGAAAATTCATAATCTTATAACTGAAAATTCATAATCTTATAACAGAAAATTCATAATCTTATAACAGAAAATTCATAATCTCATGGTTCCAAAGTGAATGTGTAGACATGGTTCCAAAGTGAATGTGCAGGCATGGATTCATAATTTATGAATGTCTGTGATTTCGGACGGGAATGTGTAGGCATGGTTCCAAAGTGAATGGGCAGGCATGAATTCATAATTTATGAATGTCCGAAATCATTGCTCACCTCAAATTAAAGTGAAATCGCAAAATGTGAAAATGAAGAAGAAAAGTCACGCAATTAATTTTAAAAAAAAAAGAAAAAAGAAAAGAAGATAACGGTGTACTAACACCGTTGGAACCGTGTTCACCATTCATGGTGAACACGCGGTTCCATGGCATAACGATTGATGGTCTAGGGGTAGCCATTCGGTAGGCCAATACTACCGTAAAATACTAAGATTTGTGAATAAATGAGAGAGAATAAAAAGCCCTTTTATATTAGTTAAAAAAATCTGACCCTTTTCCACGGTGACCACGTGTGGATATTTATACAAAGAGATGAGCTTTCTACAAGAAAAGTATAGCAAAAGGTAGAGTTGAATCATCTAATAATCTACCATAATTAATGCAACATTTACTTAAGCTAAAACAGGAAGCTATTTGTTAGACAACATTTACTTATGTTTATCTTTTTGAAAAAAATCATAATTGAAGATCGAAATATCCATGTATTTAATGACATTTAAACTGTTTTGTTGATAGAGGACAAAAAATAATCATGTCAGAATAATACTAGGACCAAAGGAGTGTATTTTGAAAAATTGACTGCCACATATAAATCTAGGACAAGAAATGAAACTCTATATTATATTTTAAAAGCTTTGTAATAATTTAGAATTTGCATGGTTAAATTTTCTTAACATATATATTTGTAATTATTTTAATTTCAATTTTGTACTAATTTACATATTTAAAACTTTTAATTATCTTGTATGAGGTTATATAAGAGTTTTTCTATGCATATCTCTTAGTATTTTCAAATTTTTTGACACGGTTACAACTTGCAATTTGGTATGAAAGGGACATCATCCAAAAATATACTAACATGTTTTGGTATGATATAGTAACATTGGGAGTTTTTTTTGTTTTTTCTTTTTTTTTTGTTTTTGTTTTTAATTTAATTTAAGGAGGGACATCGTCCAATAAAATGTGACGCATATTATTGCACTCATGAATTATTAGTGGTATAAATATCGTTTTCACTGTTCGAAGATCACACCTTTTCTCTTTCATTTTTATTTCTTCATTTGTTCTCCTTCTGTCAATAATAAAGCTTCTCTTTATTCCTATTAGAAAAAAAATAATATATTATATATGTTACATTTTAACAATTGAAGAGCAACATTTGTGTACTAATAATTCAGATGTTACATTGATATACTTATATGGGACAATGTTCCATTCACGAGAAGCTACAAGACAACGTGGTTTAACTATAAAAACATCACTCCTCGAATCTCAACTTGCTACTACGAACTACGAAGTAGTTTCCATTTTCGTTTTCTTCTTCCTTATTTCATAGTAGGGAGAGGCCATGGAGAAACCAATGGCCTCTGTGCTTCTCTGTTCCCTGTTTCTCTCCCATTTTCTGTGCATCATCGGCCCGGTTCAGTCCCAGACCGCCCCGGTCTACGCCTGCGACACCGTGAAGAACCCGGGTCTGAAGAGCCTGCCGTTCTGCAACCAGCGGCTGGACGTGAAAACCCGGGTGGCTGATCTGGTGAAGCGCCTCACCTTGCCGGAGAAGATCACGTTCTTGGTGAACACCGCCGGGAATGTGAGCCGGCTCGGAATCCCGACGTACGAGTGGTGGTCGGAGGCTCTGCACGGGCTGTCGTACACCGGACCGGGGGTAAACTTCACCGGCGTGGTGCCCGCCGCCACCAGTTTTCCTCAGCCGCTCCTCACCGCCGCTTCTTTCAATGAGACCCTTTTTCACACCATCGGGAAGGTGACATTTCCCCACTTCAATCTCTGGTTTTACAGTTAAAGATTTGATTTTTAGCATTCACATTAGTATAAACTTGCTCATTTTGCTCCATTCTTGAGATTATCAGATGATTCTCTTGTTTGGGTATTGTTTGGTTCTTGAGATGAGCCCTCTAATCTTATATTTTGGTTTATTCAAGCAAGGATTAGGTGGTCAAAGAACTAATAGAATGTGGAAGAGGGGTGGGATAAAACAGTGATTTTGAACCAGATAAACCCTTAATGGAGCTGTTTATGTTAATCTTTTTGAGTGACGAGGGAAACCCGCACCCACTATCTGAAGTGTGCATTGGTAAACCCCGTTCGACCCTAAGGGTAAATCGGTCTAGTTTGTCCATACCTCAAACCAAGAAAACCGATAGACTCCTCTCGTTAGGAGTTGAACTTGTAACCTTGAAGCTACCAAGCTAGTAGCCTAATCGATTTGATTGGGTTGGGTAAATTATCTCTTGTGACCCTAGTCGGTAAAGGACCACAAGTTGGTAAATCGACCTAGGTTATTCATAGTTGATCAGTTCAAACCAAGAAGACAGATAGACTGCATCCACTGGGAGTCAAACTTGCAACTTTATGGTTACCAAACAAACTGTCTGACCAACTTGGTTGGGGTTGCCCTTTATGGCCCTGTTTGGTAAAATGGCTGTTAGCTGTTAGTTGTTAGCTGATTGTGTTAATTAGAATGTATAAATAGTTGATAACATTAGCTGATTGTAGAAAAGTGTTTGGTAAATTAGCTGTTAGCTGATAGCTATTTGGTATAATTTCTTTTCTCAAAAAGCTAATTGAAAAAGTTGCTTGGAGTAGCCTTTTGAATTTTAGCCTTTTGAAGTTGCAAAAAGTTAATTAACCAAACATTTATATTGATATTTTAACTAAATCAAACAATTAATAGTTGTCAAATAAGTCAAAATTGGCCTATAGGCCAATTTTTTTACCAAACAGGGCCTATATGAATCTTGTCGGTTGTTTCTAAGGTTATGGTGTTTCTTCATCAGCTAAAGCATTCTTGGCAGTTCAAATTGACTAGTACTGCACAGTAGATTACATTTAATAATGGAATTTTGAATTTTCACAGATTAGGCAGATCCAATGGGAATGGAAATACCCAATTATTAAAAGCTCCATATAATGGTTGAACTAATAGTACTGGCTGACAATAACTTGTTTTAGATAGTAGCATATGAAAAGGACATATACATTGGACTCCAGCTTGCAATGTGCTATGTTTAGGCAATCAGCTGCATAGTAGTTCTCGATATTTGGTTATAATGTTGCATCTTTTCGAGCTAAAAACGTTGGTTGTGAATTACCTACTCGATATTCAAAGAAGAAAACTAAGTTATTGATTTAGTACTGGAGTAGTTAGGGTAAATTTTATAGAGAGCAGTTGAGTTACAGATGAAATATTGATGGGTGCAGGTGATTTCCACCGAGGCCCGAGCAATGCATAACTATGGTTTGGCGGGGTTGACGTACTGGTCCCCGAATATGAACATCTTTCGGGACCCTAGGTGGGGGCGGGGTCAGGAAGTCCCGGGGGAAGACCCGACTCTTACCGGGAAGTATGCTGCAGCCTTTGTTCGGGGCCTGCAAGAACGAGACGATGGCAACAAAGAAAAGCTCAAAGTTGCTGCTTGTTGTAAGCATTATACAGCGTACGATGTCGATGACTGGAAAGGGTACCAACGATACAATTTCAACTCCGTGGTATCATTCCTCCGCTTTTCGTTCCCGTGTAGATTCTATTTTTTTTTAATTGAATCTTATATTGTTCTCACGGAAATAAAGCGATTGTTTCTTGAGTTAGGTAACAGCACAAGATATGGCTGATACATATCAACCCCCGTTCGAGTACTGTATTCGCGAGGGAAAGGTAGCGAGCGTGATGTGTTCCTACAACCAGGTCAACGGCAAGCCAGTTTGCGGGGATTACAGCATTCTTGCGGGTGTCATTCGAGGCCAGTGGAATTTGAACGGGTAATGTTTCGATAAAAATTGTATCCGGGGTAGGCTTCGATTGAATGCTAATATGACTATCCGTCTTGCAGATACATAGTAACGGATTGTGACTCGTTTAATGCCATGTACAATTACCAACACCTCACGAAAACGCCCGAGGAGACTGCGGCTTTGGGATTAAATGCAGGTGAGCCCGTCTTCCACGATTCAGAAAACCGTTAAAAATGTATTAATGGTTAGTTCAGTATGTAGATGTAGTCCACATAGAAAAAATAAGAGAGAATATATGGGTTTATAAGGTCATGGGTTAGACTAGCTAATTGGTTGGATTCAATCTTTTAGTGTGATTTGACCCATGTGCATTATAGTCCAGTTGAGTGACCCTAACCCAATCTTGGTTTATAATAACAATTGACAGAAAAGCCACAAAAGACAGCATAATAGCCTTTGAACTTTTGCGTATTCTATAGACTTTATACAACCATACCTAGTAGTCTAGTACCCACAAATGGATTACAACTAAGGTATCCTATGATTCACATTTGACTTTACATGTAAAAGTGTCTTAGTTCACTATTTGCACCTTTTTCTTATGTTGGTCGTTATGTGCTCTTTGTTTAGTACTTCTTTAGATAAAAAACGTGGTTTAATGTAACAGGGGTGGACCTTAATTGCGGGCCGTTCTTGGCCAAGTACACTCAAGGGGCGATAGACAAAGGACTAGTGAAGGTATCGGAAGTTGATCGAGCTATCTCTAACAATTTTGCAACTCTTATGAGAGTTGGATTCTTCGATGGGGATCCGAGACAGCAACTCTATGGGAAGCTCGGGCCGAAGGATGTTTGCTCGCCTGCCCACCAGGAGCTCGCCCGTGAGGCTGCGAGGGAAGGAATCGTCTTGTTGAAAAACACTGCGGGTTCTCTCCCTCTATCCCGCGCTGCCATTAAGTCCTTAGCACTCATCGGCCCCAACGCTAATAACCCGTACACAATGCTTGGCAATTACGAAGGTATCTTTGATATATTTTTCTTGATAAGTTCCAACAATTTGAATATGGGTTTTCATTTACTTTCCCCGGGAACGATTTGAAATGTGTAGGTAAACCGTGCAAGTATACTAGTCCTATACAAGGCCTATCGGCCTTGGTTGCAACGAATTACTCGCCTGGCTGTGATAACATCAAATGTGCCACTGCCCTACTCGACGATGCGAAGAAAATAGCGGCCACGGCTGATGCCGTGGTCTTGGTAATGGGTTCTGATCAATCTATCGAAACAGAAGCGCGGGATAGAGTTAACCTCACCCTTCCCGGGCAGCAGTCATATGTAGTGTCGGAGGTTGCAAAGGTTGCCAAGGGACCCGTAATCCTCGTTTTAATGTGTGGAGCTGGCATGGATGTTTCGTTTGCCGTCAAGGATCCTAAAGTAACGAGCATTCTTTGGGCTGGATTCCCCGGTGAGGCCGGTGGAGGAGCGATTGCAGATGTTATTTTCGGGTATCATAATCCAAGTAAGTGCACATTCCCTCTTCAAGAAAACAAAAAAAAACTAACTTTTTATAGAGTTGCCAAAACAGGTCAGCTGGGCCCAGCCCGGCCCGGCAATAATACAGGACGGGCTAGCTCGGCAGACTAAGCCCGTTTTGACGGCTCTACTCTTTTAGTATCGGTAGACTAAATGTTTGCTCGTTTTAGGTGGAAGGCTACCGAATACATGGTACCCACAATCGTTTGCAGACAGCGTATCCATGATCGATATGCGAATGAGGCCAGACCCGAAAACGGGCTACCCGGGCCGGACCTATCGCTTCTACACGGGCCCAACGCTCTTCAAATTCGGGTACGGATTGAGCTACACCAAGTTCAGACACAGCATAGTTCAGGCTCAAGACTCCGTCTCCCTCGCCCTCGACCAAGGCCACCCCTGTCGGTCCACAAAGTGCGAGTCCGTCGATGCAGCCGAGCAGACCTGCGCCAGCTCAGCCCTCGACATTCACCTGAACGTGAAGAACGTGGGAACGGTGAGCGGGGGCCACTCGGTCCTCCTCTTCTCGTCCCCTCCGGCACTCCACAACGCCCCCCGGAAACAGCTCGTGGGGTTCCAGAAGGTGCGTTTGAGCCCTAACGAAGACGAGGTTGTCGTGTTCAACGTCGATGTTTGCAAGCACTTGAGCGTTGTGGATGAGGCTGGGAATAGGAAAGTGGCCTTAGGACTTCATGTTCTTCACATTGGCCATCTTAAACATTCCTTGACTGTGGAGATCTGAGAAACTCCAGAAAATCACAGTTGAAAATTTATTGTATCCTTTCCTTTTTCTTGATCACCAAATCATAAGACAAAACAGGAATCAATGTGTTCACAAGATTGGAACTTTCCAAAGTTGGAATGAGTTTGAAGGCAATTGTAACAAAGCTCTCAATTCTTTCAAAGTGTCCAATTCTCTTGTGTAGACTCAGAAGTTATGAAAAATTAAATGAAAGGATGATCTTTTACTCTTCCTTTCACCTCTTTAGACCGGTTTGTTCTACAGTCGATTTTTTTTTTTTTTTTTTCGCGAGCCTTTGTGGGCTAGTTTGTGAAGCCTACAAATTAGGATTATGCAACCCTAATTCGCCTCATGCGGACTCGCGGGCCTCACGTGCTAGCCTATGAGCTAACTTCAAAAATAAAAAAAAAATTATTAATATTATTTTATATTTAAATAATTTAACCTAAATAATATTACATTTTTTCGTGTTCAATTTTTTTTTTTTTAAATTTTAATGTTATATATGTATTTTTTAATTTATGAAATGCCCGCGGGCCAACTTGCGTAGCCCGTCAACCCGTGCGACTAGCATTTTCGCGTGTAAAAAATTATAGGCCCTAACTCGCTTCATCGTAGGGCGGTTTAGGGCTAGCCTGCGGACTTCGGCCCATCTTGATACCCCTATATATTAGATTATCAACACTTATTGTCAGAATATCTGGTGTAACAAACATGTAATGTGTAATTGCACTTGGTACAAAAAAGCATAGGTGTCAAAACATTTCAAGTGATGTACCAAAACATTATGAGTTTGATTCTTGCTAATACCTTATAGGTTGGACATGTCTCACATGATCTTTCTAGTGCAGTTTAGGTTTCATATGTAGTTTGTGAGTTGTTATATAGAAGTAGAGTTTATCTAATGCAAACTCATGAGTAATGAATATGAGAGTTTGTGGTCCACGCCTAATAGTTATTGCGTGGACGGTGATCCACACAGCTGTGTGGACCATAAAACGACGTCGTTTTGCGTAATTCTTTTTCACGCGACTCACTACAACATATATTTTTATAACTCATAATATACATTATTCTAAAGCATAATGTACTTATTTTAAAGCATAATGTACATCATTCTAACAATAAAGTACATTATCTTACCTCAAAAGTTTCATTATTATAACACATAAAGTACATTATTACAACACATAATATACATTATTCTAACATATAAAATACATTATTCTAACTCATAAAATTCAACGACGTCATTTTGGACTGTGATCAACATAATAATGATTGAATGTTGGCTGCAAATTATGCCCTGGAAACGTGTTCACCGTGAATGGTGAACACAAGTCCAAACGACGTCGTTTTTACGCAAAAAAAAAAAAAATCGCGGATGTGGAGTTAACGGCGCCGTTTGATCAAATTATGAATTTTCTGTTATGAGATTATGAATGTAATGAAAATTCATAATCTCATAACAGAAAATTCATAATCGCATAAAAGTAAAATATTTATGAATGGTGAACACGGTTCCATGGCATAACGATTGGGGGAGCGTTATGCCATGGAACCGTGTTCACCATGAATGGTGAACACGGTTCTAACGGTGTTAGTACACCGTTATCTTTTTTTTTTTTAAATTGCGTGACTTTTCTTCTTCATTTTCACATTTTGCGGTTTCACTTTAATTTGAGGTGAACAATAATTTCGGACATTCATAAATTATGAATTCATGCCTGCACATTCACTTTGGAACCATGCCTACACATTCCCGTCCGAAATCACGGACATTCATAAATTATGAATCCATGCCTGCACATTCACTTTGGAACCATGCCTACACATTCACTTTGGAACCATGAGATTATGAATTTTTTGTTATAAGATTATGAATTTTCAGCTATGAGATTATGAATTTTCTGTTATGAGATTATGAATTTTATGAAAATTCATAATCTCATAACAGAAAATTCATAATTTGATCAACGCGCGCCGTTAACTCCACATCCGCGATTTTTTTTTTTTTTTTGCCTAAAAACGAGGTCATTTGGCCTTGTGTTCACCATTCTCGGTGAACACGTTTCGAGGGCATAATTTGCCAACGAGGGATTGGGCCTCACTACTTGGTTAATGGGCTTTTGAGAGCTATATGGCCCAATACTCCAATAGTTTATTACAATATTTAAATAGCCCATTAAAATATCCTTCCAAATTTCAAAAAGTTTGAGATAAACCCACTGCCCACAGCATATCATACAGTCACACAATTCACACTCTTCCATCGCTGTTAGCGCAATCAAAGGGCAGAAATGGAGGCAAGTGAAGAAGGCGCGAAGAAGAGCGAGGAATTGGAGGGGCAGTGGCGGCTGTACGAGGCCTACAATGAGCTGCACGGCTTGGCGCAGGAGTTCGACACGCCGTTCGACGCGCCGGCGGTGCTGGTGGTGGGCCACCAGACCGACGGCAAGAGCGCCCTCGTCGAGGCCCTCATGGGCTTCCAGTTCAACCACGTCGGCGGCGGCACCAAGACGCGCCGCCCCATCACGCTCCACATGAAGTACAACCCCGACTGCGACTCCCCTCTCTGCCATCTCTTGTCCGACTCCGACCCCTCCGTTTCCCACGAAAGATCGCTCCACGAAATTCAGGTAAATGTTACGGACTATATTTTTTATTTTATCATTACCATCACAATTAATATAAGAACAGTTTAATTTAGACACATTGTAATTTTGCATATAAATAAATATGATGCTGGTAACTCGTTATATATATATATTTTATATTTTAAATATTTTATTGATTACCATCACAATTAATAAAATAACAGTTTAATTTAGGCACATTATAATTTTACATATATTTATTTATTATAGAGTTAATTCTATTTTTAGTCTTACATCAGTTCACTTTTAGTCTTTTTTTTTTTTTTAATTTTTTTTTTAATTTTTTTTTTATGAATATTTACATTTGGTTCTAGTATTATTGTGACATGACCATTTTTGGTCATCTATCTGCAAAACTGTTTAATGCTGTTAAATAGCATTTCGGTTCTCAATTATGGTTTTTTTTCACGACATTTCAATTATTTTGTTGACGGAGGACAAAAAATGGACATGCCATATTAATACTAGACCAACTGTGGATGTTAGGATAAAAAAGGACTAAAATGGAATGTCACCTATAAATCTATGACAAAAAATGAAATTAACTCTTATTTATGTGATGCTTGTAACCCGTTTTATATATATATATATATATATATATATATATATATATATATATATATATATATATATATATATATATATAATTTTATCGATTACCATCGCAATTAATAAAAGAACAGTTTAGTTTAGGTACATTGTTGAAACATGTAAATCTTCTCTTCCTACTTATTTTCTGTCATTGTTATTGATTCATGTTCTTGTTAAAATTAACAGTAATTATGCAAAATTGTACTGACACTGTTGTTGCATGGCTAGTATAATGGCATTGTTCTTTGTGATTTTTTTTATTTTTTTTGGAATTTCTGTGTAGGAATTTATAGAAGCTGAGAACATGAGGTTGGAGAAGGAGCCGTGCCAGTTTTCTGCGAAAGAAATAATTATCAGAATAGAATATAAGTATTGTCCCAACCTTACCATTATAGACACTCCAGGACTTGTTGCGCCTGCTCCAAGTAGAAAGAATCGGGCATTCCAGGTACAATCTTTAAGCCATCTGTTTTAGTCTTTGGATTATTCTAGAGACCTGTGCTAGGAATTTTGAGAATCGAGACTGCGAATTGCAGGCGCAAGCTCGTGCAGTGGAATCTCTGGTGAGAGCTAAAATGCAGCACAGAGAGTTCATCATATTATGCCTTGAAGATTGCAATGATTGGAGCAATGCAACTACGAGGAGGGTAGTAATGCAGGTATGAACTCCTTTATTGGTTGAATTTCAATTTTCACAATGATCTCCAATTCCAAATATGCAATTGTCTTGCAATCAGAATGGAATAACTACCGAGTAAGTCAATAAACTGCTTGATTTCTTATGGAATCGTATACAGATTGATCCTGAGCTGTCAAGGACGGTAGTTGTTGCAACAAAACTTGACACCAAAATACCTCAATTTGCACGGTCTTCAGATGTAGAAGTCTTCCTCTCACCTCCTGCTTCTGCACTTGATGGCTTCATGCTGGGAGATTCTCCATTTTTCACGTCTGTGCCTTCAGGAAGAGTTGGTTCTGGACCTGAATCAGTTTACAGATCTAATGATGAGTTCAAACAGGTTAATATATGAATGATTCTGTTGTCATACACGTAAGATGGTCTAAGTTGGGACATGAACAAGAATTTTTCTTGTGTAGAATTGTCCTTATAATATATAGTGATCCCTGATTCCTTTCTGCTTTCATGTTGGACCTAGGCTAGTTAAAATATTGACCTAGGTCCCTGCTCTTTGCAGGAAGTTCTCTTATCCTTCTAAATACTACTACTCTGGTTGACAGGCTATTTCTTCAAGGGAAGCGGAAGATGTTTCAGCATTGGAGGAGAAGCTGTGCAGACCACTTTCAAAACAGGAAAGAAACAGGATAGGTATTAGCAGTCTTAGGCTATTTTTGGAAGAGTTGCTGCTAAAAAGGTTAAGAATTTCTCTTATTTCCACTAGGGCTTTGTTTTGCTGTCTGATGATTTATTTAGTTCTGAAATTTTGAGACGTGCCATTTTAAGGTATATGGATAGTGTACCATCAATCATTCCACTCCTTGAAAAAGAGCATCGAAGCAGCACAAGGAAGCTAAATGAAATTAATGAGGAGCTCAGGTTTGCATCTTGTTTAAGTGATCTAGATGTTGCGAGTGTACTGGATACCTGCACTGCTTTAATGCAAGGCGTTGAGATGTCTTACTTTTAGGGTCGGAAATAAAATTGGGGTGCACTAACTATTAAAATAATGCATTCCTGTTTTCTAATATTTCTTTTTCCAACTCTTTTCCTTAAATGTGTACTTCAGCTCATTGGATAAAGTGAAACTCAAGGAGAAAGGCAGAGTTTTTCATGATCTCTTTCTGACCAAGGTTAGAACTTATTCTTAAGTTTTAGTATATTTCTCTTAAGTCTATTTTATAGTATTTCACTGTCATAAGATCAAGTTCATTTTCTTTCTGGATTTCTTCTGTTATAAAGTTTGCATGTCAGGAATAGCCATGCACATAAGATCACCTAATTTCAAAGATCTTATTAACTTGACTTCAAAGCATTTGGATTAAAAGTATTTTGGAAGTCCCTGCTTATTGATATTCTGACGTAAATTTCTTTATTTCTCAGTTATCACTGTTGTTGAAAGGGACAGTTGTTGCACCACCAGATAAATTTGGTAATCAATCTTCTTGATAGCTCTGCTCCATCAATTCTTTAACACATGGATATCATGTGAAGGCCTTCATGTTGCTAAGGCAAAATTTTCCCTGGGTTAACTTAACTCTAAGAACAACATTCTGTTCTTGATTCTATTTCATATTTTTTTTTTTTTACCATTATTGGTTTATCTTGCAAATAAAAAGTTCCATCTTTCACTTATTTGCCTTTTGATGGTGTCCACACTCCACACCATTCATTAGTCAGCTCTTTCTTTAATAACTTGGTTGCTGTATCAGTGGAATAAAGTTTATATTCAACTTTTTTTTTTTCAAATGTGAAAGCTAGAAATTTCAATTTTTGTGAAGTGTAAATGGGAACTTGCTTTCTTTAAAAGAGTAAGTTCTGGGTATCTCATGGATTCATGCCTTTGTATTGCAGGGGAAGCTCTCCAAGATGAAAGGGTCAATGGAGGGGCATTTATTGGATCTGATGGTCTTCAGTTCCCACACAAGCTAATACCTGTAAGCCTGGAGTGTCTGTAGCTGTAGTGTTGGTTATATACTTAAATGGAGGCATGCAAGTATGAATTTTGATCATTTTATTGATTTTATCACCTCTGGCTTTTTGCACCTCGCTTCTTATTTGAGATATCTTTTTAGAGTTGCAACCAAAATATAGTTTACTTAGGGCCTTAGGCTTCAACCCAATACTTCACCTGGATCAATGTAGCTTACATGTTGATATTTTCGCTCTTTGGGTAGAATGCTGGGATGCGTCTTTATGGTGGTGCTCAATATCATCGTGCGATGGCTGAGTTCCGGTTTGTTGTTGGAGGAATCAAATGCCCTCCAATTACTCGTGAAGAAATTGTAAATGCTTGTGGAGTTGAAGACATTCATGATGGAACTAACTATTCCAGGTTCCTACAACTTGCAGCTATACCTTAGATGACCTTATTCTGTTGTTTCCTACTTTATTCAATACAATCTTGCTTTTTTATGCGCGTACACGTGTATATATATTAATTTTCTTTGAACATTGAGAATTTAGGACTGCTTGTGTAATTGCTGTTGCAAAGGCCCGTGATACCTTTGAACCCTTTCTCCATCAGGTGACAACTTCAATGCCACTTCTCTGTCTTCTCTAAGGTTCAACATTGAAAGTTCACATAAATAAAATACTTAACTTTGGGCATGCTGTTATGTTCTCGGGCAAAAGCACGCGTCACAGGGCGATTAGGGTTATTGGGAGTGTCTATGTTGAGAGATAAACTAAAGGGATTAGACCATAATTATTTGCTATCTCTAAAGGAAATAAATCAATTCTAATAGTAAGGATAATAATTCTAATAATAAAGATCATATCACATGCTTTGAATATGAACTGAACTTGTTAATTTACTGATACCTTTTCTATTATAGCATTATATAATTAATACTTTTCCTTTTGGTGTAGTTGGGGTGTAGACTATTGCACATTCTTAAGAGATTACTACCAATTGCTGTATATCTTCTTCAGGTATGTATCATTCTTTTTCAGATAGCAATTATGTTTCTTCGGCTTATAGAAAATTTACACGCAGTTAATCCCTTCTGATTCCTCTTATTTTGGCTGGGCTCCTGTAGAAAGATGGTGAGTATCTTAGTGGTCACGATGTATTTCTTAGGCGAGTTGCATCTGCCTTCAACAATTTTGCGGAATCCACTGAAAGATCATGCCGTGAAAAGTAATGCTTTGAACTTGGCTCTTCTGTTTAAATGATTGTCTTATTTTCTAGACTCCCGTCTCTATAAGCAATTATGAAAAGTTTGTACTTGCTTCTAAACCTGAGTGTTTCGAAATTTATTGTAATTTTGGTTGGTTGTTACTTTTCTCTCTGTGTCCAGATGCATGGAGGATTTAGTAAGCACAACTCGATATGTAACATGGTCCCTCCACAATAAGGTTGGAAAGCTGCTTACTTTGCCAATGCCACCTTTACCATAATGATTTATCTGATCATGTTCCATCACACTTTTCAGAATCGAGCTGGATTACGTCAGTTCCTAGATTCATTTGGTGGATCCGAGCATTCTACTGTGAATGGTAATTCTATATCTGTTAGTCAAGAATTGTCATCTGAATCTGTAACCAGCGATAATAAGCAAGACATTAAACCACGGGCAGATGTAAAGGTTGGTCATGTTACTTCAGGGAATGACTCAAGTGTGAGTCCCCAGACATCGGAAACAAGGCTAGCTGACCTCTTAGATAGCACACTTTGGAACAGAAGGCTTGCTCCTTCTTCTGAGAGGATTGTTTATGCCTTGGTTCAACAAATATTTCATGGCATTAGAGAATATTTCTTGGCGTCAACAGAATTGAAGGTACGTCTTTATATGTTGGAGATTGTCTATATACAATATAGAGAAGCTATAAGAGAATATTTCTTGGCGTCAACAGGATTGTTTATTGTTATTTTTTTGATTGCTTAAACTTGCTTTCTGTTACTATTTCTGAAGTCCTGAGCAATTGGTACTTTCTGCAGTTCAACTGTTTTCTCCTCATGCCAGTTGTTGACAAGTTGCCAGCACTCCTTCGCGAAGACTTAGAATCTGCATTTGAAGATGATTTGGATAATGTTTTTGACATCACTAACCTGCAGCATTCGTTTGGACAGCAGAAACGGGAAACTGAAATTGAGTTGAAAAGGGTAAAACAAGCCTGTTTCTCTCATGAATTCTATCCCCTTTGACGATTATCTTTTGCTATTCTCTTACCGAGCATTCAAATTTGCAGATACAAAAACTTAAAGAGAAGTTCAGGAGCATTCACGAGCAACTCAATTCCCAGAAACTTAAGTTTGAGCAATAGTTGTAATCTGTTTAGTAATGAGTTTGGAAAGAGAGAAGTGAGAATTGCAATTCTGTATTATTTTTCTTTACTCTTGCTTTAGTTTGATCACATTGAAAGAGTATATATATGAAGTGCTATTATTCCATAAAAGAGTGAAAGTGCATGTCAGTTAATGATTCATACATCTTTGAGATTGTTATGCCATAACGATTACATTGATTCATAGAATCCTTTGACATTGCTATACTCTCATGCACTAACTTTTCATGTGCTTTGAGTTAATCATACAGAGGAAGATTAACAATTTGCACTCTTACCAGCTACCATCAAATGCACTATTTTAGTTTTCTGCTTTCAGGTGTGTTCACAGATTCAGAAAGTAATCCTTGAAGCATGTTTAGGAGAAATCTTATTGTCAAAGCTCGAGAAGCTAGTGCCCTTGGAGGAAGTGGCCTTGCCCGAGAAAGGATCAGAGTCGTCATGATATATGTAAGAGTAGTCTGCTGTAGCCCTAGCTGTGTGGAAATCGGGATGAAAGTTGGGAAGACTGGCATCACCAGACAGAACTTGCACTACCCTTCTCATGGTTGGTCTGTATTCTGGAATGAGATGGGTGCATATCAGTCCAAGTTTAAGGACAAGCTCTGCTTCATGGAGATTGTACACATCGAGGGTGGGATCGACTGCTTGAACTATCTTCCCCTGTGAATGTAATTCCTTTACCCAGTCTACCAACACGAGTTCTTGGGCAGTCTTCAGAGGCTCGATAGGTCGTCTGCCACTTGCTACCTCGAGCAAAAGCACTCCAAAGCCGTATGTATCTGTGCTTCTTGTAGCTTTACCAGTTCTCGTGAATTCAGGAGCCAGGTAACCCAGCGTTCCCACAATGTGTGTAGTCTTGGGTTGGATTCCATGTTCGTAAATCCTTGCTAGCCCGAAATCACCAAGCTTTGCATTGAGATCTGCATCTATTAGAACATTGCTTGGCTTCACGTCTCTGTGAACTACTATCTGCTGACATTCTTCGTGCAGGTATAACAATGCCTGTGCCACACCCGTAAGGATCTTGTACCTCTGCCCCCAAGTGAGCATCTTCTTTTTCTGCTGAGGATTGTCGTAGAGCAACTTGTCCAGGCTTCCATTAGGTATGTACTCGTAAATTATGAGGAGCTCATCTCGTCTCCTGCACCACCCGCATAATTGGACCAGGTTTCTATGCCTTAGCCTTCCCAAGCTTGTTATTTCTGCTATAAATTCTTGCATTCCCTGACATGACCCTTGGGCAACTCTCTTGATTGCCACTTCTAGCCCTGTGCTAGGGATAACTCCCCTGTAGACTTTCCCGAATCCTCCTTTTCCTACAAGGTTTCCCTCTCCAAACCCCCTAGTAGCGGTGGAGAGCTCTGAGTATTTGAATCTATGGGTGCTGCACCCGATTTCCCAGTCTTCAAGGATCTCATCTTCATCTGTAAATTTGTGCAGGAAATGAAGAGCAGCACCGATGAGCAGGAAAACCACTGCCACACTGGCGAACGTTAAACCAACCACAAATCCTCTCTTCTTCACTACCTTCTTGGGTTTCACAAGAGAGGGAAGCTTAGAGAGATCTAAATCTTTTGCTTTCCCTCCAACCCTGAAACTCCACCCCATTACATTATGAGCAGCAGCGAGTAACCCCGTGGAAGCAGAGAAGCCTACGTACATGTAATCATCAAGAACTCCCGAGAGGTCGATTGGGAGAGATATCAGAGGTTGATCTGGCCTCGAGATTCCAAGTGGAGATAAAGTGATGTTAAGCACCATCCCTCGGCTACTGTAATCTATCCATGCTTGAACTGGATCTCCCCCTTTTAGATTGATGGAAACGTTCTTGGTTCTGTTGGTATCCACATAATATGCGGCTGGCTCAGAAATGTTAGAAATGAGACTGGATATGTCTATTCCTACATGATTGTCATTAATGTCCTTGAGGTCGAGATTCTGGACTACATCAAACTCAACTGCCAGGAAATCTTCATTGAACTCTGAAACACTCGTATCATTCGGGAGACCCAAGTATTGGTTAGCAAGACAAGCCAGCGGGTGTTTGCTCGACTGAAGAACAAAGGCAAGGCCATGCCCTCCGAGATCAGTGTACTTTGGGTTGATGGAGAACACAAAAGTGGTGCTGAAATCAAAAGCGGTAGACTTTTTTTCACCTCCCGGATCACTTTCTTTGAATTGCAGAGAAGATGGATAAATCGCGTGACCAAACAGCTTGTAACTCAACTCTTCTGTTACTGCTAGTATGCCATCTGACCTCATGAATGCCGCTCCATCTAGCGTCAAGTTTGCATGCTGGAATCCATGGTATGTGAAGCTGATCTCTGGACTAACTAGCCCTAGAAAGAAAATATGCAGAATGAAGAAGAAATATGCTTCCATGGCCACCATAACTGTGATAAAGCAAATGGTTCTGAGCTTGGAGTAATTGAGGTAATATGATGTTCTGTCCAAGAACTTTCACTATCCACTTGTTATCTAAGGAATGTGAATATTACTTTTCCAAGGGCTTATTAGTTATTTCCTATCTTATGATTTTTTTAAACATATATTACCTCACCTTATACTATGATCCCTCGATATTCGTATTATTTTTGAAATACTCATGATTCTTTACAATGTAGTATCTGTTCTATACTTTCTCAAATATTTTCAAGCCAAAGAATCTAAGCCTCCACCACCGAGGTTCAAACCTATGCCCATCCAATTGGAATGATAACCGGAATGCCATCACACTACAAGGTAGTTGGCTTATTATTATTATTATTATTATTATTATTTATTTATTTATTTATTTATTTATTTTTATTTATTTTTTACTATTATTATTATTATTTTTCTCAAACTGCATTGGTTTGTGGTATCTGCACCTGCATTTGTTTGAATACAAATTTCCTATTTAGAGTAATTTACTGTCATTTCTATAGTAAGTTTATGTAAAATCTTTCAAACTACTCATTATGAATATAAAAATGCTAAAGATTTTTCTAAAAAGTAATACTCTTATCATACATTCACACATTAGTGGAAGAGAAAGAAGAATATAAAACAAAACGGGTTATCCCTTAGCACCAATAGTTAGTTGCTACGTCAGGAATATCGAGTAAAACATTGAGATGTGTAATATATTATATAACTCTAATGAATATAGAGATGATTGAAGCATTTGAATATGGATCTGTTGCATTTGGTTCTTCAATTTTGGTTATTCTTTTTAGGTTGGGTTATGTTACTACATATGGAAGGGATAACTTGATGTAGTGCACTTGGGTTACATGTTCCCATGTTGCCATTGGAGCTGCTGTAATTAATTGCTTAATTATGGTCAACTTGCCAAATGCAATTACCATTGGTGAGACATTCTTGAACCGGCTCAAGTAATCAAGTCTAAAGATCCCAATTAGAGGACATAGTCTAATAGTCACTCACCATATGTTTTCAATGTTAATCTTTTCGAGTTGTTTGTGTTTCATCTTTGTCTATACTTCTCGATAAAAGGTTTTAACTTTTAAGTTTCATTTATAGTCGAGAGTTTGTGTTTCATCTTTGTCTGTACTTATCAAGAAGAGGTTTCGAGTTTCATTTACCGTTCAAATTTCTTGTTTCGTCCTTGTTTGTATTTCTCGATGATAGGTTTCAAGTTTCATTTATAGTTTCAGGGGTTCGTGTTTCGTCTTTGTCTATACTCAATGAGAGTTTCGAGTTTCATTTACAGTTTGAGGTTCGTGTTTCATTTTTGTCTGTATTTCTCGATGAGAGGTTGTGTATATGTCTTGTGTTGTGATTTTTTGTGTCTTGTGTTATGAAATTTTATACTTTTAAGTATGAATTCTGTACCTCGTTGTTTTGATCTAGGATCTATAGTGCTATGTGAACCCTGGTATATGATTTAAATTGGCGTAAGTTTCATTTACAATTCAAGAATGTAACAGTGGGTTGCAATTTTTATGCGATCCGTTTGGTGATCCAATGGGCTTCTAGCCCGATGGTCTTATTGGGCTTAAAATTTTATAACAATTTTTTTAGTGTTGGGGGAGGTAGCAAACAATCGTTATGCTATGGAACCGTGTTCACCATCCATGGTGAACACGGTCTCAACAGTAACGATACACCGTTATCTTTTTTTTTTTTTTTTGTTTTTTTTTTTCTTAATTAACTGTGCGACTTTTCTTCTTCATTTTCACATTTCGCGGTTTCACTTCCTTTTCGCGCAAGTTTCTTCAACATTCATACATTATGAATGTGCATGCATGGATTTATGAATGTGCAGTTATGAAATTATGAATTTTCTTTTTTGATATTATGAATTTTCTCTTATGAGATTATGAATTTTCTCTTATGAGATTATAAATTTACAGTAAATTCATAATCTCATAACAGAAAATTCATAATTTATTAAATGTTTTTTTTTTATGTGATTATGAATTTTTTGTTATGAAATTATGAATTTTTTGTTATTAGATTATGAATTTACAAAAAATTCATAATTACATAACTGTAAATTCATAATCTCATAACAGAAAATTCATAATTTAATAAATATTTTTCTTTTATGCGATTATGAATTTTCTGTTATGAGATTATGAATTTACAGTACATTCATAATCTCATAACAGAAAATTCATAATATGAACAATCGCGCGCGGTTTACAACACATTAAGTATTTTTTTTCTGTAAAAACGACGCCGTTTAGACCGGTGTTCATCATTAATGATGAACACGTTTCCAGGACATAATTTGCCGGTAACAAAGACATTTGATTTACAAATTACATAATCACCAACATATGGGCTTGTTGGAAATTTTCTTGTACCATTTTGGAATAAATCTTCCTAAAGTCGCGTTAAAAATGATAAGTTACAAGAAAAAGTGTAAAATAAATTACTGAATTTTTATATTTTGTACAATTGAATCATCAAAAAAAAGTGCGCAATTGAACCATTAAACAAATAAAAATTTTACAAATAATATCTTTTACAGGTTATCTTTAAGTTTTTGGTAAAATATGATGTCATAATTTTATATTATATATAAAAATTATTTTAATTATTATTTTTATAAATTAAAAAATAATAATAATTCAAAAGAAGGTGGATGAAAGGGGAGATAACCATGGCTGCCTTCACCTTCGTCCGTGTGGATGAAGGGAGAGGCAACCATGACTGCCTCACCTTCGTTCTTCACGAGGATGGATACAATCATGGTTGCCCCTTCCTTCGTCTGATCTAGATGAAGGAGGGAGCAACCATAGTTGCCTCCCCTTTGTCCAGATCAAACGAAGGAGGTGGTAGCCTTTCCATCCTCGTCCAGGACAAAGGCAGGGGCAACCATGATTGCCACCCCCTTCATCCACAACAGACGAAGGTGAAAGCAGCCTTCTTCTGGAATTAAAAATAATTATTTTTAAATTTTTAGAATAATAATTAAAATAATTTTTATATATAATTTGATATCATGACATCATATTTAATGAAGACTTGGAAGTAATTTGTAAAAAAATGTTATTTGTATAATTTTTAAATTTTTTTAATAGTCTAATTGTACATTTTTTTATTCGGTGGTTCAATTATACAAAGTATAAAAGTTAAGTAACTATTTGATATTTTTTTCTAAGTTATAAGTTAACCTTTCATTACCAATGATTAATTTTAGTGCAAATGTGCAATGGTAAATTCTTATTTTCTTGTAATGGTAAATTCTTATTTTCTTGTACTACATGGCTTTCATTTTCTATTTATGGATTTAAAGTAAAATACAAAATTTTATATAAGACTAGTTTATGTTAAAGAAGTTTTCTAGCGGAAGAAGTTTATTACGTCTAAAACTGTCAAATGGACTTATCTTGTTGGCTTTGCTTGCCACATAGTACAGTGGGTGGTGGGTTGTGGTCTTATGGATTTAGAGGCTGGTCAAGAAGCAGGCCGGAGGTCGGTGAATCACTACATGCCATCTAGGGGTGGTGGGCTTTTGCAAATTCAACTTCACTCTCAAAAGTCAAAAGGCGTAAGCCATAGGCGTAGTCCATTGTCCCGAGAGCATCCAAATTAATCATGATGGCTCAGTAATTTTTTAGGTGAAAGGACTAGTGTCGGTGGTTATTAGGGCTCGATATTGAATCATCACCTTCAATTTATCATATGAGTAACAGCTAGGCTGCTCATATGAATAAATTTAACTTACTTCGACACTCTTATTTTACGCTATTGACTAGGAAAATTTGTAACTATTATTCAATCCAGGAGTAAGGTGGAGTGTGAATATTTATGACAAGTGAGAAAAGCATTGGTATCTAGAACTTGGACTGCGACAATATAAACAAACAAAATATTCCCCTTTCAGGGGGAGCTGCCGCGTAGAGTTAGTTAGAATATCGTTGTCCTAAAAAGAAGGCGCGGTTTGGTTGCAGAAAAATGCAGAGTCAAATAGCCGAGCAGCTGGTGTGCATTTTCGCGTCCGTCCAAGTCAAGATCGAACTGGAAGCCCAGCCGCCGCCCGCCGGCGAGTATGAATTCAGAAACTTCACTTTGATCTTTTCCCGTTTTCATATTCAATTTCTCAGTCCGTCTTCTCACCACCACGCGGATTCTCCCTTTCTTTCTCCTCACCTTCACGCATAGAATCTCTCTCTCTCTCTCTCTCTCGCTCGCTCGCTCTCTGTTGCATTCACGCATGGGACACGGCGCCTCCAAATCCGACTCTTCCTCGTCCGACTCCGACTCCGACTCCGGCACCAGTCAGAGTCCCTCCCGGATCAGAAGGTTCGGTCAGCGCCTCCGCCTCCGTCCCCGCCTCCGCCCCAGCCTCCGTCGCCACTGCCGCCACGGTCGCAGGAAGAAGACGACCTCCGGTTCGCACTCCGATAAGCTCCTCAGCGAAGAAGATTTCGCCGGCATCGCTCGCCTCCGCCTCGTCAATGTACTTATATAACTTACTAGCTTGCCTCTCTCCACTTTACATGAATAAATGCTCGCTTTAGTAGCAGTAGTAGTGATATGATGTGACATTTTTACTGTTGAAGGCGACCATGAAATTCAAGGACAAATGGCTTGCTTGCGTTACGCTTGGTTTTCAAACTTTTCGAACTCACACCTCTGATCAGTTAAGTACCTCTTTCAGCTTCTTGTTTCTGTGTTCACAAATTACAAACGCCAAAAATGTTGTAATTTGTTTAGAGTTGAAGTTTTGGCAAAGTAAAAGCAATAAGCTCTCTTGTTGAGAGTCGAACTTATAACTCAGTGGTTATTAAGTAACAGTCTCACTAACTTGGTTGTGGTTGCTTAAGTCATAATATTTTCAGTTTTGACAAATTAAAGTTGTACTTCTATGTACTGATTGGTTGCATTTTGCTGGTTTTGCAGCACTGACAAGCCTACTTGGAACTCAGTAAGTACCCACACATCTTTGCTTGAACAATTAAGTGTTTTTCTTTCTTGGAGTTTGGTTGGGAGAGATTTTATAGTGTCATTATTTTCTTTTGTATGCAAAAGTATGTGGTGATTGCTTTCTTGGTTCTAACTGAATTTAATTATGACTGTATATATTCCTTGCAGGAGAGGAAGCTCCTTTTGGAAAGCCATGGGGCACATATTGCAAGAATCTCTGTCTTTGAGGTGTGTAGCTGTATGGCTTGAGTAGACTATAACTGTTACTACATAATACAACACGTACTCCCACATTTTACTCCCGGTGCATGCTCTTGATTGATTCAGCCATAGTTTTTATTACTTTCCTTTTTTTTTTTTCTTTTCCGTCCACCCACAACATATTCTTGCTTATAAAGTTTGATCCCCTTTTCTCTTCTAATTCATTATTCTGTAAATGTTGGGTACCTTAAAAATGAAGAGAAATTCAATTTCCCTTGACTTGTTACCACAAATCAAAGGAGAAGAGAGATCTCTACTGAGTACTGATTCTTATTCTCCATAATACAGACTAATAAACTGTCCAGGAACAATTTGATTGGGTACTGCGAGATTGATCTACTTGACTATCTTTCCCGGGTAAGATTTGTAACAGCACAAATTTCCTGCAGAACTTTGTGCAGAAGTGACCTTAATAATGTGCTGAATTAAGAAAAAAATGTTGTTCTGTTATTTTTTCTCTAAAAGAACTGATCTTGCAGGACTCTAATTCTGATATTGAGGCATTTGACTTATTAGATCCATCATCCCCTTCTGTTGTAGTTGGCTGCATATCTATATCATGTTCTATCGAGGTATGTATCAGAGTACCATTTTTTTTTTTTTTTTTTTTTTCTCATAAGAAACATCATGCACTTTCTTTGCCTAAACTGTATATTAAACTCTTGGCAGGATCCAATTGAAACCGAGAGAAGTTTTGTAAAGCGTATCTTGTCTATAGTGGTAGGTCATTAGTATTAAGTTAGTAGCTCTTCTGAATTAATGCTCAAAACACTATATAATACTTGAAAGTGCTTTCTGAGAACTGAGATTGATTGATTGCTCTCTTCAGGACTACAATGAAGATGGAGAGCTTTCACTGGCTGAGTTCTCTGATTTAGTTGATGCATTTGGCAACCAATTTGCTGCTGAAAAGGTTTGAATTATCGTTTCTTTCTCAGTTGATACAACTTTGTTAGTAGAGATCAGATTCACTTAGCATTTTATTTTTCTGGTGTATCAGAAACAGGAGCTATTCAGACAGGCTGACACGAATGGGGATGGCGTTGTTAGCTTGGATGAGTTGGCTATGCTTTTGACTGTTCACAAAGAGCGGTAAGGACTGAATTTTTAACATTTGTTCCAAAAAATCAAGTAATCAGCTTTACTTCTTTTCTGCCAATATGAATGAATCTTTCTGTCAAAACTCAAAAGATGTATCCATTGCTGATCAGACAACATGCATACGTTTTCTTGCAGGGATCCTTTGATCAACTGCTGCCCAGTTTGTGGCGAGGTTCTTGAACTTTCTGATAGGTTGAACTGCATGATTCATTTGACCTTGTGTTTCGACGAAGGAACTGGTAGCCAAGTTATGACTGGAGGATTCCTAACAGATAAGCAGGCTTCAAGTGGGTAAGAACTCTTCATCACTGCTGCAAAAACCAGATTGTTATAACTTATATCGTGCTGTTCTATTAAGGTTGCAAGATAATCAGGTTTTAGAACTTAAAATATCTGTGTATAGATGGATGTTCAAACTGAGTGAATGGGCTCATTTCTCAACCTACGAGATCGGTCTGAGATCTGGAGCAAGTGCATCGCGTATCTTGGTAAGTTGGCATTCTCTTTGTTGAGCATATAACATATAAAATATAAACATGTAGTCCTACTATCAGCTTAGACTTTTAGTTGAGATGAATACTTCTTCTGTGACCGTAGGTGTATGATCGACGAAAGAAGAGGCTTGTGGAGGAAATAATCGACCGCAAGATTGTGTTATCAATGAGAGCTATTTATCAATCTAAGTTTGGCGTTGGCCTTATTGGCAGTGGTATGGCTTTTACTATAATGATCTAACAGATTCTCTGTCTACATATTCACCATCTTTCACTTAAAGGGGTGCACTGACAACATAAAGGTTATTAGATTGTTTTCAATGATTACTTTTTGATAAATTTTTTTTTTCCAATATTGATACAGGAGCAAAAGAAATCCTGCAAAGCATCTCAGAAAAACAAGGCAAAAAAATGGATTCTCTTGAATCTGCTAAAGACATAACAAAATTTGTTGAATTTTTTAAGGTATTTTTCTGAGTGAATCTCCATCTTTCTCTTAGTTAGCCATGTAACAAACATCTGATATTCAATCAAGTTCATTATGAATCTGTGTTTGACAGAGTTATTTTGTAGGATCAAATCAACATGAATGAAATGAAGTACCCATTGGAGCATTTTAAGGTAGGCAAGACTTCTGGACAAAGTGGAATCTCATTTAACATTGCTTGATACTAAAGATTAATTCATTTTGGACAGACATTCAACGAATTTTTCACGAGAGAATTGAAGCCTGGCGCAAGGCCAATCGCCCACTTGGAACACGATAACATTGCTGTATGTGCAGCCGATTGTCGTATGATGGCATTCAACTCTGTTACAGATAGTTCAAGATTTTGGATCAAGGTATACGTTGCTTTCTGTTCAGAAATTCCATTTGCTGAACTTATAACAAATATGCAAAAAAAAAAGAAAAAAGAAAAAAAAAAAATTCGATCCAACATGCAAGGCTATGTTTTGATGGTTTAAGGAGTCCATGCTATTTGAATGACATAAAAACATCATTAATCAAAAGAAAAATGACTATTATCATTAACAAATTCAATCGAAACATCTCCTGATACTCCCACATTTCATATATAACTTTGCTATATATTACCTCAGGGACGAAAGTTTTCCATCCAAGGTCTTTTAGGGAATGAAGTGTGCTCTGATGCCTTCATTGATGGAAGTTTGGTGATATTTAGGTTGGCACCACAGGTACTACTATTTCCATTCACCTTTATTCTGGAACTGTCAACTTCTATGCTGAATCATTTTGTTTATCACTATACTCTTCAACTTCTGCAACCATTTATATTCAAATTGCAGGACTATCACCGTTACCATTCACCCGTCTCAGGAACTGTCAAAACCTTCATTGATATACCTGGTTGTTTATACACAGTATGTGAAGTGTTTTTTTGTGCCAATGATTTATATTTTGCATCTCCTTAAACCATCCTCATTTGCTGCCTGTGTTTTATCCACTAGGTGAATCCTATTGCTGTTAATAGCAAGTACTGCAATGTTTTCACTGAGAATAAGAGGGTTGTATCCATAATCTCAACAGAAGACTTTGGAAAGGTTTGTTGTTTTGGAGCTATGGCACATATTAGTGAGCCAATCTTCACTTTCCATCATTATTCCATCACACATGGGTTGAAAAATGAGTTTATAACGTCGTATTGGATTAAACTAGTTAATTGGTTGGATTCAATCCAATCTGTATTTGTGTGACCTTGATCGTCGGCCCGATTGATTTTCTTGGTTTCTTGAATGTAGGTGGCATTTGTTGCAATTGGGGCAACAATGGTTGGCAGCATTAATTTTTCAAAGAAGGAAGGAGACTATGTTAGAAAGGGAGAAGAGGTTCATCATCATTAACAACTTAAATCTTTGTTCTTCTTTTCATCTTTCTTCTCTTTAAAAGCCATTTCAGCCTGGTCTCTTATCAGTTCTCTATCTTCCTCCATTGCTTTACAGTTTGGGTATTTCTCTTTTGGTGGAAGCACTGTGATTTGCATCTTTGAAAAGGTAAGTCCCCAAGCATCTTGAAACTCAAAGATACGTTCTGTCTCAACTATACTATTTTAAAATTCACGAGAGAATACTTTGTCACCCTTTGAGGTCTTACTTAACACGAATATGATTAGTCTCAGTGTGTGAGGTTCTGGTTGAGAAAAATTGTAGTCTAATCCAAAAAATATAATTTGATAGTGAGACTACATATTTATATTTTATATATTATATACTCTCAACGCTTCAAAAACTTGAACTTGAAAGTGTGCAATGCATAGATAGGCTTGCATTAAGGATGCAAAATGTATGATAATCAACTAAATCTTTGTTGATCTTCAAATGCAGGGTTCATTAAGGATAGATAAGGACCTCTTGGGAAATAGTGCAAAATCACTCGAGACATTAGTTTCAATGGGAATGCAGTTGGGGGTGTCTACAAAAACACATGATTATTGTTAATGCAATTGACAAAGTTTGATGATACACCTAAAAAGAAAGACGTTTACAGATAAATTAAATGTAATTAATTATTTGCGATAGAAGCTACGACAATATCGGATTACATAACTTTAAATTAGGAAGAATCATTACCTCATTTCATTAAATTAGAATAATTTTAGTAACTTAGTTATTACGTACATTGGTATAAATAGTGATGGTGTACAACAAAAGAATCATCAAAATATAACGAAAATATCATTTCATTTCTCTAATCTCTCTTGTTTAAATACTTGATCTTTTTCTCGGACTCTTGATTCTTCCCCCCTTTATTCTTTTTCCATAATCATATTTTGACACGTGATCATATCAACCGACTTATATATTATATTCCAATATAATCCAACTTGTGAAATTCTTTTACATCAAATTATCTCTATATTTGCAACAGATTCCAACCAGACGTACACTTTTGTGGCAACTTCATTTATGTCCCAAGATCCCTAGACCCTTTGTCATATGTAAAATACTATGTGTATTTTCATTTTCTACTCTTACTTTTATTTTCACACATAAAATTTTGATATAAATATTTATATTAGGACCCACATAAAAAAAGTAGTTTGTCCGTCACATTGGAAAGTAAAATTCAGAAAGTCCATATAGTAGAACTATTGTCATATTGTCCATTCTTGAACATTATATCCACAAGAAATTATGATTCTTAGATTGAAAGCAACCTAAACAAAAAAACTACCATAACTGTACAAAAAAGAACGAGTTACAGCTGAGAGCTCATCATGATATACATACATATATATGTTTTTTTTGGAGTTAATACCTCCAATGGTCTTCCGAGTATTAGCGATTTACCAACTGTGATCATTTGAGTTTTAAATGATCTCCAATGATCCTCCATGTTTTAAAAAATAACCACCCATGGTCCTTTTAGGACGTCTCGTGGTCATTTTAAACTTGGGTTTTTAAAAAAAATTAGGATCGAAAGACCATTGGATGTATTAACCCTTTTTTTGGTGACAGAAGAAACTCGCAGCCACTGTCCACTACCAAAGTATATATATGTATATATGTTTTTTAGGGTGACGAGAAAAACTCGCAACCACTATCAAAGTGTTTATTGTTTCATGTTTTTTTGGGTGTCGGGGAAAACTTGCAATCAATACTTGTTTGAGTAGGTTCTTGTGTAGGGATTTGGTTGATGAACATTAGCAAAACCTGCCTGCCCTTGCATTCCATCTCTGGAAAATTGATGCCACATCAGCTGTTCTTCCATTAACAGTCTCTGTTTCCTCTCTATCTCCGACATCTGCACGTACGCCGGCGGCGGAATGGAGAGCGAGGCGGCGAAAGGGTCCATTCCCTGAGCTGTGTAGGCTGCGCCGGAGGTCGGTGCCGGCAGAGCCAGCATTGCGGGGCGCCCGGCCGAACCGAAGGCCACGCTGCTAGCGCTGCCGGTGGTGATCACGCCGGAGGAGGCGACGGCGTGGTTGATCGTTCCCTGCTGGTACATTCCGTCAAGGAGTAACATGTCGAAGCCGCCGGGGAGTTGCGCCGTCTGGTTTGAGAGGTGGCTGGCGGATTGGACCAGGGCGGTTTCCCAGTCCCCGGAATCACTGAACGCCTCCCACGGCGAAGCCGTGGTCGCCGCCGCCGCCGCCGCAGAGGCGCCGCCTTGGAACAAAGCCAAAGCCAACTGATTCGCGTGCTCTTCCGCCGTCGGCGCATCCTCCCCCAAGTTCAACAGATCTCCGATATCCTGCCCCTTCTTCTCCGGCACCACCTCCTCCATCGCGTCAAAGAAATCCTCCGTCTCCGCCGCCGCCGGCTGCGGCGGCGGCGGCGGCAGCGCTTTTATCGCATTCATATCCTGTTCCGCCTCCGCCTCCGCCTCCACCACCACCACCTCCATTTTCTCCGGCGTTTCATTCCGCTTCTTCCATTTCTCGTCCGATTTCTCCCGGATAAGATCTTCCATGAGTTCGAGCTTCTTCTGCGGGTAATTGTCGACGTCAGGGTAGTCGGAGGAGCGAGCGATTCCGGTGGCTTTACACCAGGCGTAGAACATCTGTAGCTCTTGGAACTGCTTAGCCACCCTGCAGAAAATGTCGTGGACTTTTATAGAGTCTGGAATGGTAAGCTCCATGAATCTGTCAATCAAGATCTCCAGAAGCTCTGCCATGTCAAAGTAGATTACGAAGCTCTCCTTCACTACTGGGTACAGCGCTACCAGCACCATTCTGCTGCTCCTCGCACCACCTGAATGGGAAAGAGATCAGAAATTAAAGCCATCAGCTTAGTTAACATGAAGGGCCTTGCACTCTTGTTCCTTAAAGAAAGGTCGAATTCGAACCCTCTCTTGTATAGAAAAATCAATTTGACTAGTACTTTATTTTTTAATTAGACCAATTCGTTACGAACGGAAATTAATCTGAATATGTTGTCTAATATATATAACAAGGTTACAAAAATCGTTAGGCGTTCCACGGACGCCGGGGAACGCACAGGTGCCCCTTTTTTTGGCGCCTAGATGACCGCCCAATCCATGATGGCTTAGTTGGCCCCTTTTTTTTGGCGCCTAGAATGACGAATTTCTAGGCAGCTGTCCACTATATATACCCGTTTACAATTTGCACAACAGACACACAATTGCACTTCTATAGTAGATTGTGCGTATTAATATTGTGTCCATTACACGGAAAGATGTTGTCTCGTTAGGACATTATATATATATATATATATATATATATATATATATATATATATATGTATGTATATATATACTGAGACAACCATTGTGTTACTATTCAAAATTGATTGTGTACTGAATAAATTCAATATTGTTACTTAACCAAAGATTATAAGGTAGTTAATCAATTCATAGTTGATCCGCTCAAAACTAAAAGTTCAATAGAGTATTTGGCTAAAATTAAAGAAAGTTGTAACACATAAAACCGACCTGTTGGTTTGCAGGCTAAGAAGCGGTCGAGAATGTGGACGTAGTGATGGATTCTGGAATAGACGAGCTCAATCTTAAGCTCTCTCACCGGCGTGGACAATATGGCCGGGGTGGCCGCCGCCGCCTCCTCCTCCTCTTCCTCCTCCCGTTCTTCCTCCTCCTCATAAGCCCTGCGCTGCTTCCTGCCGCTCCGGCGGATCTGCATCCGGAACTCCAGCTGCTCGTCCAGGTACAGCGCGTACGTCCTCACGAAGGCGGAGAAATCCCAGGACTCCGACCGCGAGGCGGCGTCGCGGAAGTCGGACATGTTGAGGAGGCGCGTGCCGCGGCGCGTGGCGAAGAAGATCTCCTGGTCGTACGCGGGGTCGCCGTCGGTGAGGAGGCGGTGGATGAGCATGAGCGCCTTCAGCGCCACCACCCAGTTCCGCGTCTTGCTCAGCCGCCTCGAGACGGCGCCCACGCAGGCCGCCACGTGCGCGCGCGAGTAGCACGTGAGACCGAGGATCTCCCGCACGTGCCGCTCCTCCGCCGGGAAGTCCTCGTGGCTGGTGGCTTTCACGATGGCGACTTCCAGGTCGGCGAGGGCTCCGTCGCTGCCGGCGACTTTGGCCAGGCGGATGCTTGTCTGGTCCTTCACCGCCCCAATGGCTTTCCGTAACTTGCTGGGGGCCATGAGAACTAGAAGGGCTATTCGAATTAGAGCCACCTTTTATGCTTTAATTTTACTTCTCCCCTCTCAACTTCTGCAAATTCAAACACAAATTATATTGCATGCATAAATGCATCATATCCCATGGAACATGCTACAACAAATGCTACACAAATCCTACATGGATAACTCAACTGGTCATAAACGTATCACAAAATTGTTTGAGAAAAGTGCACACACACACACACACACACACACACACACACACACACACACACACACACACACACACACACACACACACATATATATATATATATATATATATATATATATATTGGTTCTAACGCGGTACCATGTGCCTATGCAACCTTACTAATTACACCATATATATAGATACAATACAAAGTGTTCAAAAACACACCAAGATGAAATACACAAATGCACTATAAAATTTCACCAAAACCCTAAGACGTGCAATCATGTCGTAGGTAGGAATAAATTCACCAGTGTGAAATACACTAGAAAATATCACCACAACCCTATAATGTAAGGTCCTGCACCATTATATATTGTAAATCGACCAGGTAATGATAGACATTTTAGAATTATTTTAAGGATGAAGTAGGGATAATAACCCTTTATTTGAAGGAGTTTTTGGTAAGTTTTATATGCAAAAATGTTAGGATGGAACAAGACAATACCACTTTTTAAAAGTTTTTGTGGTATCAAGACTTTGTAAGGGATGATGAAATACTAGTTTAGGGGGCGAGGGAGATCATGCTTGTGCATGCATGAGATGAAAAAAAAAATTCCTATTTTTTAACAAGTTTTTGGTAAGTTTTCTACATAGATGAAATGAAAGCGAAAATATTATTTTAAAGAGTTTTTGTGCATTATGTAACCGGTATAGTAAGATATTGAAAGAGTGACAAAATACCTGTTTTAGAGGATGAGAGAGATGTGCATGCAACACGAAATTAAAGAATCCTTTATTCTCACAATTTCTGGTAAGTTTTCTGTGTAAAATAATGTCTAAAACACGACGAAAGCTCTCATTCTCAAGAATTTATGCATGTGCATTATCAATGATCCAAACGTTGTCAAAATAGACCCGTCGTCTCAAGAGTTTTTGTGCATTATATATCAACTCAACGATCGAAAGTTGTGATAATGGAAAATGATCTAACAAGCTAATAAGAAGATTGGATTGGGAAAAGAGGGAGAAGGAGAAGATAGAGAAATATGAAAGAAAATTGGGTATAGGACACTCAGATCAAGCTAAGTATCCTAATCCCTCTATTCTTTCTTCTCCCTCTATTGCTATTTTCGTCGTCTCTGTCAATCTTCTTCTTCCTTAACTATTACATTGTTTTTGTTTTTTCTTTTACTTTTGTGCTTTTCTTTGCTGGTTTCCATGGCCGGACGGATCTCCTTTGTTGTCGGAGCACAATATAAGACTAACGTTGGATGGAGAAATGTTCTCTATGGACAACATTTCTTGACACATTTTTTAATGGTTTTAGGACTTGAGAGATAATGTTGTGTCGTTTGAAGACCACAGAATTAAAACAACAGTCATGAATTAATGCAAATCGATCAATCAATTAATAAAAGAAAATTAAAATGTTATTTTCTCATGCTAAAATTATGGAATTTTTTTAGGGTGCCAAAGTGTCAATTCAATGATGATAATATGGAATTTTTTGTCCGCACAGACTTAGCTTACTGGTTTAGTATGCAACTAGCATTTGGGAGAAGAGACCAATCACTATTAGAAATTATGAAATTTCCGACCACCTGAAAGTGATCTTAAATCAAGTCGAAAGTCTTGTTCCGACCACTTTTGGTATCCGGAAAAACCTTTGTTGCTATTTCCGACCACTTTTTGGTATCAACTTGATTTAAGATCACTTTCATGTGGTCGGAAATTCCATAATTTCCAGTAGTGAATGTTCTGTTCGAATCTCGGTAGCAGCAGTGTGGGAATACAACCAAGTATACTGTGCATGCACTATGAACACCCCTACTAAAATTTCTAAAATCACTTATTACCTTCTTGAATTGAAAATTTAAATTGTTTTCAATATCCCAATAAGTAATACTTCTGGAAGTATACTTAACATTTTTCTATATCAATCAATAAATGTCATTGTTGTCGGTAGTACCAGGTGTATTATTAATGTTGGTGTCAATAATACTCGGTATAACTAAATGAAATTTAAAGCTAGCATATATGATTATAAAAAATTTTGAATCATGTTATATTAGTTTCTTGGATTTAAATTTGAATATATATATATATATATATATATATATATATATATATATATATATATATGTGTGTGTGTGTGTGTGTGTGTGTGTGTGTGTGTGTGTGTGTTATCAACCTCACAAAATCATCTCATCTAAACCTTTGGTCCATGCATGGCTGTATGTCCATATGTACTATTTCTTGCCTGAACTAGCTTGCTAGCTCCTTGAATTTAGTTTCATGTTCAATGATGATTATTGAGTAATTATTGATTCAATTTGATTGAGGAAAAAAAATGATATTTTTCTCTTCCCATAACGAAATCGCTCGCAACATTAAAAAAAACGTTGACAAAAAGACAACGTATTTAATTAATGTTTCACTCTCGATTACTTTTTCAAGTCTAGTGTTATTTTAATGCACAAAGAGATCAAAAAATATTAGTGTTTCTCAATTATATTTTACACGCGACATGAAAAAAAATGCTTGACAAATGACAACATATTTAATTAATGTTTCACTCTCGATTACATTTTCAAGTCTAGTGTAATTTTAGGGAAGGGTTCAAGTGCGGACGTGCACGGGGGAAGGGTTCAGGTGCGGACGTGCAGTTGTGCGGTTAGATCTGAGTCGTTGATCAAATTTAGATCAACGGCTCAAATCAATGAAAATTTAAAAAAAAAAAAAAAAAAAAAAAATCGCTTGTCTGGAAGAAAGAAGTATAAGCTAAAAATGGCGCACCTTAAGTGATAGAAACACGCACCTTAAGTGTTAGATCTTAAGCACAAACTCACACACATTAAGTACAAAACACACACACATTAAGCACAACCTCACGCACATTAAGCACAAAACTCACGCACTTTAAATATTAACTCACAGACTTTAAGTTTCAACAACTACTGACATTAAGCACAAACTCACGCACATTAAGTACAAAACCCACGCACATTAAGCACAACCTCACGCAGCACAAAACCCACACACTTTAATTATTAACTCACAGACTTTAAGTTTTAACAACTACTCACATTAAGCACAACCCCACGCACATTAAGCACAAACCTCACGCACCTTACGCACAAACCTCACGCATCTTATATACAAAACTCACGCATATTAATCACAGATCCGCTCACCTTAATTTTGACCTAGATGCAAAAATTACAAAATTGCCACCGCGTTTTTTTTTAAATTTTAGTAATCCTGGACGTTGATTTAAGCTAGATAAATGGCCCAGATTAAACCGCACATGGGCACCTTAACCGCACCAGAACCTAATTCTATATATATATATATATATATATATACCCACACACTATATGATTCTAAGAGCAACCACACCAATGAATTATGGTGGATTTTTGGAACAGTACTAAAAAAATAAAAAAGCATGGTTTTTTGTTGATGCGGGATAAGGTTTTTGGGAAAATTTTACTCTCGTAAGTGATAGACTTTTATGGGGTCTACATTTTGAGAAATGGATACAAAAAGAAAAGATTGTTTCCGCATACTGGAGACGCAGGTGCCCAGCTGGGCACGTTACCTACTAGTTTTTTTTTTTTCTTCTTCTTTTTTTTTTTCTCCCTCCTCTCTCTCCTAGTGTCACATCAAAAACCACAAAAAAATTCAATGCTATTGTGGATGTTCTAATTAATTTGTACCACAAATGTTTGGCTAGTATAGTGAAACTAGAGTAAATAGCCATTATTCCATGGTGTACTTGAAGAGTTGACATATTATACATGCCTATATGGCCTTTGGCACACGTACGTCGTACAATGGAGTTTGTAATAATGTCTTGTACAAAATGTTTGAAATATTTTTTTAGGGAAAATGATCAAATAGATCATTAAACATTAATTGAAAAGTAAATTAACTTTTTAATATGTAATTATAACCATCAACAATTTATTTTGATGCAATGAAACTAAAAATTGTTAATGACATGTTATCACAGATCATTTAGATTTCGATAACCCGCCGATGAAATTCTGATAAATATCAGGCAACAAAGTGATCGACGACCAGCGAACGGTCACCGGTCACGGAGAAGGCAACCACTGTGATTGCCTTCTCCGACGAGAAGGCGACCTTAGTCTCCTTCTCCATGACCGGCTACCGTTCGCCAATCGCCATTATTCATAAATTCCGATGACCTGAGAATCAAAGTCTTATCATTATTGTCATCTATTAAAAAATACATGCAAATTCAATATAAATGTTTTAAAAACCAATGGTTAAAGCTTTTTTTTTTAATTATTATTTTATTTAATGTTTTAATGGCGATTTTATAAAAATCGACGTTATAAGTACTGCATTATATGTTATTTTTATAGTAGTATAATTAATTTCATAAATATAGGATATGATTAGACATGTGAGAATATAATTTCACAAGATATTTACATGAGAAATTCTAATCATAAGCTTATTATTATTATTATTATTATTATTATTATTATTATTATTATTATTATTATTATTATTATTATTATTATTATTATTTTGAAAATAAAGAGCTAATTCATTAATCATAAGTTGAAATAGTTACAATAAAGATCAATACAATGATAAAACATTCTTCAGACATAGAAACAACTTTCCTAGCAATGCTAAAAGAAACTTGAATCGCAAACTATGTTACAAGATTGAAGCTGAATTCATTGGTGGAACCTGAAGCTTCTTTGATGTTGGTAATGATCTGGCTATCCAAGACTGACTCTGTTTGGGAAGTCTTGCATACCACCTGAGTAACTATTGCGGCTCTTCTAGACAATATCTTCATTAATCTGAATTGGATATCGTGGTTCAGATCTTCTTCGTTGCTCAGGATGAGATAAACATACGTCATGATCACTTAAATCGTTTCACCTTAATGAAAAAAGAACTTGCCAAAGAAACGAGAGGAAATAACTCGCCAAAGAAGCAAGATAGAGGAAATAACTTATCAAAATAACTGATGGAAAAAGTGAGAAACACATATATGTTGTTGTTGTTATTTCCATTTTATATCATAATTCGTTTCATACTCGAGTTGCAATCGAAACCAATATAAAGAACTCTTTCCACGTTTATTACTTATTTCATTCATAAGACTAATTTGAATCCGAAACCTTTCTTAAAAGTAGGGTTTATTAATAATAATAATAATAATACTAATAATACTAATAATAATAATATAAAATATTTTTATAAATTTGATATTTATATTTTAGAAAATAACTAACATATAATTATAATATGGGAATTAGGTCATGAGATCGAGTCTCAGTGGAGGCGGTGTTGACTCTTTGTGCTTCAATAAATTGAGAAAGTATGTTTGAACAGATACTACAATGTAATAGAGTCAGTAGCATTCAAAACAAAAAAAAAAATTCCAATATATAATGTGTATATATTATTGAAGAAGATATTAGTATTATTGAAGAAGATAAGAAAATATACGGTGGATGCATGTGCATAATAACAATAGTGGAAAAGATTACGGAAGTTATAATAGTTGGAGTATGTTTGTCCAAAATATTGTATAGTACAACTTTTATAGCATAATGTATTAAAAAAAAAAAACATAACGAAAAAACAAACATAAATGAAGGGTATAACTTTCATTCACACTTATTAGTTTTTAGAATAGATAAAACAAACTGGCCTCCTATATATGCATAATAGAGTTAATACTTGATTTGGTCCATCGACTATTAAGATTTCACCACTTCGGTCATCGACTCCCAAACTTACTCAATTTCATCGTCAACTATGTCATTGTTAACCAAAATTATCATCAATCATGATTATTTTGATTTGGACCAGTGACTATTTTAGGTAAAAACTGCATAGTTTAAGATGAAATTGAACAAGTTTGAAAGTCGATGATCAAAGTGATAAAATTTAAATAGTCAAAAGATTTATAAATCAGGTATTAACACATGCATGATAGTATGCACGTTATGTACATCGTACCCATGCATGCAATATGCATGCACGTACGCATTAAAATCCTAGTACGTCAAATGACTTAGAAAATGCAAAAGTGATGGCCATAGCCACCCACCCCCCAATCAAAACCCTAAAACAACACTTCACGTAAGGAGCCCTCCCAAGATAAGCACCCAACCCTCCAAACCCTAGCAACGCCGCGCTGGAAACCGCCACCACTACCGCCACCCGCAACCGGTACGCCCTTATGAACGCCGCCGGCAGCAGCGGCACCACCGCCCCCACCGCGAAAGCCACCGCCGACGCCACGGCCGCCTGAAACGGGTTCGGCAAACTCTCCTTCTCCGCCTCCACCGCCCCCGCCTCCCCCCGGCCCTCCTTCCGCTCCATCTCCGCCACCGCCATGTCGTGCTGCGAGGACACGGACACGAATTCTCCGATCGCCATGCTGCACGCTCCGGCGACCGTCCCGGCGATTCCGGCGAGGACCATCGTCCGGGAATCTTTCCGGAGGGCCCCAACGCCCATCATGAGCGATGCGGTTGAGAGCAAGCCGTCATTGGCACCTAGGAGAGCTGCCCTAAGCCATTGTGCCCTCTTAGAGAAGTCAACTTCTTGGTTACTTTCTTGATCATTAGTTTTTGCCATTAATATAAAAGAAAAGAAAAGAAAAATGTATGTATATTATATATTCTAGTTATTATGGGATTGAAGAGAAGTGGGCATGTGGAAAGCACAAGCAAATGATACTAATTTATAGAATTTGTCGGTCTAGTTTTGTTATAACATGGACCAGGGTCCACCTTGCAGGGTGGACAATAATCATAAACGATATAAATTATGAATTTTTATTAGTATTTTAATTGTGAATTTCTAGAATATAAATTATGATTCTAAGGCAAAACACATAACAGATGTAGAAAGGAATTTGTAAATACAATACAAAGTCATTAAATCATAATTTGGTGTTTTGAATCCACCACTTCCCCTCTACTCTAGTCCATTTATGGTTGAAGCTTTGACATGTAAGGAGGTCCTCTCTTGGCTTCGGGGCAGAGTGTGTCGTCCGTCCAACTACATTCGGATTGTTCAAATCTTTGCTAGATTCTTTCTTCGTCATCGACTATTATTAGATCTTATGTTGGTTTAGCTATTTCGGATTGTAAGAGTTTAATGAGTTTGTTTAGTTCTTGTTCTATTAGATTCGTTCCTCGTACGTCGAACCGTTTAGCTCATTCTTTAGCGTCTGCAGCTTTTTCACAGGCATTCCCTGACTTTGTTTCTGTTCTTCTTCGCTAATATATCCGGTTTTTACTTTCAAAAAAATCTTTATTCGTTAATATTGTGTGACTGTAGTATTTGAAATATAAAACAAGGTAATGATTTTATATATATATATATATATATATATATATATATATATATATATATATATATATATATATATATATATATATATATATGGAAACTGAATGGAACAATAAATTTTATTCTTCCAAAAGGCTGAACCCCAACCCTAAGGGGCCCCCACACCCCAGCCCGACAGAGCATTTGAGAGGATGTAACAATAAATTTTATAATGTTATAGAAGGCTATCAATAGCTTTTATAAAGTATAATAAAGCAATGAAAAATTTTACTTCAATTTTTTTTAGTAGTGATTATAGAGGCTATCAATAGTTTTAAGTTAGACCTATAGAGTTAAAATATTTTCTTCTTCTTTTTTTTTGAAAAAATAGCATTTTGGCCATTCAATTATATGCAAATGGTTTATTAATTGATTATAAGGTTATGGTAGAATTAGTCACTTGGAAGCACTAGGTTTAACTGTTAAATTCTAAAAACTCTTTATCTTTTCAATGTTATTTTTGTAAACTATGCAGTATTTTTTATATAACCATTCAATCACTTTTACAATGTTTTAACCTCTGATGCACAGAAATGTTTAAAGGTGAGTGCTTTCGCGTTCAAATATGTTATTATTATTATAATCATCATCATCATCTAGTTACCCAATGGGGTAGCTCAAGTGTCAAATGAACTTTCTTTGTGGGAAAAAATTTTGAGAGAAAAACTCGGACCACATCGTGATTTACACACACAAAAATATCTAGTAGTTGGTTATAGAGGCTATCAATAGTTTTTACTTTTTAAATTAGACTTATGGAGTAATTTTTTACTTTTTTTGGTACACATTTAAGAGGTAGCATTTAAAATTATAGATGACTACAAATACACACATTTTAGTACTACAAGGTTAAAAAAAATTAACAACAACAATGCCCCTACTGTGGGTAAGACATTGTTGAAAATCTCACGATGTCCGAGTTCCGAATTGAAGCATGTGTTCCATCTTAACTAAAAGCCTAAACTGATAGTTGGATTGCACATTAATAGGTATATGCTCAACACGACCAATAAAACGAGTTTTTTAAGGACTGGAATAGGTCTTCTGACCAAATGCCGATCAAAATCGAGATTTGAAAAATCCACCGTCAAAATTACCGACCAACAACTAGTGTTAGACAGAACTAGCTAGCGTCCAACACCTCATTTGTGGACGGAAAGTAGGATAGGAGCGGAAATCCACCATTTTGATTTTTGGTTATTTCAGTCCAATTCAGTCTTTGTTTAATTGCTGATTTGGAGGAGAATATAGGAGAGTAAAGATGGGAGGAAGTTGAAAAAAAAAAAATGAGGGATACACAGATGATTATTTAAATAGTCTAATTTTCGTCTACAATGTAAGTTGGTAAATGGCCAATCCTATCATTTTAACTTTTTACATACCAATCATATATATGATCAAGTTTTAGCTTCCAATATAGCATGCTAATCAGAATTTTCGTCCAACACTATATGTTGGAAGAAAATTCCGACCAACTTACCATGCGCACATTCATTTATCTTCAACGTTGGCATGGGAAGTTGTGATGTTTTACAAAATAACGCTCATGATTTATGTTAAGCGGAACTAGCGAAATATTCAGCAGTGAAGGTAAGATATATGATGTTTTGTGAAAATAAAAATACTTTTATGTTAAAAATAAAATAAATTAACGAGCATGTAACTCATGTAAGAATCATTTTACGTATACAATGGTGAGTCAAATATTCTACTAAACTAAATAAAGTAATATTATCCTCTCGGTCAAACTTGTCATTCGTCACACAAAGTCTTTCTAGTACGGTTACCTTTTCTATGTAGCTTAATTGCATGATATTAACTAGTGCAAACCATAAGATAATTATTGTGGGTTTCTCTCGTCATCCAAAATAAGTAAAGTAATATTTACAATCTATACTTACATAATTTCTAATTAAATCTGAAAAAAAAAAAAAACATTTTAATTTAAAACTTTATAATTTACTTATTACAAAAAAAAAAATATTTTTTAAAAATATATGAAAGAAAGATATAATACTATATTAAAATCTATTTGTATTAACAAAGTTTTACTCCCTAATAAATATATGTAAAACAAATTTAATATTTTATGTTTTTTTTAAAAAAAAAATTATGGTGTAATTACCACTAATGTCAATTATACTGAGTATCGAGTACTATTCTTCCAAAAGGCTGAACCCCAACCCTAAGGGCCACCCACATCCCGGCCCGACAGAAGTATCGAGTACTATTAGTAATAGTGATGATAGTACTCAATACAACAAAAAATAATATACATATAGTGATTAGTTGCCATACCTAGAACTATTGGCACATTGGCATGATAAGAAATTTTTTTTTAATTTTTTAATATTTCTCAATTATTAAATAAATATAAGAAACAAACATTTAAAAGAAAATGACACTTTTTGTCATTGAATTATAAAGAAATATGTACTTCATAACATTTTTTGTCCTTCAATTATATCATTATCACTTTTTACCCCTCAATTGCTAGCTTGTGAAATGCTTTTTTTGTTCCTTAATTGTTTGTAAAGTAACTTTTTTTTTTTTTTTTGATAAGGTAAAGTAACTTTTTTTAAACTCAACTTTAATAAAACGTCGTCTTATAGGCAGGAAAAGAATTTTTTTTTTTTTTTTTTTAAAGTTGAGAGACAAAATGTGACATACGGGTATAACTGAGAGACAAAAAATACAATTTCTTTATAATTTAGGGACAAAAATATCATTTTTCCAAAATTTAAGCATGTTAAAAACCAACAATTCCAACCAAATTTTATGTAAACTAAACTGAATCTTGTTTCCTCCATTAATTATGTACCATGTAATAAATTAAACCTATCTCAATAACATATTAACATCAAGTGATTGTCAACTAAGAATCTAAGATGATACCTTCAACCGCCATATTATAAAGTTATAAAATATTCACTTAAAGCACGTACACTCGAATAACGATTGTAAATTTTTCCGTAATTCAAAAAAAGTTATAAGATATGGTTTTTTTGAAAATTTGTTGAATACATTTATCTTATTTTACAAAACTTTTATATGTTGATTATGGGATTTTAGTCATTTTAGGTAATAGCATTTCTATTGTATCATACATTCATACCCTACTTTAAAAATAAAATTTTCTTATTCAAAATTGTATCTCTCCTTTTTCTTCTTTTTTTTTCTTCATAAAATAAGTCTACGAATAGATGCATGTTCAAGTACAAAGTTTCATAAAGATTTGTTAAGATGTGATTAAAGTTAGGAGTTAATTCCATTTTGGTCCTAGAAGGTGACAGTCCACTTTTAGTACTTTTTTATCAGAACATCTCTTTTTTGTCCTAGATTATTGTGGCATGACCAATTTTGATCCTCTATCAAAAAAATCATTGAAATTACATTAAATACAAAAGCATTTCGCTCATCAATTACGAAATTTTTCAAGAAATAAACATAAAATATATAACGGGTCAATACACTTTGTATTAAAAAGATCAAAATGTCCTTCTATTTAACGAAATTTCTACGATTTTATTGATAGAGGGCCAAAATTGATCATGTCATAATAATACTAAAATCAAAAGGGGATGTTTTGATAATTAAAAAAAAAAAAAAAAAAAAAAAAAAAAAAAAAAAGTGGACTATCACTTATAAATCTAGAACTAAAAATAGAATTAACTCTTAAAGTTAGAGATAATTCTCAATCAAGTTCAAACTCATCTCACACTAAATTTTTTTTATAACAAAATTAAAGAAGAGGGATATCCACATATACAATCTACACCTACACCGAAACTCAAACCTTAGACCTCCTACATAAGGGAACAACCAGCCAGTGGACCACAAGCCACTTGGTATCTCACACTAAATTGAACGAAGTAATTTGAAATCAATTTAACCTTGAGATTGTGGTCCCAGTCCACTCTTAGAGGAAGCCCAACCTATGATCACATATGGCCCATTATAATGGCAAATTATGCCGTGCAACCGTGTGCACCATGCGGTTGCAAAAAGGGTATTGTTTTGATTAAAAACAACGCGTTCGACTTTTAAAAAAAAATCATTTTTGATTACCATTAACGGATTTATATTGTGCTATATATTCAGAATTAATGAACTATATATCCAGAATTATCCACACAAGTTACTGGTACTCTGTTTTGACTTATGGCAGTTCACTGCGTCTGTATATTCAGAATGAATGAACTATATATTCAGAATGATTAAACTATATATCCAGAATTAATGAATTATATATTCAGAATTAGTGAACTATGTATCCAGAATTAATGAACTATGTATCCAGAATTAGTGAACTATATATGCAAAATTAGTGAACTATATATCCACACCAAAAATAGTGAAAATCCCATCGATTGGAGTTTTAAAAAAAAAAAAAAAATTGATTAGTAGACAGCGCCACTAACCGTTACTCGACCATAGTGAAACAGCGTCGTTCGCAACCGTGTGCACCATGTTACAAAGCATAACGATTGCATTATAATGTACTCCGTAAATATCATGGTATATTAAAAACTTTTACTTTTGAAAAGTTTATCACACAAGCAAAACATTAGTATTAAATATAACAACATTTTCACGGTTTTTTTTAATTGATTAAATTCTATATAAAATATTATTATATGGAAAAGGTGAAATTGATATATCCGATAATACTTTCCATTAAAATTTCATCAATTTAAAAAAATAAAATAAAATAAAATTAAGAGACCAAAACTTATTAAATTGATAGTCAATAATCAAAAGTGAAAATATTATTATAACCACTACACTAAAATTGTTATCAATTATTAAAAGTAAATAAATAAAGTTGACATTGCACATAACTTGGCAAACAAGTAATTGTAATATTCTCAATGTTAGAATATTACATTATTGATTTGACAAAACTAATAAGGGAAGAAATGGCACACTACAAATTGCATCTAGTTACATATAGATATGCACTCAAACTGAGATTTTAAAAATGCAAATATATATATATATATATATATATATATATATATATATATATATATATATATACATACTAGTGATCAAATGAGTCCATCCTATTATGAGTCCGTGTGGACAGATCTGGGTCATTGAATGCTTGAGATCAATGGCTTAAATTTCGCCAACTGTGCAAGTGAAGTGCAGAGTTGCACAATTACACAGTTGGCCAAATCTAAACCATTGATCTCAAGTATTCAATGGCCAAGATATGTCCACACAGACTCATGGGGAAGGGTGGACTCACAGGAATACTGGCCTATATATACATATAAAGGGTGCATTGAAAAGATATGAATCATACCAAATAGAGAAACATGTTGATGATCACATAACAATTTGAATAGAAAATAGTATAGTAAGATTCAAGCCCAATGTAAAATTTCTTATTAAATCAGATTCAAGACCCTTGAAGTTCAAGAGTTTCAATGCAGTTAATAAGCCTGCCTGGAAGCATTGCTAGCTTCTAACAAAAAGATGATGAATGCAGAAAAGCCTTGCTCAGCAACAGATTAGCAAACATGCGATGTATCCTTGCTACTTGAGTTTCGCAAAAAGCTTTAGGGCAACCTGTGTCCCGAAAAGAGTTTCAAGAACAAATCAGACCTACGCTAAGCTAATGCACACGAATCAATAGAAAGGAGGGAAGGAAGTGATGCTTACGCATTTGTCAATGCAGTGCCAATAATCAAAATATTGTCCAGTGCAATGTTTGTGCCCACTTTCATCACCTTCAATCCGTTTAGCACATGCCTGTGAGATGCAAGGACGGTTGAAATTTATTAAAAAGAATTCATGATACTGAACCAGTTTTCTAAGGATTGCTAAGGCTTGGCAAACCAAATTTCCCATGTAAACCTCATCACTGCCAAGTATTAACCTGGCATTAGAGAAGTAGCTTTGGCAGTAGTCAAAAGACCCATCTCTTTTGGAAATTCTTTCCTTTATTTTTACTTGCAAAATAAATAAGAAGCTTTTGAAATATTTCATCCTTACATGTAGTCAAGTATCAAATATTTGGCAAAGTTACCAAGAAAAAACACTCTGATCAGTCGGGGACAGGATGACAGAAGAGCCATACCCACTCAACCCAAAAAAATTTAGGTTAAGCCAGAAAACTGGGTAGGTTCAATTAAGCTGTGAGGGTTAGATTGTACACTTAGAAACAATATAAGGCAGAAATATGCATGAACGAATCTAGACCTTGATTATTCACTAACCAAAGAACCTTCCAGTTTCTATACACCATTGTCCCCTGATGTCTTTGTTATTGGTCCTCCAAGTTATCTACAGTGGCTTTAGCACCCACAGAGACCATTAAAGCATCCAATTCTACTTCACCTTCAGATCACAGAGTTATAGTTTTGTTCCCTATATGATAGATGTCTATAGTCACATTTCAGCAAAGTCCTACAAGTGCATATTGCTTTAGCATTCAATGCTAACTAGACTTACTCTTCAATAAATGTACAAGTACATCCAATGGTAATATGGTATCCAACTAGTTTACATGTAACTAGACTACAGTATATAAAACTTAAAATGTAATGCTCCCAACCTTAATATCACATTTTGAGCAATTTAATGGCCACCAAAATTAAAAATCTTAAACTTAATGTTCTCAATACCTAGATCGTATATATAGTTCCTTATTAAGCTTTTCATTAGTAGTTCCAACTTTTAAACCAACTGATTTTATTCTTTTGTGTTCACACAGGCAAAATATATGATTAATATTTTTCATGATTAAGAAGGAATGCAATCCAAAACTCATATGTCAATAGTAACTATAAATACACAAATGTACTTTCATTTTGTTAGAGCAAAAAACACAAAAGACAATCAGTTGAAATATTTTATACCACCAACATTTTTTATCATTTTTTTTAACAATTTGGTAAGGGTCTATTGAGAATAAAAATGTATTGGTGTAATTAGATTCAGTGTTAACTTATACATTGTGTTTTCTCTCCTGTACACTTAAAAAAATTTCAATTTTGCTCCTTTTTTTTCCTTTTCCCCCAGCCTATTCTTAACGCCATTAAACAATACTGGTAAATATAATAATTTATATATTATGTCTTACTTTTTTATACACTTACAACTTATTTCAAATTTTATATTATGAATTATTTATATTATCTTTTATATATTTTTTCCTCATAATAGTTATTTCATTGGACTTTTTTTTATCGCGCATTGAGTGTGTCTATAACTAGTTCTTTCAATAAATGAACAAGTACATCCAATGGTATCCAACTAGTTTACAACTTTGCTATGCCATATAACAAAAGTATTATCTTATATACACTTGGGTTCAGATATTATTTTGGTCATTTCCGCAATCATTGCCGCATAGCAGATGAACCATGTAATTAGCCAATTACATATTCTCATCCAAACCTTCTAACTGTTTAAATGCAAGATTTCAATAATTTAGTATAAGCAATTTCCCAAATCTTGATAGTAAACTAAACCGATCTAAAGGAATGACAGCAGTAAAGCACATAACTAGATAAATAATACACCCTAACAAAGATGAGATCCACAGGATACTCATGATTTCAAAGATGCTAAGCTATTCTTTGTTACGGTAGGTGTGGTAATCACCTGATATTCCCGGAGCTGCCTTATGCATTTTGGCTTACAAGTATCTTCAAGTAGCTTCTTCTGATCTACAACTTCCTCGTCCGACCTAGGTGATTAAAACAAGTTAGGAAACACACGAGGCAGTTAATGAGACATTGCATGTATACCAAGAGTCCAAAAAACGCCATCTTTTGCAATTTCTCAGGAACACATATCAACTCAAGAAAAGGGTGGTGGTAACTTCGCACCAAGCCATCAAGACATCATTACAATTCTCTATAAGTCACAGGTCGAGTAACCCAACACACTAGGGAATCCAAAAGTATTAACCAGACAATAAAAAATCTCCCTCCTTTCTTACTCATCGAAAAAAAATTAAAAATAAATAAATAAAGAAGCTCTCCTGCTTCATTATCAATTAGCAACTTTATCAAGTCATTTCAACAACTATATCCTTTCATATAGAATGGAAAAGGCATTTATCGGAGAACCACTACAGGAATGTTCCAAAAGTATCATGGTAGAATTGTAACTTGTAAGACACAATTTCATTCACTGATCGAAAGAAAGTAGCCTTAGAAACTAAATCTGAACACATTGTCAGTACCTATACAATAATCCAAGCTCATACTATCTATACACACAGCTAATAGCAAGTTAATCATACTAATGTATACGTAATTGACAAAGAAGCAAAACAAAAACAAAAATAAGTCCAAATTAATTAAATTAACGATTGAACACACTGTCATTACCTATACAATAATCTAAGCTCACACTATCTATACACACATCTAATTGGAAGTTAATCATAATGATATACATGTAATTGACCAAAACAAAAAACAAAAACAAAAAACGTCCGAATTAAGTAAATTAACGATTGAAAAAGAGCGAAGATCCTCACATGTCTAATGAAGATGAGACGCGAAGAGCTTGATGCAGCTGATTTCACCTGCAAAACACAGAATATCCGCGTAGAATTAGCGGAAAAAATATATATGCAAACATCTACAAATGAATTCCGTAAATCTGTTGAAGAAAATAATGTTGAAATACAGATCTGATTAGACGAACGGAACTGACCTGCGTCGATCGGGTGGTGTGTTTGAGGCGGCGATATGGGATGAAGTATGAAGGGGAAAGTCAATGGTGCGTGCCGTTCCCGTCCTATTACCACTGCCCAGGCGCGTTCGTTGCGTTTGTGGAAATCAGCCCAACCCTAGACCCAATACCAAAACGGGTAACCCGTATGGTTTTATTTTCATTTCTTTTTGTGAATAAGGGTCAAATAAGTCATCCAACAACACACAAAAATGTAATTAGGTCATTGAACTCAAAAAACATACAATTGGGTTCTTAAACAATACAAAATGATACAATTGAATCTAAAAGTGACATGTTTACTTTAAGTGAAGGTTATTTTATTAAAATAATAATTTTTTATTTTATTATTAATTGTAAATAACAAATTAAAAAAAAAAAAAAAAACTTCGACTCCTTGCCGGAGAAGAAGGGACAAAAACTTCGTCCCTTCTTCTCCGGCAAGGATACGAAGGGATTCCTTCGTCTCCACGCCGGGGACCAAGGGATTCCTTCATCTCGAGGCCGATTACGAAGGGGTTCCTTCGTCTCCAGGCTGGAAACGAAAGGGTTCCTTCGTCTCCAGGCCGGATACGAAGGGGTTCCTTAGTCTCTAGGCTGGAGACGAAGGGGTCTCTTCGCCTCCGGCAGCCTGGAGACGAAGACACATTCTTCGTCCGGCAGCCTAGAGACGACAAAGACTTTGATTTTTTTTTTTATATATTTTATATTTTGTTATTTAAAATTAGTTAATAAATAAAAAATTATTATTTTAATTAAATAATCTCTACTTCAGGTAAGCAGGTTACTTTTGGGTTCAATTGCATTATTTTGCGTTGTTCAGTGATTTAATTGTATGTTTTTTGAGTTCAATAGCCTAATTACATTTTCTTGTGTAGTTTGGTAACCAATTTGACTCTAATTTCTTTTTTTTTTCAATTATAATATCTCCGTATAAATTGATAATTTTCTTCTTCTCCCCTAATTATACTCCTCTATCCCATTTTATCTGTCCTACTTACTATTCATTAGTCAAATCAACTCTTTCTTCCTTATTTATTTTCTTTAGTATTTTTACTTATTTTTAAATTTACTTTTTTGTGTTTAATAGTACTTTTAGTGTAGTTTCTAAATATAAAAATTTTGTATATTAATATTAAATTTTATATTATAAAAAATTAAATTAAAAATAACTTCAGTCAAATCTCGTTAACCAAACTAGACACATAAAATGAGACGGATGAGTAATTATAATTATAGTTTTCTATAATGTATTAACAATTAAGTCTGATCTTCAAAAATTCAAAAATTGGGCTAGAACCAGGATCCCCTATATATATGATTGGTCTCAATCAAGCTATATGAAGTATCAATCGTTATGCGTTGGATCCGTGTCCAGCATGCTTGCTGGACACGGGTAACAGTGCCGTTAGGCACTGTTATTTTTTTATTTTTTTATTTTTTAAATTTCAGACGCTTCGTTATAGGAGTATATATTCATAATTTTATTACTATATTATTAATAACTGTACATTCATAACTCCATAATTGTACGTTCATAACTCTATAACTGTACATTCATAACTCCATAACTGTACATTCATAACTCTATAATTGTACATTCATAATTTCCGGAGCTCTATGTTCACAATTTTAGGGCTCTATGTTCATAATTTTATCACTATATGTTCATAATTGTAAGTTCATAATGTTAGAGCTCTTTGTTCATAATTCGATCAATAACTGTACATTCATAATTCTGTAACTGTAGATTCATAATCTCATAACTGTAGATTCATAACTCCATAACTGTAGATTCATAACTTCATAACTGTACATTCATAATCTTCGAAACTCTATATTCACAATTTTAAAGCTTCATGGTCATAATTTTATCACTATACATGTTCATAATTGTAAGTTCATAATGTTAGAGCTCTGTGTTCATAATTTCATAATTGTATAACTGTACATTCATAACGGCATAACTGTACATTCATAATCCAAAAAAAAAATAACGCCGTTAACGGCAAAACGCGCACGATTTTTTTTTTTTAACTAAATGACGCGTTTTTTTGGAAAAACGACGTCGTTTTGGGCCCGTGTCCACAATGGGTCCAGGGCATAATTTGCCATGAAGTATCGAGGCCTTAGATCTTAACCAGATCAGGTCCATTGAGATCTAAGTCATCTAACCATAAAATCGATCATATTTTATCAATCTTGAGCCTATTTATTAATATTATAATTGTCAAAATTAAAATGTTACCACATCAATTTCTCTCTATTGATTCATTTTTAATTAATAAGTAGTATCTGTTTATATACTTTCTCAACCTACTGAAACACAAAAAAATCAATAACGCTCCATTGAGGCTCAAATTCACAACCTTCCAAATGGAAGTCTAACCCGGGTACCATTAGACCACATAGTCTTGGTAATAAGTAATGTTATTAAATACACTAAAAAATATTATTATTACATTATAGTAATGAATCAACATTTTTCATTTAAATTGAATTTATAACATTTAAATCACAACATTTATTCTTCGTGATAAAGTAAGCCTAACAAATCTAATCAAATTTATCATTTCCTAATAAACACACGTGACAACATATGCAAGTAGGAGTTTACAACCAATTCTATTACCGACTTACCGTCACCACTAACCAATTATATGGCATGTAAAGGAATTGATGAAGTTGGTTATCCGTCATTACTTGAGAGTCACTATCCGTCACTTTTCGTTACTTGCTCTCTTGTATAAATATATAAATCAATTGTAATTTTTTAAAAATTATAATTCTTCATATTTAACACCATTATTTGCGTTATCTAATTATAGGACTTGAAAATATGAGACAATCACAAATATGAATTGAAATAACATAGACCCTTATAAAGGGCTTATGAGTTATTGGCTTGGCTTGGTTAGTAAAAAAGTTATGTCTATGCCTATTTCGAGACATATTTATTAAATAGGCTGAAGTCTATATGTTTAAGATTTGACATGTTATTCTTCTAAGATTTGACATGTTATATATATATATATATATATATATATATATATATATATATATATATATATATATATTGATTGATTGATTGAAGCACAAAGAGCCAAAAACGCTTCCATTGAGTTTGGACTTCTAAGTTGGTTTTTGCAGAGATGAGTGGGACAGAGAAAGGGAAAACAGAAAAAAATAAATAAAAAATTAGTGCACAGTTAGACACTTTTGCAGCGCCTCACATGAACCTGTCATAACTTTTTCATCTTTGGCACGTGGGACCCCGTATATAAATGAAAAATCATGTTCTTACATAAGAGTGTCTACAACAGTGGTTTTTCTCAAAATTTTTGAAGAAGAAAAACCAAGTGGGTTGTTTTGTAACAAATGGAAGGTGTAGTTCTTTGATGGATTTTTCTCCAGTAAAATCAAAACTTTTGTAGGATCCACTGAATGAGAGAAAGAAAGGAAGCAATTTGGGTGGTTTCGCGTGTGGCAGATGGGGGGCGCCCAGCTGGGTGCGTTATAGTTTGTGTTTTTTTTTTTCTCTTCCCTCTTTTTTTTCTCACTCCTACTTGTATATGGAAAAAACTAACAAATAATTCATACCATTGAGGTTGCTCTACGGACCTCAAATCTTATATTTCCTCTTCCCCTATCCTCCACACCTGTTAGATCCCCAAAAAAACCATTCAAGAATCATCTAATGGGGATGCCCTTAGAGCATCTTCATTTGTGATTCTTGCTTAGTTTTTGAGAAGATTATAACCTATGTGGAAGAGGGAGAGTGTTGGAGAGAGAACATGGAAGTTCTTACAAGGAGAGTGAGTTTTTGTCTCCAAATGTGAGACTCGCATGAAAAAAAAAAAATTGATCTTATTAAATGCGCGTTCAGCACGACACCTAACAATTGCTTTCTTTTTAATTTTTTTTTTTACTCTTAACTTTTACTTTTCCTCACAAATTTTTGATGTAGACACTTTTCATTATATTCACATGATAAAAATATCATATTCTTGTTTGCTAATCATAAAATAGAAATAAAAAAAAAAAATTTTAAAGTACATGTAGTATAACTTTTAACAAAATTTATTCAAAAAGCTATACCCTTTACAAACCAATTAAATGGGATTAGCGATTCAAATGAAGCGACAAATCAATCCTTAAAACATTACTCCGTATATAATTTCTCGAATGACTGCGCAGCAGAGAAAGCCGCCAAGAAAATGATTTGGACCGACAAGACATGGACGGCGCGAAAACCGTCCAACCACCTGCCAGCTGCCGCCGCCCCTGCCAGAAACGTATAGCTATCTACTCAGCCACCCCTATGATGACGTGGAAATTGATTGGACCGACGCTATTTTCCAACCTGGACCGCAACTTTTTGTTGATTCCCATCCATCTATTTATACATTTGCCCAAATCAAGACATATGTTCCAACTTTTCCCATGGAAAATGTTATTCTATTTCAAGGGCATATATTTTCATCACATGATAAAAATATATAATTTAACTAATTTAATAATGAATTTTACTACAAGATTTCCCAAATCTTAGAACAACTTCAATAACTTTAGTTTTTTTGGGAGTTTTTAGATACCAACTATGAAAGATAGAGGATGACAAGAAAAATAGAGAAAACTTAAAAAAAAAAAAAAAGAGGGGGGGGGGGGTGGGGGGTGACAACAATTTTTTTTAAAAAAAAAAGTTTAAAAATACGCATCTACTGACGAACCCCACAAAAAAATATTAATTATAGAGGAAAAATCCAACCAAAAATCACTCTGCACATTTGATGAAAATCAACCATCTAGTTTTTTACTGTTTCAAAAACCATTAAAAAAAAAACCCTTAATAGGAATGCTCTTTCTCCATCAAATTTGCTTTCTGATGTGGCAGACGTTGATAAGTTATTTTGTCTATGTATGTCCATGTAAAAGTGTCTACATAAAAATTTTAGGTGTTAGAGTAAAAGTTGGGAGTAGATAATGTGAGTACATATAATATTTTTCTTTAATAATTGAGACATAAAACCACACCTAATAGGTTGAAATAATTGTCAAATAAACGACTTAAGATTGTAACCGTTAGACCACCTGATCTATTATATAAGACTTTGATCAAACCTTAAACTCATCACTTGGTTTTCGCAGTGTAATTAGCTAGGGTCATGTATCAATTAATTGCAAAACCATTATAAATTGTCATAGTTGTCTGATGGACTACTTAACCAACCAACCATATTTTCAATCAAAGAACATCATGTCGACTCGCTTACAAGATCCACGCTACAAAAAAAAAAATCAAATTTAATTTAGAAAAAAAATCGTAAATAAATTACTAAAATCGGTATATATTTAATTTACCAGACCAATAAATTTATGTAAGTAAAACACCAAAATATATAGGTAAATAAATTGTTATAATTCATAAATATTTCATTTATCACTGGATTTTTATAAGTAAGATACTGAAATCCGTAAATGTTTAAGTTATAATTATATATTTAATTTATGTGGTGTAAAAAATGTTGATATTACGAAAAAGATTGATAGTCATCAATCACAATTTGTTCAACTAAAGTATCTTAAACTCTTAAAGTGAACATTATTTTTCTTTAAAAAATAAAAAATTCTAGTGCATGCTATTCCCACTTTTTCTTTTTGCTCTTTTATGACTAAACCGACCAGCCACGAGTCCTATATATATGCATGCGTATACGGATCCACCTCCCATACCCTAACCTCTATTTTGGCCTAATTTTGCTCTTACTTCAAGTTCAAAAGCATCATCTTGAAAGCAGAAAATGGCTGACATGGAAGACATTCAACCTCTTGTCTGTGACAATGGCACCGGCATGGTTAAGGTACATCACTCATCTCTCTATAGCTTTATATATCTATATCATTGTTGTCAAAAGGTAGAGTTTTTATCACTTTTGATGTCTCAACTTTTGTACCATTTACACTTATAATTTTATCTCCACTAGCAATTTTTTTTTTCTTTCAATATTAGCCTAGGTTGATTATGGCACTGATACCACTTGTTAGATCAAACACTTATCACTACGTCAAAAAATATAACTCCTAATGGGATGTGCAACTTTATTTTTTTATACCATCATCACATTTTTTAGAGATATGGCGTTGGACTTACGCCCACCTGATGTTGAACTTGTCCCTTTACTGACTTTTGCCCTATAAATAAATTGAAAGCAGGGCTAATAATGAAAAACAATGTAGCCATGCACTACCATTCTTTTCATTATTCCATCCGTCTCATTTTGTTTGTCTTGTTTACTATATATTGGTCAAATTAACCAACTCTTTTTTCATTGCTTATTTTCTTTAGTAATTTTTAAATTTAACTTTTGAAAAGATGCACTTTTCGTCCCTAAGTTATATGGTAATTGCAGATTTCGTCCCTAAGTTATATGGTAATTGCAGATTTCGTCCCTAAGTGCTGGTTATACTAACTTTTCGTTCCTAAGTTACTAATGACGTTGCACTTTTCGTCCCTTTACTAATAAAACATTAGAGACAAAATTTGTAATTTTAATATAACTCAGGGACCAAACTTGAGCACGAAAGGACAAAAAGTGTAACGCCAATGATAACTTAAGAACGAAAAGTGAGTATGACCAACGTTCAGGGACGAATTCTACAATTATCTTATAACTTAGGGATGAAAAGTATAATTGATGTTTTTAATACTGAATAGTATTTTTAATATAGTTTCTAAATATATAAATTTTATACGCTAATAGTGTAATAGTAAACTTAATATTATGAAAATAATTATAGGCAGGATTCGCCGGCGACGATGCACCTCGGGCGGTGTTTTCGAGCATCATAGGGCGGCCAAAGCACCAAGGCGTGATGGTCGGAATGGGGCAAAAGGACGCGTACGTGGGCGACGAGGCGCAGTCGAAAAGAGGAATGCTTTACCTCAAGTATCCGATCGACCACGGCATCGTCACCAACTGGGACGACATGGAGAAGATTTGGTACCACACTTTCTACAACGAGCTGCGGGTCTCCCCCGACGAGCACCCCGTTTTGCTCACCGAGGCGCCCATGAACCCTAAGGCCAACAGGGAGAAGATGACGCAGATTATGTTCGAGACTTTCAGCACGCCCGCCATGTACGTCGCCATTCAAGCCGTGCTTTCCCTCTATGCTAGCGGCCGCACCACAGGTACCTAGCTAGCTTCATATTTTTCCATTCCTTAATTGCTTTATGATATACGGAGTATTATTATTTAATCCAATACTTTGCTAGCTATAATAGTAAATTTTAGGTGCTAGCTCGGTGGGGTAGTATATTGATTTCTTGGTTTGAGCTGATCGACTATAAACAACGTAACTTAGACGGGTTGGGCTAGCTAGCTTTACCCCCTAAAAAAACAATTATAAAGTTAACAAAAGTTTAGGTGTTTTAATTTTTTGGTCAATTATGACTATTTTAATAGTTAGAAATTCAATAGGGACGACTCTCGGTTAGAGCATTTTATTGACACTTTCGATTTGAGTTGGTTAACTATGGACAATCTAGATTGGTTTACCTTTAATTATGATTATAAGACGGATTTTACCCGTGCACACCTTTAAGTAACGCAAATATTGACTTTGGGTTATAACTTTTTGTTAACATTTTCGATTTGACGGACAACCTAGACTGATTTACCTAGTTTGTGTGTATCTTTAAGGAATGCAATCATATATATATATATATATATATATATATATATATATATATATATGTGTGTGTGTGTGTGTGTGTGTATGTATTTAATTGCCCCTTTAAGTAGGAGGTTTAGAGTTTGAGTATCAGGCGTAGATTGTATATGTGAGTATTTCCTTCCTTGTAATAAAATAAAATAAAAAAATAACTATTTTGATTTGTTAACTTTTCACATATGTGTAAACGACTAAACTATGCGTATCAATATGTATAGGTGTAGTACTAGATTCCGGCGATGGTGTGACGCATACCGTCCCCATTTATGAAGGCTACGCTCTACCGCACGCAATTCTCCGGCTGGATCTGGCCGGCCGCGATCTCACAGATTCTCTGGTGAACATCCTGAAGGAGAGAGGCTACAATTTCGTTTCCGCCGCCGAGAAGGAAATCGTGCGGGACGTGAAGGAGAAGCTCGGCTATGTAGCCCTAGATTTCGAGCAGGAAATGGAGACGGCGAAGAGCAGCTCCGAGCTAGAGAAGACCTACGAGTTGCCGGACGGACAGGTGATAACCGTCGGAGCCGAGCGATTTCGCTGCGCCGAGGTTCTGTTCCAGCCGGCGCTCGTGGGGCTCGAGGCCGCCGGAATCCATGAGACCACTTACAATTCGATCATGAAGAGCGACGTTGATATCAGGAAAGATCTGTACGGGAATATCGTTCTCAGCGGCGGATCTACCATGTTTCCCGGCATCGCCGATCGGATGAGCAAGGAGATCTCGGCGCTCGCGCCCGGCAGCATGAAGATCAAGGTGGTTGCGCCGCCGGAACGGAAGTACAGTGTGTGGATTGGTGGCTCAATCTTGGCTTCCCTTAGCACCTTCCAACAGGTACACTACATTACATGTTTATGTTATAGTATAATTCTGATATCAAAATGTTACAAGTTCAATTTTTGTCAATATTTTTCATCACGAATTTCTTGTTAACATTAAAATGTTACGAGGCTAAAATGGTTGGTCGAATGAGTGCATTATATGGAGTGGGGTTTATCCCGTTACGATTTTCCTCATCGCCTAAACGATTTGTCATAATGTTTATGGCTAAATAAATATTGAAACGTCAAAATTAATTAATTACTATGTATTATTTAGGCTTACTCATGTATTATAAATGCGATAGTTTTTTTTTTTTTTTTAAATGTTCAATGTGGACTCTCTCATCATGCTTGCTTATATATGATGTCAATTTGCAGATGTGGATAACTAAAGCGGAATATGATGAGACTGGTCCTGCCATTGTACACCGGAAATGCTTCTAAGTTTCGGGAAATACAAGAATGAAGACGAAGATTACAGTGCTTTGTTGTGCTCTCTATCAAGTTGGTCAGTTGCACATACTTAAATGTGTTATTCGATGCGTTTTTATATTAGAGACGTTTAACTTTAGTATTCTATTATTTTGATGTCACTTGAGGTAGAAGAAAGAGCATTATTGTTTTGGTTTTTGCCTCTTTCTCTCTATTTTTTGATTTTGGATCTTTTGGGTTTGTATTTGTTATAGGTTAGGGCTTAGGAGTATTTTTTTTTTTTTTTTTGTGTGTTTTTTAAAAAGTAATTATCTAAAAACTATTCTCATTGCACAAAACAGGGAGTTATGTCCCTAAGGTGATACATAGATCACAATGTAATATCTTGTCATATTTGTTGTTTTGTCATTGTCTTTTTTTTAATCATAATTATTGTACATGTATTGAGTTTTGAATTATTGGAGAAGTTTTTTTTTTTTTTTTTTTTTTTTTTTTTTTTTTTTTTTTTTTTTTTTTTTTTAAATTATGGGAAGGAAAATAAGAAAATTTTGATTAATCAACAAAAAATAACATACTTCACATAACGATATAAAATTAGTCCAAATGAACTAAAATCTGCTTAAATTAAAATATCAATTTAGTCCATATAGAAGATGATGTTAAGTAATATTGTATTAGGCTCATTATAATAGCAATCAAAAGGTTATCTAATGCCCATTTTGAGAAATATTCACTAGCCAACCTGATTTGGTTATTGAACTGGTTTAAACACAACTTTAAACTAAACCCTATTAGGTCTAGTCAAAACTCCAAACTTGTGAAATCATAATTTTGTTACCAACCTAATGATATAAATGGATAACAATCCAAAGTTTTTTTTTTTGGTTTTTTTTTTTGGTTTTTTTTTGTTTTTTTTGTTTTTGTTTTTGTTTTTGTTTTTTTAAAATTAAGTTAGCTCATAAAACTGTTCGGGTGATTCAATTTGTCACTAGTTTTGCCCCAACTTGAATTCAACTCAAAACGATCTTAGTCTAAGTGCGCATTGCACGCTATTAATATCGCTATGGTTCAGTTAACCTACTTGATATAATCCGCTTATAAATCGATACCAACTCTTGCAACCATTATCAAGTCTAGAAGACTTTATGCATGAAGAAAATATGGCTTTAATGGTTAACAAAGACACTTAGCTTAGCAATTAAGTTCAAAGCATTATTTGGTAGTTTACAATTTTGAAGTATCTTCCCAATTATGTTACCCTTTCCGAAGACATATTCGAGTAAATTATCTCCTATATTATACGCAAACTTTAAAGAATTAAAGTTATCACATTTCACAAACACTTTTTTCCATAAATTTACATGAATTTTATAAATCGTTTTCAAAGTTGTTTTCTTCTTCTTTTCTTTTTTTTTTTTTAAGGTAAAAACGAAATATCTTAATAACGACCAAAATTGTTTTCCTAATTTTTTTAAATGTAAAAAACATTTATAGTCTCTAAAAAGAATTAATATTTATACATATTTGAAGAAAATCTTTTATATACACACACTATATAAATAAAGAAACCCAACAAATGTCAGAGCCCGAGTGGGGGGAATGAATTGAAGCTGATGATTAGGTTGGTCACGAGTTGGTCTCAAAATGCTAAATTAATTGCATTGTGCTTAATAAACTATTTCTGAATAATATAAGATAAGATAATATAGTACACTTCCATTCACGGTCCAATATTCTTATTTGTAATGTTGGGTGGCTTGAGATTATTGAGCATTGTCTTGTCTTGTTTGTCGAGCTTATTTATTATGCTAGTGGGAGTTCTATAAAATTGTATCTTACATTTTATTTTTGTTCCCAAAAGTTAAACCCCTAATCTTGATAATTCAGATAAATACAACTTTGAGAGATTGCTCTTACACTGTCTTTGGTGAAACTCAATCTCGGATATTATTTCTAAACTTCACTGTTGTGACTAACTGAGTTGTCCATACGGGTGTATCTTACATTTTATAAAAAGGATATAAGAAGAGTACGAAGACATTACAAAATTATCGAGTATTTATAATAGATGTGTGTATTTTTTTTTGAAAGCAAAACGGCTAGAATATATAATATATTAATTCAAAAGAGTTGTAACAAAGTCATGAGGGACGGAATCCCAATACAGCGAACTAGCCTGAGCAGAGTCTTTTGAAGCTAAAGCATGAGCAATCGTATTTACCTGTATAGGAACCAAAAATAACGAACAGGAATCAAACAAAGACATAAAACGTAAACAATCATCTATCACCACTCCAACGTACAATCTAGGCTTGGCTGTTGAGGTAGAAATATAGCGGTGAAGAACCGAGCAGTCAGTGTGTAAGGCAACCGAATCAACTTCACGATCTATAAGCCATGAAAAGGCCTCTTTGCATGCAAGCTAAGGACTCCGTCGTAAGTAGGTTTGCACAATGAGTGAGGGCGCCATTCGATGCTCCCACGAAAGATCCCTCGAACGATAGATGTGTGTATAATCGATTGGATTGATAAATTTTGATTAATTATTTTTAATGGAGTTGTTAATAAAAATAAGTTTTAACTTTTTATAATTCATAAAATCATACAATTAGATTACCTTTTTAATTTGTATCATTATATATTGACGTAAAGATTATTTTGTGATGCGAAAGCACGAAACTATAAATTAAAAATGTTTATATATATATATATATATATATATATATATATATATATATATATATTAAATTTGACTAAATTCAATTATGTTATAAATAAATTTTGATTTGGTTAACGGTTAAAACATTTTGTAAATTCATATATTGGATTAACCGAATCAACACCTATTATTCATAATATTATAATTCACTACACTTAAAAAGAAGTCCTATAAAATAAAACCGTTTTAAAATTAAAAAACAAGGTTTTATTTTGGGCTGAGCTGGGTTTAATGATGAATGCAAAGCATGCTTTATTGCCATTTATTATTATATTGTTATTATATTTATATATATTGAGAAATTTTATTTATATTAAATGTTTTGCATTATGTCATTTGATTCGATTAAATTAATATATAATTTTTCATATTCATTGGTTTTTAAAAATCACTCAATATTACAATAATTATTTTTTTTTGAAACAATATTACTATAAATAATTAATTAAATATAAGAATATCACGTGGTGTAAAAATGTGATACAACTAGACCTACTAAGTAAAATGAGATGACGAGAGTCTCTTGCAGTGTAATTCGAGATGTCGGGTTCATATTTGTGGCATTAGTTGAGTTGTCAAGCCCATCATCGCACCTGATATTCATAGTAAAATTTACTTTTTATGTGTGATTTGCGAGTTATTACACATAAACGAGTTTATATTTATATACCTTTTTGATTAATCAGTATATTTTGGACCATAGTCCACATTGTAAGGTGGACTATTGACATAAGATACATTTTTATTATACTACTAAATGTACATTTTTAATACACTAAATATTTATTTTTAAGGTATATTATTTGAGTACTTAATATACATTAATATTTGATACATCTATTATCAAATAATGTACATTCAATACAAAAATAATGTACATCTAATATATTAAAAATGTGTATTTATTCATTGTTCACATTGTAATGTACGTCATGGTTTATAATATAATTTGACCTTTCGATAATAATTGTGAATTTTTTTGTAACTGAAAAAACAATCATATAATTTTATTTTATTTTTTTGAAAACAACAATCATATAATTATTTACATAGTCAATAAAGATCGATAATAATTGTGAATTTTTTTGTAACTGAAAAAACAATCATATAATTTTATTTATTTTTTTGAAAACAACAATCATATAATTATTTACATAGTCAATAAAGATGCCCCAGTCAAGTCAAAAAGACCAAAACTGCTCATACCATGCCCCAAAAGATCAACTTTATCATTAAGGCATTAAGTTTTGCTATTCAAATCTTGTCGATTTTCGTATTATGTAAATTTTACCAACCCAATTATTTCTTAACAATCAATGATAATTGCATAAAAATTTATAATACATATATACTTTGAATTGTTACAAATAACTAAGTTTAAAAGATGATATATTATGTAATGAAATAAATTTATAGTTATTATTGTGTATAATAGCTTTTAAATTAAACATGAGAAATATAAAGCGCACTAGGATGACCATATGTAATGAATTTGATCGAAAAGATATTGACTTAAAATTTTATGAGTATGAAAACCATGTTCAATCATTGTATTACCTTCCCGATGCTTATCATATATTTTCTTAATACATACAAAAATCATGTTTCATCACTATCTCTTCCCAGATTAATCATATTTTTAATGAGTTAATACCCAAAATCGTCCTCGACTATAGTGGTTTTTCTCAATTTCGTCCTAAACGACTTTGGTGACCTAATATCGTCCCTAGGGCTGTGCAGAAACCGAAGAATCCGACCCACCCGCCCGACCCGAAACCCGACGGACCAATCCGTGGAGCGAACCGTATCCGAAACCCTTACCCGATCCGATGCAACGCTAGAAGACGGACTGAAGGGGTTCGGGTGGGAGGCATTAAACGCCACCCGAACCCGTCCGACTACCCGATGAAAGCCTAGGGTTTTTTACGCTACATAAGACGACGTCGTTTGGTGTATGTATATATATCACTCATTTCCAGCAAGCGCAGCCGTGCTCTCACTCTTGACTCTTCTAGACTTCTCTCATCTCTCATCTCTCCAGTCTCCACTCTCGTTCTCTCTTTCGCTCTGGTCTTTGAGAGTTTGAGACTTTGAGTCTTAGACTCTTAGTGTCTTACTCTCTAAGACTCTGAGAGTCTTAGTCTCTGTTTGTTAGTCTGGTGGAAGCCCTCTTCGGAGCATCGGAGTAGCGAGTGGCGGAGTGTTGGAACGGTGGAAGCCCTAGACCCTAGTCCGGTCACCGGAGTCTGGTGGAACGGTGGAACTGTGGAACGGTGGAATAGTTGATTCGAAGCCCTTTGTTCTCGAGGGATTAAATCTGAGAAACGAAGTAATTACTAAACCCTATTTACATTTCCGTTATAGATTATTGTGTATTTGTCTTCTTGATTAGGGTTTCTAATTTTTATGATTATGTGGACTGTGATACTTGTAAATCCGTTGAGAAGTTCCGGATTGCATGTCACTAGTCCTTTGAGTTTGAATTTGTGAATTGTTTGATTAGGGTTTCTAATTTGTAACCTAATCTCAGTAATCTGTGGACTCACTGTACTTGTAAATCCGTTGAGAAGTTCCGGATTGCATGTCAGTAGTTCTTTGAGGGGGAATTTGTTAATTGTTTGATTAGGGTTTCTAATTTGTAACCTAATCTGTGGTGGAAGCCATACTACCCTAGCCCATTGCCATTGTGTGTTAAATACTGAAATCCATATAAATGTTAAGCATGATGGTATTTCTGTCAATTCTGTGGAAGCCATATAAATGTGGGAGTGTGTCTCACTGTCTTGTAATCATGTGTGAGTGTGTGACTGAAATCCATATAAATGTTAAGCATGATGGTATTTCTGTGGAAGCCATATAAATGTGGGAGTGTGTCTCACTGTCTTGTACTCATGTGTGAGTGTGTGACTGAAATCCATATAAATGTTAAGCATGATGGTATTTCTGTGGAAGCCATATAAATGTGGGAGTGTGTCTCACTGTCTTGTACTCATGTGTGAGTGTGTGACTGAAATCCATATAAATGTTAAGCATGATGATATTTCTGTGGAAGCCATATAAATGTGGGAGTGTGTCTCACTGTCTTGTACTCATGTGTGAGTGTGTGACTGAAATCCATATAAATGTTAAGCATGATGGTATTTTGGTGGAAGCCATATAAATGTGGGAGTGTGTGACTGAAATCCATATAAATGATGAGCATATAAAGTAGCATACACCTACTTAGCTTGAATGCCTGATTATGGATTTCATTGTAAATTGTAAATTGTAATTTGTAAGTTGTTAGTTACTTACTTGTAAATACTTGTAACTGTTGTAAGTTGTAACTGTGAAATTGTAAGTTTATGGATATGTGACCCTTAAATCATTTATGTGCAATTCTGCATACATGATGAAATGTAAAATTCACTGAATTCTGCCTGTTTAAGTGTTTAACACTTTAATTGATACATGTGTGTATGTGCCAATTGACAAAGCCCATTCTCTGTTGATGATTTTGAATGAGTGATTTCCCATTCTGTGTCACTGATACTTTCCCCTTTTTAGATGGAAAGTGTTAGTGGTGGGACTGGTGTTATTGGTGTATCTGGAACCCAACCTGAGTTGGAAGCACCTGCTGTAGAGACTGTTACTCCTCAGTCTCAGCAGCCTTTGCCTCCACCTGTTCCAAAGAAAAGGAAAGAGGTTGAATCCAGGGCTCCATGTTGGGATCACTTTGAAAAGATCAAAGACAGTGAGGGCATTGTCATCAAAGGAAAGTGTATATATTGTGCAAAAGTGTATTGCTGTGAGAGCAAGAAACATGGGACTTCATCTCTAAGACTTCATGTGGTAAACTGCCTTAAAAATCCTCACTCTAAGGAGACAAGGCAGTCCCTACTCACATTCCAACCTGCACCTTCTTCTGCTGGAACTCAAAGTAGTGAAGGAACTGAAGGGGTGTTGGGTACTTGGGTGTTTGATCAGGACTTGATAAGGAGAGCCTTAGCTGAGATGATTATTTTAGATGAACTTCCTTTTAGAATTGTTGAGGGACAGGGTTTTAGAAAGTTTGTTTTAGTTTGTTGTCCTAGGTTTAAAATCCCTTCAAGATGGACTATCAGTAGGGACATTTTCAAGATATTTTCTGATGAGAGGGTCAACTTGAAGAAGTTTTTTAGGACTAGCAGTCAGAGGGTAAGTATCACAACTGATACTTGGACCTCAGTCCAGAGAATAAACTACATGTGCATAACTGCACATTTCATTGATAGTGAGTGGAAGCTGCAAAAGAAGATTATTTCATTTGTTCCTATATATTCCCACAAGGGGGAAAGTATTGCAAAGGCTTTAGAGAGTTGCCTTTTGGACTGGGGTCTAAAATCAGTGTTTAGTGTGACAGTTGATAATGCTTCCAGCAATGATACTGCCCTAGGTTTCTTGAAGAAGAAGTTGGGTTCTTGGGGTTGTACTTCTGTTAGGTGTAAGTATTTGCACATGAGGTGCATTGCTCACATTCTTAACTTGGTGGTACAGGATGGGTTGAAAGAATGTGACAGTTCAGTTAAGAAAGTCAGGGATGCTGTTAGGTATGTGAGGAACTCACCTGCTAGGTTGCAGAAGTTTAAATCACTAGCTGATCTAATTGGGGTGGAAGCAAAAAATTCTCTGTGTCTAGATGTCCCTACAAGGTGGAATTCCACATATTTGATGCTTAATACTGCATTACTGTTTCAGAAGGTATTTGAAGCCTATGATGATCATGACAGTTCATTTAAATCTGATTTGGGTGGAAGTGTACCTGATTTCTTAGATTGGGAATCCATTCAATCTTTGGTTATGATTCTGAAATCTTTTTATGAAATGACTGTTAGGATTTCTGGATCATTGTATGTGACTTCTAATACCTTCTTCTCTGAGATTTCTGATTTGTCTTGCTTGTTGAAAAATATGGAGGAAGCTACAGAAGATAGTGTTAAACTGATGGGTAAAAATATGAGGGCAAAATTTGATAAGTATTGGGGTGAGCCTGAAAAAATGAATTTTTTGATATTCTATGCAAATATCTTAGACCCCAGGGACAAAATTGAGTATATGCCCATTCAGTTTAACCAGTTATATGGTGAGGAAAAGGGTAAAACAATGTTTGATAAGGTGATTGTTGGCCTTAAGGAGTTGTTTGAAGATTATGTTGCATGCTTCCCTGTCCAGTCTGTTGAACAATCTGAAAAATTTTCTCCCTCAATAACAATATCTGATTCTGTTTCTGTTGGGAGACCTCAATCATTACTGAAATCTCAGATTAAGAAGCAAAAATTGGTGAGTGGGGATTTGTCTAGGAAAAAAACTGAGTTGGAAGTGTATCTCTCTGAGGTTATTGTGGATGAGGATGATTCATTTGACCTTCTAAGATGGTGGAAGCAACAATCTGAAAGGTTCCCTGTCTTATCTAAAATGGCAAGGGATATTCTAGCTGTTCCAATATCAACTGTTGCTTCAGAATCAGCTTTCAGTACAAGTGGAAGGGTACTTGATGCCTTTAGGAGTTCCCTAACTCCTAGAATTGTTGAGGCATTGGTGTGTGCACAGGATTGGCTAAGGTTAAGCAACCAACCAATCTCAATTGAAGAAAATATTGAAGATGTTGAAAGGATAGAGAAAGGTATATACTTCTAACTGTTTACTCAAATGATCTGTTTACTTATTTACTTATTTGATTTGTGATTACTTATTTACAATTTACTTATTGAATTTCCATTTTGTTTTTGTACTGCAGAGTTGTGCTGCACATCTAGCACTGGAACTGGAATGCCTACAATTGTTGTATGTTTACTTATTTACTTATTTGATTTGTGATTACTTATTTACTTATTTGATTTCATGATAAATTTATGCCTCTATATGACTGTATCAGTGTATCATGTATGTGTATCAATGATTCAAATCAATGTCCCAAGTGAGGCTGGGAAGTTGGAACTGGAAACTGGAAACTGGAAAGTGCTCATGGCTAGGTAACATTTTAAATGTTGCTGCCATTGAGCTCAGGTATCAGTATAAATAGTTAAATACTGTATAAATAGCTAAATCTTCTGAGTTCTGACTCACTATACTTATAAGTTATACACTTATACCTGTATAAATGTTCTTTATTATGCTATGATGATGCTTCCACCAGGTTCTCTGAATATATAGAATTGGGTTTGGTATGTTGCCTATGAAGTGTGGTGTATGCCATACTCATTGAGTAGTGTTCCCCCAATCCTAAATTGATATGGAAAAAAAAAAATATCTGAGCACTCATTGAGTCTTTGCTATTTAAATATAATTCATTAGTTGTCTAAGCATAAGTATTATTCTGCTATGATGATGCTTCCACCATTTCTCTGAATATATAGAATTGGGTTTGGTATGTTGCCTTTGAAGTGTGGTGTTTATGCCATACTCATTGAGTAGTGTGCCCCCAATCCTAACTTGATATGGAAAAAAAGCTATCTGAGCACTCTTAGAGTCTTAGTCTTTTACAGTTTCAGTTTGTGTGATTGTGTCAATTCTAACTAACTACAAATGTTTTGAACTTATTGTGTTTTTATGTGTTCACTTATCAGGAAGAAGAATAGACATAGAGTACTCTATATTATATTAATCATATATTCATATATTGCTTTTGGAGTTTTGGATATCTGGCTTTCTTTTGCTGATGTGCTGACTGCTGATTTGAGAGTGGAGACTGATGCAGTGCTGCTGTTGCAACTTGCCTGCTTGGAGTGCTTGCTATGAACAATTATAATTCTCTTTAATTTTGTAACTTCTAACTTTCTAAGTTGTAACTAATCTGTTGAATGTAGATTATATGTAAGCTAATTTGTATTTTGCTCATTATATGTTTACACTTTTATAAGTTTACTTATGTTATTTACTTAATTTTGTTGTTAAGTAGTTAGTAATTACTAGTTAGTGGCTTTTAGTACTTAAGTAGTTCATTAGTTAGGTACTTAGGTGTTCCATCATCCATGAATAATTGAATTTTTAAATTTTTTACATTCTCATAAAACCGATTTACAACTCGGATATCCGACCGATCCGAACCAATCCGAAAATAACTATAACCGATCGGATTGGTCAACAAAAAAAAACGGTTAGGGTGATCAAAAGACAAATCCGAAATTCGGCCGGGGGTCTCATTCCGCATTCCGAACCGTCCAATCCGTCCGACTGCACAGCCCTAATCGTCCCAGACTTTTGTGTTTCGCTCAATTTAGTCCTAGACTTTTGTGTTTTTACTCAATTTAGTCCCTCATTTGTTATTCTGTCCATTTGGTGTTAAATAAATAGACAATTCAGTAATTTTAATATTGGCACATCTTTACTCATAGACATGTGAACTGCGAAATTTTTTTTTTTTTTTTTTTACGAATTACTCCCAGAATTACTTCTAAAACTGCGAATATAAAATTTGATTTGCAGGTCCGGGAGTAATTCGTACAAGAAAGAGGAATTTCGCACTTCACAAGTTGAAAGTAAAGAGAGATCAATATTGACATTACTGAATTGTCCCTTAATTTAACACCAATTTGACGGAATAACAAATGGAGGACTAAATTGAGCGAAACACAAAAGTCTGGGACGATATTAGGTCACCAAAGTCGTTTAGAACGAAATTGAGAAAAACCACTATAGTCGAGGACGATTTTGGGTATTAACTCTATTTTTAATACACGAAGAATGTAAAAACAAGAAGACTACAATAACTTGAGTATAATCATATTCAAAAAATCTGAAGATTCATACTTAACAACTTTTTCACAAGTTTCTCAAAGTTCTATAAATTCGTGCGAAAATAATCATGGTGAGTTGTTATGCACTAAAATTAACCTTTTTTTTTTTGTTTTTGTTTTTGTTTTGTTTTGTGTTGGGACTTTGGATTTGGTATTTATCATGTTTATATATAAGTCAAAAACTCATTCTCCAATGTTGAATTTTCAACCCCAAAAGTCCTCATACTCCGACTGAACAGAGCATTGAAATGATGTAAATCACAGTAACTCAATAACTCAATAGGCAGAGTCAAATAATGATGAGCACAAAAAATCTGTTCACTTTAAACATTATTCTTATACAGTCGCTACTGAGATTCAAATATTAATATTTTTTTCTCTAAATATTACCTAATGAATCAGTCAGCTAAGTCGGTGCGAATTTAAGTCAAAAAGTTTATTCTTGGGAGTTGGGGTTGCTTAAGAGCATCCACATCAGCTTGAAAGATTTAGGAGTTATTTGTGGGCCCCAGCATCCACCTCATTCTCCACTATCTCACTCAATCACAAATAACTCTTCTCCACATCAGTTTGAGATATTTAGGAGTTATTTGTGGACCCCACCATTTAACTCACTATATTTTAATTATTTCTTTATCTATTTTATTTATAAATTTATATTTTATTTCTTTCTCTATTTTACTCCAACATGCCTACGATACAAAGTATCCGTTGCCAGCAACGGTCGGAAATGTGACCGTTGCCGGCAACCGATACAAATCTGGCCGTTGCTCGGCCAGCAACGGCCAGATTGGTATTAAATGAGAGTGGCCGCCAGCTGGCGGCCACTCTCAATCGCCCAGCCGGGCGCGTGTCGCACACGCGCCAGGCTGGGTGGTCAGTGAGACGCAATTGCGTCTCACTGCTTCTCAATGCTTTATTGTTTTTTTTTTTTTTTTTTTTTTTCTGACAATCTCCCTATATTTGCAGGGAGATTATTTCTCAATTATCCCATGTCCACACTAACTATTATCTCAATAAGGGAAGAATTAATGCTGAATTATCTCAACAATATCCACAAGTGTGGATGCTCTAATACTTCGTAGTTAAATACTCCATAGTTATGGCACTGTAGTTTCTGGACACATTATAATTGTTTCCAACACAGTACAACTCCCATCTCCATTTCCCCAATGGCAAATGTTGGGTTAAAAGGATGCTAACTTTTAATTCTTTCTTCTTTTTTCCTATTACCATTATTCTCTTTCTATCTTCTTCTTCTTATTCTTCTTCAATCCTCTCTCTATTGTTCTTAGAACAAAGATTCAATGCTGCCTGCCTAGCTCTGGATGAGAGAGAGAGAGAAAGGGCAGTGTTGAGTGAAAAAGATAAGGTGAATTTTATCCAATTTCTGGGTCTGACCCACTTCTTCTTTTCTTCTGATCCTCTTATTCTTCTATGCTCTAAAGTTCCCAGAAAATTTTTGCCTTGCATTTACTCTGGAGCCTCTCATCTCTGCTGACTTTCTTTGTAAAAGGTACAGATCTATCTCTGCCCTTATTTACCATTAGATCTTGGATAGTATCTGTGTCTCTGCTCAGATGGGTATTCACAATTGATCTGTGGTTATGTTTACCTAGGTTTTGTATGCCACAATTTGTAGAATAACCTGTGATTCTCAGTTAATGATGTTTCTTGTGTGAATTTCTAGTTTTCTTGGCCATTTTGGGGTCTGTGGATATGATAGCTCAACCAGAAGTGTTGCTTATTAGCTGGTAAACACTGTTTATCCAGGCTAAAAATGGTTTTTTTTTTTCTTTTTTTCTTTCATTCATGGTTTTGGGGATCTTTTTTCTTGAATTTTAGTGGTTTCTTGTGGATAAAGTTCTTGGCTTTTCAAGGTATACCCTCCCCCTCCCCTTAAAAAACACCCAAATCTCCTTTCTGAGAGTGAAGTTTATCTGGTTTTTTTTTTGGGTCTCCATATCTGTATCAGCTATGGAGCTTTGATTAGCCTATTACTGTGATGGATTCTTCTGTGTTGCTTTGAAGAATAGTTTGAGTGTTGTTTAAATTCAGTCATAGAAAATGCAATAGTTGACTTTTGACTCTAGGTAAAGGATCACAATGAGGTAAACCATGAGCTCTTTTTCTGGGGGAGAATTTCGGGATAACCCGGGTTCAATTCCAAAAAGCGACGATTTTCGCTGGGCCAGTTCCATGGCCTCTCGGAGCGAACGGGGATTAGTTGGGTGGACTTGGAACCTTAAACGGACAGAGAAAGACCCAGACCATCTCGTGGTTTACACAAAATAAAAAAACAAGGAGGTAAACCAGTCTAGACTATGAGTCAAACTTGGAGTTACCGAGCCAATTCTCCGACCAACTTGACTGGCCCTAACCGGCAAAGGATCACAAGGAAGTAAACCAGCCTAGGCGGGGGGGTGAAACTTGGAACCTTATGGTTACCGAGCCAACTGTACCTCCAATTTGGCCGGGGTTGCCTCTAACATCTTTAATACATGAAAATATAGGTGGGTGAAACAATGGGAAGCATTGAATGTGTACTATTGTACTAAGTTTTGAGGTGAGAATCACATGGAAATTTCGAACCTAAACTAGGTCTTAGGTGGGGTTACGGGTTAGACTTTTCTTTATGTTGAACAGCTTGTGTGGGTCTAATTACAAGAATCTATCCGCAAATGGTGTGGCAGAAGTCTGGCTTCACATTGTGGATCGAGATAGCGTTATTAGGACTTCACCCTCATGTGATTGTTCTTCTTGTTTGTTTGATGGCTTGATTGCGATATACGTGAAACTGTGAAAGTTATTTATGCCTTTTTTTTGTTCTCCTCGATGAATCACACAATTTGTCTTTTGTTCGGTGGCACCCATCAGATTCAATAGTCAATGTCGTTTCGTAGTATAGTTCGGGATGTTCGGGATAGCTTCGGGAGCTTATCGAGACGCAGCTTCGACGTGAGGCTGTCCGGTCACCAAAGGGGCAGATCCCACGGTTCATTTCACGAATTGAGTGACCACCCGTCTATAATTCAGACCAGTTGTTGGGCTAATCTCCCGACCGAGCTCCTTTTCGACGTAATCCGAAGGTTAGAGGAGAGCGAGAGCGCATGGCCCGCTCGCAAGCACGTCGTTGCGTGTGCTGCAGTTTGCCGGTCGTGGAGGAGTATGTGCAAAGAGATCGTCAGAGGTCCGGAAATTTGCGGGAAAATCACTTTTCCGGTTTCCCTAAAGCAGGTACTTCGCTTCAACTTCATCTCCACTTTAAACTAGCCCTCGGTTTTTCAGAATCGTTAATTTCCCTTTTTCAGCCCGGGCCTCGTGATGGAACTATCCAATGCTTCATCAAGCGGGACAAGTCTAACTTAACCTACCATCTTTTCTTGTGTCTTAGCCCAAGTAAGTAATTTAGATTCTCGTTTTTAACGAGTATATAGCATCTATCTATTTGCGGTGTTAATTACTATGGGAATTGTTCTCGGTAACCTAGGCATAGGATTTGAAGTCTGCTAATCAACTTTTGTCTTACGTTGTTTGTCTTTTCTGTCTCGACTTTTGCTAATACACATTGCGACTCGACTTTGTAGCTTTGCTAGTTGAAAACGGGAAGTTCCTTCTCTCCGCAAAGAGAACGAGGCGAACTACTAGCACCGAGTATGTTATCTCGATGGATGCTGAGAACATCTCGAGATCCAACAACACGTACATTGGAAAATTGAGGTACGAAACGAATCCTTAATAAACATGTTATTGTAACGTTGTCTAGTCCAATATAATTTGTGATTTTTTCGTGTCATGTTAAAAACAAATCGAACTACTAAAGGATCAATCTTGGACTTCGTATCCTTTGTGTCCTTTATGTGACGTTTTTTTTGTAGAGACACGAATTTATTTGATGATGTTCCTTGCAGATCGAATTTTCTGGGGACGAAGTTCTTGATATACGACACGCAGCCCCCGTGTACTGGGGCGCCCGTCGGGGCACCCGGAAGGACGAGCCGGAGATTCTCTTCCAAGAAAGTATCTCCCAAAGTTCCGACGGGGAGCTACAACATAGCTCAGGTAACATACGAGCTAAACGTGCTGGGAACCCGAGGGCCTCGAAGGATGCACTGCATCATGCAGTGTATTCCCGCCTCGGCCCTCGATGCTGATGGCATAGTGCCCGGCCAGCCCGAGGTTCTCCCGAGGCCCCTCGAGGACTCGTTCCGAAGCATCTCGTTCTCGAAGGCCCTCGACCACTCCACCGAGTTCAGCAGTGCAAGATTCTCCGATATCGGTGTATCGGGCGATGACGGGAAGGCCCCGCCCTTAGTTCTGAAGAACAAGGCGCCCCGGTGGCACGAGCAATTGCAGTGCTGGTGCCTCAACTTTCGAGGGCGGGTCACGGTTGCGTCTGTCAAGAACTTCCAGCTGATCGCTGCCGCTCCGCCACCGCCACCGCCACTGCCGCTGCCGCCTGCTGGTGGACCGACGACGACCTCCCAACCGCCAAGCCAGCCGGATCACGACAAGATCATCCTGCAATTCGGGAAGGTTGGGAAAGATATGTTCACCATGGATTATCGCTATCCCCTCTCTGCATTTCAGGCTTTTGCCATCTGCTTAAGCAGCTTTGACACCAAATTGGCTTGTGAATAAGGAAAGAATATTCTTCCATCATTTTGGCTGTCATTTCCTCCATTAGAGATTTCAATATTGTAAAACAGATTAAACTGATTTGCCTTGTCTGCTTACCTTTCTAGTTTTAACATAATCTAAGCCGCCTATTCTTAACTGTCACAACCTTTGTGTCTTTGATTTGGGTGAAATATAGGTTCAGAAGGTTCGCTCTAGTGACAATCTACCAGATTTGTTCACCAAGTTCTTACTTGCGTCTACATTTGAAAAGTTCGTTTATAAAATTGGGATGCGTAGGTTAGGGAGAGCAATAACATCCAAGTATGATTGATTTATTGATATCTCGATGATCAAATATTTTTATACATCCAAAGTTTAAATCATGAAAGTTTACGATTGTACTATTTTTCTTTTTACTTGAGTTTTTTTTCACAGAATTTTCTCAGTTTAATGTTTTTAATGAGGCAATTGAAGCGACACATGAATTACTCATATATTATGTAGTCTTTTCTTGTTTAGTTTTTTTTCCATTGATTTTTTTTAGCGAATTTATAACATGTAGTCTTTTCTTGTTTAGTTTTTTTTCCATTGATTTTTTTTAGCGAATTTATAACGATTATGGTTATATAATGTCCAAGGGGAATGCTATAAGAATTTTAATATGACATTATGACTATTCATGGCAATGTTTTTTGTAACGGTCATCCTCTTAATTACATTCCTTTAATTGTTGTATTATATATTTGTAAGGATTGACTCAATAAAATGGCTCTCTTAAATTTCCATGTTCTCTATATTTACATTTTTCTGTTTATTCTATCTTTACAATATTGCCTGTAAGTTCACTGGCTAGGTGTTAACAGGTCAATGGGCACAATAAACTATTATAAATTCAAATTTATTTTGACTCTACTAGTCTACTCAAATTAAGAGTAGACACCAATCAAATTAATCTATATATATATAAAACTAAAATCCTCCCCAAATTTCCCCCCCAAAACTTAGGGTCATTTATGTAATATCTAAATTTATTTAATTAATAAGTATAGTAATTATATATTATTCATATCCGATTAATTATAGAAATTAATTTACATGTGAATCATAACTTACCAAATGAATTACTACACAATCTTACCTAATTAATTTATAGTACCGTAAGTATTATGTCCAGATTTATATATACTCAATAATCAATCAATAGAATCAGTTATTAATAAATTTACCTTATTTTACGTTATAATTGCTCCATAAATAAATTCATAATTAGCCATAAACTGCAATTGCAATTGTACATCGAGATTTCTCTATAACCATCCACATAATCTGCAAAATAATCTTTATTTCTGCAAATAATAATGCTCCATAACCAACCACATAATCTGCACTATAAATACTCTTATAATCCTAAACAATTCTACCATCCATTATTTTCTATTCTTCTCTGCTATTTTTCCTTATTGTTCACTAATGGAGATTCTCAGTACAAATCTGAAGTTTGCTAAAGGAGTTCCAATGGTTAAATCATCAATAGCCCTAAAAGATATTCAACTTGAACTTGAGAAACTAAGACAGAGGCAATATCAAAGGTATTTTATATTTAGCTGAGAATGTAATTTTGTGTGATGTGGTGCCATTTTCTATTTTGAAGTTTCATTACAAGGTTAAAACAGTTAAAATTTCAGTACCACCAATGAGAGGGGAAAACGCAGGGAAAGGAAAGGAAAGATAAAACATAGAGGAAATGGAGGTCAAAAGATTGTGCAAGTACAAATCCATACTCAACTCCAGTGTTAGGTAAAGGGGAAAAGGAGTTGAATCCCCTCCTCCATTTTTCTAGGGAAAAAAAGGTTTTTCATTGTCCTGTGAGTTGACTTAACATCAGGTTTCTCACATATGAACTGTATTACATTCCATATGATTTTGTTTTGCAGAACATGTGAATGCATAAACTTGGGATGTATTTATAATTTAGTATAAAGTATGTCGTATAGTAATTTAATTATATCTTAGTTTTATTATATTTTCTTTGCAGGAATCAAGCTATGTGCATGCAGTTTCTGAACAATGAAAGAAGGTTGAAGGTTATCCAAGTGAAATAAAGGAAAGCAGACTATAAGGAATGAAACCTGCACAAAGTTATTAAGTTAGGCTAGACAAACTTCCTTCTACAAGACCACAACTTGGTTGGCTACAAGATGCATCTCACGTTGGACAAACTATTTTTTTTCCAAGACCACAACAATGAAGACCACAAGATGTACCTTAGTCTGGACAAACTGAGTCCTCTAAGTTTATAGTTCAAATTACAATGGAAGTGTTTAACATGTAGATTGTACCAGATTGGAGTAATTGCAATCTGGAAATCAAATAAAATATAAATGCAATTTACTCTATGTATGAGTTTGACTTACATACCATTTTGTGGTACGTGAACTTATTGATTAACCAAAAGTCCAAATTATATCGATGCTTAATCCACACAGAAAAGTACACAGTAAATTACAAGATCAAATCACAACTAAAACAAAGAAAAAAATAACTTAATTCAAAATGCATGATAAAAATAGTATATCAAATGTAATTTGAGTACTAATAACTTATTACCTATTTGGCAATATTAAAGATAGAAAATTTGTTATATAAAAATAAAAAAGATCTCTAATTCACTGAAATGGAAAAGGAAACAAAATTCACTAATTAATACTAATAATAACCCGTAAAAATGAAAAAAAAATCCCTAATTCACATTGAAAAAGAAAATTGATCAATACTAAATAATAATGTGTAAAA
>NW_017616745.1:4384093-4586593 GCF_001879475.1 Ipomoea nil
TAAAGGCTTATAGAGTAGTTAAAGATATAAATCAGTTGTAAGTCTTTTCTTTCTATCATAGGCTGTTATTTGCAATGCAAACGACAGTTTGTGAATCACAATGAAGGAAGGTGTTGGACACCCCCACAATTACACGGTTATCACCATGTTTCTTAGCCACTCAGCTTCTTGGGATAACCCCATTATCTTTCATAAGAGGCGGTTAGCCCTTTTCTACTCAAGTTAGGGGTCTCTTTAGGTCTATCTCAACATAGACCATGGTAGCCCTTTTCCACTCAAGTTAGGGATCTCTTTAGGTCTATCTCAACATAGATCATCCCAATTGAGTATAAGAGGCTAAACTTCCAATGTGGGACAACATGGATAGGCAAAAGGAAGCCTTTCCTTTTAAATGCTCCCAACAATCCCCCACCATTAAAGGGACTTAGGCTGATGCTGTCATTGCCTGACAACGATCAAAACAAATTTTCATGCCAGTGTATAAAACTTGAACTGTCATATAGTGACATTAAGTACTTCTCTAAACGGGAGTGAATTTGATCTTGAACTCATCGAATAGACAAAGTTTGAACTTAACGCACTTAAATTGCTTTGGTCGCTTTAAAATATGTGAGGTCATACTCTTGACCCTGAGATATCCCCTGTTAGGTCTATTCTAGGATAGACCTTCAACTCTGTCAAGTCTACCTCAACGCAGACCACCATGACGGGCTACAGAGTATCTATGGGCACCACGAGCACTTTGTACTCATGTCATTATGCGGTGAATTCATTAGCTTTGTCTCAACAAAACCACCCTTTCTCAAAGAGTTATGAATTCATTAAGAGCTGTAGCTCAACCTCACATGTGGTGAATTCATTAAGTTTGTCTCAACAAAACCACCCTTTCTCAAAGAGTTATGAATTCATTAAGAGCTGTAGCTCAACCTCACAGGTACACACACTGTCGGAATGACCAACTAGTGTACTATTTTGTAACTCTTTTCATGGTTTCGTTTGACCATAGAAGTGGGATCCACCACGAATTTATTACCACTTGGACTTTAAGTCCTTCCAATGAGTAAACGACTAATCCTCATAATTAGCCCTCAAGTAAGTTGATTCTCTTGACCAAACTTACATGCACTTTGACGAGTACTTCGTTTACTCGTAAATAATCCCTTGAGATTTTCATGTTTAACATGACACATTCTCTTTCATCATTATTCTCAATACCACAGAGAAACTTTTGATGAAAATATATGGAGTTTATTACCCCCACAATGCAACACTTACAAATATTTTTGTCAAATGTATTTGATCTCTTACCCAGACTGATCTTTGGTGCCCAACTTTTGCTCCTTTGTAGACTGAGTTTTGCCGATTTGCTTTGTGGAGCATTATAGAAGCTTCGCACTCTGCCTGATACATGCTCAACAGTTGAATATATTTCAACAAACTTGGTTATCTCAATTGATCACAATTACCCTTTAACTAGGAATTATAGGTATTTCAATATGACTCAACCAAGAGTTTAAATAATATATATATAAATGCTCATTGTTAGTAAGCCATAGAAATAATGTTGTCTACATGCTACATCAAGTTGAACAACATAATCACAAATTTCACATCATATTCTTATAAGAAATTAATCTCATACAAAAGGAATATGTTTGAGCTCATATTTATTCGGAATATCTCTCAACAATGAGACTTCAGAGTTGCCACTAGCACAATTTTTCCTTCCCTTAAGGAATTTAAAACTCATATAAAGCATTCATAGGATGCAGATCAATATTACTATTGCAGTACTTCAACAACGTCTATTGCAAGGCTTTGATTGTATTTGCAACATATGAAAGTCATCCTCATTTTAGGTGAAGATCAAGTGGCGCTCTAACTAGCCTGCATGATCAACACCCTACTTCTTAAGTACTCCCAGGTCGAGTGGTGAAACCGAAGTTTACTTAAAAACCATCTTCCTAGACAGAGTGTTCAAGAAGGATGACTTTCCCATGTTCTCATTAAATTACAATTGAAGCCTATGATATATGCTCTTATTCTTTATATAAATAACTTTAATAAAAAGTTTGAGCAATATCTATGCACAAATTATTTCAATCAATGTCATTAGTATTCAACATACTAAAGAAATAAGTACTACTAACTAATCAAAATCTAGACAACTCAACTAGAATTTAGTACTGAGACAACCATACTTCATGCGAACCCTTAGAACTAGAGCAAATATAGTTACTCAAAATAATTATTTATTTAAAGAGACTCAATACTCATCTTGCTCTGTCAGATTGACTTTTGCTAGTTTTGCCCTTGTGATGGTAGCACTGGTGTGCTCGGTGTCCTTGCTTTCTGCACGCAAAACACCTTCCTTTAAACTTCTTGATTTTTCTACTCCTTTCGTTGTAGACGGTTCTAACACTTTGATTTTTAGTTCCATTGGCACCGTACTTTTCTGACAGTGATTCCCAAATGACTTTTGCCGAATCTTGTTTGACATAGATGTCGAACAAATCGTCATTCATTTGTGACAGCAGATATCCTCTGGCTGCCGCATTGTCATTTCTAAATTGAATCAGAGTTACACCCGGTTCTTGACCCGGAATGTAATCTATTTCAGGACTGCTTTCTCTCGATTCTTCACCCGGAGTGTAATCAGGTTCATGGTTACATTTTGTAGCACCAAACGGAGAGAACACTGTTGGAGTAGGTTCGGGTGCAACTGAATATAGCACGTAAACCAACTTTAGTTGTTCAAAAAAAAATAAGCATTCTTTGAGCCCACCTGCTGTAATTTTTCCCATCAAGCGCGGTGATTTTTGATAGATCCGGTATGACAGAAGGTGCCATAATGCTAAAGGTTGACTGTTGCACTATAACGCTTTTAACTATTGGCGAAAATAGCAACGTCAACGCACGATCTGGAAGCCTTTAAGAAGCACGGACACTATGAGTGTATGGTAGAAAGAAAATCTGTGCCGTGTTATAAAAACACTACCTTAAAAGCGTTATTTGCCCGGTAACGGTGCAGTTAGAACCCTGGCACGCTTTCGACAGGCTACACAGACCTACTACGGATAGCTTGCACTAGCAATCACGCAGGCGAACCTCACTTATTGCTCGGACTTTAGAGGCATACGAGAGAGGAAGAAGGGAAATTGGAATATTCTTTTCCTTGCATTTAGACAGTGTTGTATTACCCCTTTATATACTACAAGTTAAAGCCACCACTCTTTATTCTAGCCACAAACCAACGCATAACAAGGGGAGTGGAAAAAGCATGTTGCCACACTTTTGTACACAAATGACGGAAAAGCTAGTTTGAAGCCGAAATAGTTGCTGCCTCGTTTGAATGGATTTCCAACACTCCATCCTAGTATGCTTGAAATCTATGGTCATATCCCTTATCTTGGATAGAGTTCAGAAATTGATACTTCATTTACGCTCATAGATTGATCCAATTTTATCTCTCTCACCATCTTTTCATTTCCACTACGATAAAATGCAGGTTGATGTGGTGCTAACCAGTTGCTCGTAGAATAACTATTGAGCATTAACATCACATCTGTCATTGTAGGTCTTTCATCTGCATCTTCTTGAACACATAACAAACCAATATGCACACATTGAACGACTTCATTTATTGCATAAGACTCTCCGAGAGCTGGATCTAGTATTTTTAGAGGCCAACTATCCCTCCATTGTTCCCAAGCCTACAACATTATCACTTTGATGTTCATAAGTTGGCCCCATGATGACAAAGAGATGAGATATAGATGGAAGTTTCAACTCACATAGCTAAGAAGGTCTTGTACTTTATTTGATTGGCAGAAACTGCGATTTTTCTTTCCAGCAATAATCTCCAGAAGTAGAACACCAAAACTGAATACATCAGACTTTACTGAAAACTCTCCGTGCATTGCATACTCAGGAGACATGTAACCACTACAAAACAATACGTTAGTGCAACAACATAGAATAATTAAGGAATATAATTAAAAATAGTGCTTCAAATAAAGACATTTGAACAAATTGCACTTTTGGTCCTGTGACTATTAGGGTGTTGATAATTTGAGTACGTGACTTTCAAAACTCTCAATTTAGTCCTTTAACTATGTTTTTTTTAGCAGATTTGGTCTTCCCAGCCAAATCACCAGCGAAATTTCGCGGGAAAAACGTGATTGGGTTCAATTTGTTTTTTTAAAGGGTAAAATGGTCATTTCACTCTCTTCTTCTTCCTTCTCCCCCTTTTCTTCGCCGGAATCACGTTGCAGATAGTATGGCTCAGGTTTCAGGCGGAAAACTTGGGAATAGAATTTGAAAGCCTTAATTAAGTCGAAAGCCATGGAAGAGAATCATCAAGAACAACTGCTGGGCCTCTACCATGGACAACTCTTTCTCCAAGCTCACATTTTTCTTCTCGGGGTTCATCAAATACACATTTATTCACTCCAACACTGGGACCGCCGCTCATCTTTTCCGCCTTCGCTGTGCACGCAGGTGCCGCGGCAGCAGCCATCATTTGCCTCTTGGCAGCAACCACCATCAGCTCTCTCTGTTTCCGGCGGTTCTTCACCTTCCTCGACTCTTCTTCCTCCCTTGGCTTGCTTTGGCTCTGGAGACTCCTTCTGCACATTCTTCCTCAACGCTACCAACAAATCCTCGTCCTCTTGAACTAAGTCGCTGGAGGTTCACGACCGACGCCGGAGTGAGCTACCTGCGAGGTTCCCGGAGTCGATTATGATTTCCCCTTTTTTTTTAAACGTCAATTGACCGGAGACTCCTACTGCACATTCATCCACAACGCCACCAGCAAATCCTTGTCCTCTTGAAATGAGTCGCTGGAGGTTCACGAGCGACGCCGGAGTGGGATGATGTACGGCATGCCGACGTCGACGACGAAGAAGAAGAACGAAGAAGAAGGGGGAGAAGGAAGAAGAAGAGAGTGAAATGACCATTTTACCCTCAAAAAAAACAAATTGACCCCAATCACGTTTTTCCGGCGAAATTTCGCCGGTGATTTGGCCGGGAGGACCAAATCTGTTAAAAAAACATAGTTAAAGGACTAAATTGAGAGTTTTGAAAGTCACGTACTCAAATTATCAACACCCTAATAGTCACAGGACCAAAAGTGCAATTTGTTCAAGACATTTTCTGCAATGAAAATACACCTTAATCCAAATGTTATTGTCAACCTATATAACTAAGAATGTAGATAAATAATTCTGCATGACTTACTATGTTCCGACAATTCTATTTGTACTTCCTTGACTTTGATCAACTCCAACAATTCTTGCCATGCCAAAATCAGCTATTTTAGGGTTCATCTTTGCGTCCAATAGTATATTACTTGCTTTGAGATCTCGATGTATGATTCTAAGACGAGAGTCTTCATGGAGGTAAAGTAATCCCCGTGCTATTCCTTTTATAATTTGATAACGCATTGACCACTCCAATAGATGTTGTTGCTCAAGATCTACATATATTAAAATATATCCCATATTACATCGGGTCTTGGGCAATAGACATCCGAGTTAAGTACAAATGAAAAAGGATTTTTTAAGTTTGGAAACAAACCAAATAAAAAGTAGTCAAGGCTTTTGTTGGGCACAAACTCATAAATGAGTATCTTTTCTTCTCCTTCAGAGCAAAATCCTAGTAGTCTTACTAAATTTCTATGTTGAAGCTTGGCAACTACTTCAACCTCATTTTTGAACTCTTGAGCTCCTTGTCCTGAACTTCTCGAAAGCCGTTTTACAGCTACTTCTTGTCCGATGGGAAGAAGTCCCTGAGCATTTACTAGTCAACAAACAATTAGAGCAAACTAAAATAATGAACATATTGATGTTGCATTGCATATTGAGCCAAAGACATTACCTTATATACAGAGCCATATCCCCCTTGGCCAATTTTACTTTCATGAGAGAAATCATTTGTAATAGCTCGAACGGTAGCAAAATCATATTGTGATGTGGACTCCTCAGCTGAAACTCCAGTCATTTCTACAAGAAAGATGGAGAATACAATGTCTAAATTGCCAAAACTTGAATGGCAAAGTGTAGAGAAAATTAGATCCCAATGATCAATCTGGTGCTTTAATTTATATTACGTGTTGTCTGTGTAGTGGTATTTCGTTTCTTCACATTTCTAATTCTCACAAAACAGAAGACTGCAATGAAGAGTATAATTCCAATAATGACCGGAACTACAATGGCAATAATCACTTTTGAATATGAGTTTCTGCTTCTACCTGCATCATCAACATAAGTTTAGAATTCTGAAAAGTTTCCATTGATAAGTGTTTGATCCTAAGAGTTTAATTACCTTGTGTATCGTAGAATCGATATGTCTCATATCTAACATTACAGCTTGGGAAGAGTGTTCTACTCCCCCATGCTGCTTTTGCAACTACTTCTTTGATAGCACTTTCCATGCATTTCCGGCAATCGGAGTCGGAAAGATCCGGCGTGCACTGCCCAAGACAGTAGATCCTCTCAAATGCAGTAAAGTTAGCTTCTTGAGTCGCAAATTTCTTGCCAGATCCATAGCCGCCGCCGCCGGCTACTCGAGTGCCCATCTCATCCAAATTCTCTGCAACCAGCTCCATGAACTTAGCCGTCGGAGTATCGTTCCCGGGATTATGCGTTGAAAACTGGACCGCCGCCTGGCCGGCCATCCCAAATACCGACGTCTCCGAGTAACGCAACATACAGTGATCGTACCAAATAATAGCGTTCTTTTTCTGGGGGCATAGCAGCGGTATATCTGTGCAGGCTTGATTTACACAGGTCTCGCATTCTGCAGTTGAGACATCGCCCCGGCACATGAACAGGCCGTGCACGGTGTCGTGATCGCCGGCGCCGGCAGTGAAGTTGCAGAAACCGTTTTGGCGGTTGGCATTGGAAGAAAGAGCGGAGAGGAGAGAATTAAGGTTGGCTGCATAAGTGGTGGTGGGATTATAAGTGGAGCAAAAGTATTTGACAGGTTGGGAGGTTGTTTGGATGAAGAGGGTGATCAACACAAAGAATCCAATGATCGGAGGATGCATGATATATATTTTGGTTCCTTTTTAATGATAGATCCAGTTAGGGTTTAGGAGATTAACGAGTTGATGATGAGATGAGCAAAAATGGAGATTCAGAAGATGACATGTTTCGCTTCCTAGTGCCTATTTTATATATATATATAATCTACTTGCCAATGGGTTTGATTTATGTGTCTTATTATTCCACAAGTTTTTTTTTTTTTTTTTTTTTTTTCACATTTAGTCACATGACTATTTGGTCTCTAACTATTTTTTTTTTTTTTTTTTTTTTTTATATTTAGTCCCACAATTTTTAAAATATTGTCACATTTGAACTTTCGATCTAAATTTTGATCAATAGCCAAATTTGTATCTCTATGTTATTGAACATGAGTGCATAATAATCAAGTCATGACTTATTTTAAAAGACAATTATCATTTTTATGACATTTTTCAGCTAAAAATTTTGATATGAATACATAATAGTCAAGTGACTTATTTTAAAAGACAATTATCATTTTATGACAATGGTCATAAGTGTCCGAAAATTAGGCTAAAAAACCAAACGTGACAAGGTTTTAAAAGGTGTTGGACTAAATGTGAAAAATTAATAATCAGGGACCTAATATAGAAATGGACCATTAGTTATGGGACTAAAAGTATTTTTAAAAAAAAAAAAAAAATCTTATTCCACAAAGGAAGAAGCTATGAAGCCATGACATTATTTCTCCTGAATACAACTTTTCAAAATGCTTTTGTTGGATAGTGTACAAGAAAGTGAAAAAAAAAAAAAAAAACAATAATGTAAATTAAAAAAAAAAAAAAAAAACATTGAATGAATTTCATTTTTGGACCTATTGTTATAGGTGCTTTTCCAATTTTAATTCACCATAATTATTTTTGCCATATTGCGTCCACTATTATTAAAAGTGTTCCAATGTTAATCCATTTTAAGATTTTTCGTGGACTAAAATTGGAACACTTTTAATAATAGTAGATGTAATGTGGTAAAAATAATTATGGTGGACTAAAATTGAAATGACCCCTATAACAGGAGGACCAAAATTTGGAATTCACTCATTTTGTATTATATTCGGTTGTCAGTATATATACAATGGTCCTGTTTGGCAAGTATTTTATTTTACTTTGCTTAAAGTTTTAAATTGCTTGAATATATTAATACAAATCAGCGCACGTGAGTTCATTTTGCCATCAAATGCTATATATGTTCTAGTATTCTTCTCTCCATGAAATATATAATTTTTGTTGACTTTTGCATTGCGACTAATGGTACAATACTAAATTAATTAGGAGAATAGATAGGATTGGTGATATGGATTAAACTATATATGGAGTATGATGTTGGGAGGCGGGAAGACTTCATACTTTCATAGTCATGAGTCAACCATAGTTTTCCTTATATAATTATTGAATTAATTGAAAATAATCCGACAAGTTAAGAGTAAAATGTTCGCCACTTTAACGATATATGTTGAAGAAAGTAATTGATTTGAGACACACTTTAGAATTCTTAACATTGTTAGTGTGACTTACACAATAAACAGCCAATAACATTGTCATAAACTTTCTAATTCGTTGAAAATTATTCAATTAAAAGTTGTATGCTTTAATTTCAGTCTCTTTCACCAGTCTTTTTTTCTATTTTTGTACTCAATATAATGATCATATCACCCTTTATTCTAGCACAATTTTGCAAGTGAGAAAGTAGCCAAGTAGTCAGCGATGGTAGGTGGATCAATGCGTGTTGTAGAATCCAAGAAATAGTAGGATGTGTTTGGTTCGCACCTGAGCACAATTACTAATATTGATGTTTGGTTATGAACAAAAACACTAATCCAAACTTAAAAATTATATTACCAATAATATAAAATGATACCTTTTTAAATTAGAGAATGATTTTTAATTAAAACGGTAATCAAATCTCATAGTTGTATTTTAATAAGTTGTCCACCAAACATTAACTATGATTTTAATTCTCGTTCCTGGTGTGTAAACCTATGAACCAAACACGCCCTTAATCTTATTGGTGATCATATAGTGATCAAAACCTTGTATGTGGACACATGCAATATTGTAAACGAGGAAGTAGTCAAGTATGATTTTCTCTGCAATTAAATATTATTCTAACATAATTTGGAAATGTGGAACTCTAGCAATTACGAACAATTACTTAAACGTGTTTGATAAATAGTTGTTAGCTAATAGCTGTAAATTGATTGGGTTGAGCTGATAGTTGATTACATGCAAAATAACTTTCTCATAAAGTTAATCGAAAAGCTATTTTGAGCAGCTTTTGAATTTTAGCATTTTGACGTAATAAGTTGTTATAAAAAGCTAATTAATCAAACACTCATATTAATTGTTTAACCAAATCAAACAGCTAATAGTGATAAATAAGCCAACATTGACTGATAGGCTAAGTATTTTACCAAATAGGATCTTAATATGATTTTAAAAAATCTTATGCAAACACTTGTTGCAAGTGCATTTCTAATTGCTTTGATAGGTTTTAAATTTTAGAATTGATATTGATTTGAGTTTAGATGTCAAGATAAGGGTTGTCAACTATCTCTAACCACAAGGTGTTTCGAGTCTTTTTCGATTTATCTTACGGTTCAAGTCCACCCGATTAATTCCTGTTTGCTTCGGAAGGTATGAGAGCTGACTCAAGGGAAATTGTCACTTGTGAAACCCCTACAACCACTACTCCGTTATATATGTATATATATGTGTGTGTATGTGTGCGCGCGCGCTTGAAGGTATGCATGTGATTATTTGGTGTTGTGGGATACATAAATAATCACATGTAACATTTGATGATGGATAAAAAAAAAATAATAATTGTGAGGTAATTATAATCATGCACTCTAAAGTTGTAAAATTACAAGGATATGAATGTGTGTGTATATATACTGATAATATACACACAGCCCGACAGCCGTACGTATTTAAGATAGTCAAATTTGTACTAGAATTGTGATTGCCTTGGTATCGGCAAATTATGCTATGCGCACGTGCGCACCTTGCAAGGTGCGCACGTCGCTAAAACGGCGTCGTTTTTACGAAAAACGACGTTGTTTTAACTATAAAAAAAAAATTTGTTTGAAACGGCGTTAACGGCATATTCGTTATGAAATTATGAATATACAGTTATGACATTATGAATGTACAGTTAAAGAATTATGAATGTATAGTTATGGAATTATGAACTTACAATTATGAACATAGAGCTTCGAAAATTATGAATGTTCGGTATGGAATTATGAATATACAGTATGGAATTATGAATGTACAGTTATAGAATTATGAATGTACAGTTATGAAATTATGAATGTACAGTTATGAAATTATGAACACAAAGCTGTGAATATATGCTCCTATAACGAAGTGGTCTGAAATTAAATTTAAAAAAAAAAAAAAAAAAAAAAAAAAAAAGAGGGAAGATAACGGTGCCTGACAGCACCGTTATCCGTGCCCATGAAGCACGCTGGGCACGAGCCCACAGCATAACTATCCCTTGGTATCCAACTTTGGGCTTAGATTTGGGTTGCTTAAGATAGATTTTTTTTCACCAAAACTATCCAAAATTAAGCTGTTAATGGATTATTAATATCCGTCCAATTTCGGACAAGAAGATGCACCTCCTTACACAGTTACACTGATCCAAAACGAGATTCAGTCCCAGCATCAACCCGTGACGTTGCTCTTGATGTCACTTGTTAGGATCAAATAACGTTTATTATTATATTAAAAATTATAACTTGTAATTGAGGCGAGTCAGGCCACATTTATTTTTTAATATATCACCACATTTTCAAGATGCAGGATGCTGGATTTGACCCTTCAACGACTTCCGCTCAACAATTTCTTAGCCACCAATTGATGGATTTGAACATTCACCGGCATCGTCTGAACACTATAGTTAACATATTATGTATCTATTACAATTAACTGAATGTATATATTCTGAATGTCTTTTTAGATATGAGCCTACAATGCAAGGTGGACCATGGTCCATGGCATAACAGTTGACCATAAGTTTGACTCGTAATGGGACCATGGTCCATGGCATAGCAATGCAAGGTGGACCTTAGTGATGGTGTAATGATTGATAATAGGGGCAACTTGAGCTAAGTTAGTCGAGTTGTTAGTTTAGTGACCACAAAGTTTCAAGTTCGACTCTCAATAAGAGCAGTATAGTGGCCTTCTTGGTTTGAGTCGGGAATTACCATTAACATGAAGCAGTTAGTGGGGAATAATATTGTTCATGACTTAAAATTATGTGATCTAATTTTTATGTGATTATTCGGTGTTGCGGGGTATATAAATAATCTGATTTATCGTTAGAGGTAAGAATTTTAAATCATGAGGTAATTATTACTCATGACGAACTTGAAAAATTATAGGATATGTTTATATATACACACAGTTCTACTTATTTCAATAGTTATACCAAGGATTAAGGTTCACATTACATTGTGGACTATGATCCAAAAATTATGTCTCAGCAATTAACATATTATTTATTTTCAGTGAATAAATTATGTGCTTATAAATAATTTGAAGACAAACAATATATGAAGTATAGATAAATAATATGTTAATTATAGACACATAATTGCATTTTATGTGACTATCGCTATCTACCATTAATATATTATGTGCTTTTAATTTATTTACAAATACATAATCAGTGAATTGTAATATCATTTTAAATTATGGTCCACAATGTAAGATAGACATGTTGCATAGTATAATTTGCCTACGTATTTAAGGTGGTCCATTTTTTTGGACTAGAAATATGATTATATTGCCTTGGTATCCAATTTTGGGCTTAGTTTTGGGTTACGTAAGGTATCCAATTTTCAACAGAATTTTCCCACCAAAAGTATCCAAAATTAAGCTGTTAATGGATTATTAATATGTCTCCGAATTCGGACAAGAAGATGCACCCTCATAGATTCCAATGGTTATACTATGAAACATGATCCATCTTGGATTGTGAATTTTAATCCAAAAATTATGTATTTAGAGTTGATATTTTTTATATTTGTAAATTAACAATTTATGTGTCAATAAATAAATTGAAGGCACACAATATGGTAACTATAAACACATAAAGTGGTAATTATAAACATATAAATTGTTAACTGTAGACACATAATATGTTACACCATATTATGAGTATGCAATTAACCGTTAATTGTAAATACAAAATATATCAACAACAAAAACATAATCTCAAGGTTATTTTTGGACCAGAATGCATAATGCAAATTAGACCATAGTCCATGGTATAATTTGTCCCTAGGCTCCTAGTTACCACTCTCAAAGCAATTGCTTTTGGCAAGTCTGTCTATACATATGCGGCTCTTGGTGGGATGGTCAAATGTTTAGTTATTTATTTATTTATTTATTTATTATTATTTTTTAGGGTCAAATACTTAGTAGGAAAAAAAAATAAAAATACACATGGTATTTTAATCCGTACAAATTTGTTATTAACCTGCTAAAAATGTTAATTGCATTTTTTTTTCAAGTTCATGGATAAATTTACACCAAATAGTTCAATGACTTATTTATATTCTCCATAATATTATATAATTGTCTTCCTATCATTTTCCATCTTAACGCGGTTCCTACATCATATCATAAAATTTATTATATGGTGCTGTACTCTGATGTGCCTCAGCTCTGAATATGATGTGATGACGATCATGGTTTGGTTTTGGTTGTTGTTGATCTTCCTCACCAAAGGTATCTCTGAGAATAATTTTCAGCAATTTCGCTGCCTAAATACAAGTACTACTTCTTACACTCCCAACACCACCTATAAACCCAACCTTGATGTTCTTCTCTCTAATCTTTATTCCAATGCCACCCGAGCCAATGGTTTCTACCACACCACAGTCGGCACCGTTCACGGCTTGTTCTTGTGCCGGGGCGACATTTCCCCGGACGTTTGCGGCGACTGCGTTGGAGAAGCCCGTGAAAGGATATTGGAGCTTTGCAGCGATGGAGAGACGGCTATGATTTGGTACGATGAATGTATGTTGCGTTACTCGGAGAAGTCGATGTTGGGGATATTAGACCAATCGACCTGGTTCACAGGGAGAAACCCAGAAAACCAAACTAAACCAGGGTATATGCAATTTGTGGAAAACATGTTCAATCAGATCATCACCCGAGCAGCATCCAGTGGATCAGACAAGAAATTTGCAGTGTCACAAGCTCATTTTAGTGACTATGATACAGTCTATGGTCTTGTGCAGTGTACCCCAGACCTTTCTAACATTGATTGTCAGATATGCCTAAGAAATGCTACTGCAATGCTGCCTAGTTGCTGTTCAGGAGCCAAAGGTGGTAGAGCTGTGTTCCCAAGCTGTAACGTTAGGTATGAGTTCTTCACTTTCTACAATCTCTCCGCCTTGGCGGCAGCACCGCCACCGCCTGCTATCCATCCTCCTCCGCCCCCTCCACCAACTATGGTTCCCAGTTCTGCTAGCACCAATGGTAAGCTAAGCTTGTTCAAGTGATTCAATTCTGTTACAGTATAGTATCTGTTCATAAATTACTTTCTCAATCTTCTGAAACACAAAGATTCAATACCGCTCCCACTGTTTATGAATAAGGTCCATTTAATTTCCATCTATTCATGCAGGGAATAAAGGAAAATCTTCTGCAAAAGTGATTATTATTGCAGCCTCTGTAGTATCAGTCACTGGGATAATATTATTCGTTGTAATTAGCTTCTGTTTCTTGAAAATGAAAAGAGCAAAGAAGTCCCTTTCACTTGTGAAGGAGACTACTTCTGGTAATGCAATTAATACCTGCAGATTGGTTGTGAATTGTGATTATCTTCATCAATATAATTTTCCTCTTTGTTATTAAATAGTAATACTAATTATTATATATATATATATAATGATAACAGAGGAGTCAGTACAATATGATTTTAGTACCATTGAAGCTATCACAAATTGCTTCTCCCTGGATAATAAAATTGGTGAAGGCGGATACGGTGTTGTTTACAAGGGAAGGCTTCCCAATGGGGAAGAGGTAGCGGTGAAGAGGCTATCTAGCGGTTCAACACAAGGAGCCGGAGAATTCAATAATGAGGTTGCATTGATCGCCAAGCTCCAGCATAGAAATTTAGTAAAGCTGATGGGGTTTTGCTTAGAAAGAGGAGAAAAGATACTCGTCTATGAATTTGTTCCCAACAAAAGTCTTGACTACTTTTTATTCAGTTAGTTTCGGGCTTTAAATTAAAATAATAACATGACTTGATCTGAGGGCTTATATTAATTTGTTAATTATTATTATGCAGATCAAGAGAAGAAACAACTATTGAATTGGTCAACTCGTTACAAGATCATAAGAGGAATAGCCCGTGGACTCCTTTATCTTCATCAAGACTCGAATCTTAAAATTATACATCGTGATTTGAAAGCAAGCAACATACTATTAGACAGAGATATGAACTCAAAAGTATCTGACTTTGGCTTGGCAAGGATTTTAATGGTAGATCAAAGTCAAGGAAATACAAATAGAATTATTGGAACATAGTAAGTTTTAATTTTTCAACTATGTATGTAATCTCTAATTGTATGTTCTATCATTCCTGTTTAATGTAATGTTACGGTTTTGCAGTGGGTATATGTCTCCCGAGTACGTTTTATATGGCATGTTCTCTGAGAAGTCAGATGTTTTTAGTTTTGGAGTTCTACTCTTGGAGATTACAACAGGAATGAAAAATAGTTCTTTCTCCAAGCAATCAACTGGACCTCATCAAGATCTTATTAGCTATGTCTGTATATTCAAAAACCCATAAGAAAAACTGAAAATCTCGATCTGTTAAACTAAACCATATTATTTGATTGTGGTTAATGTTGCAGGTATGGAGCCATTGGAGGGCGGACACAGCACTAGACATGGTGGATCAAAGTCTTGGAAGTTTGTATTCAAGAAATGAAGTGATCCAATGTATCCATGTTGGGTTGTTGTGTGTCCAAGATCGAGTGGATGAAAGGCCAACAATGGCGACTGTTGTGTTGATGCTGAATAGTAATTCTGCTACTAGGAGGGTACCTAACCCACCAACAATTTTTGAAGGTGGAAGTGACATGACGGTTTCAGTAGAACAAGAAGCAGATCAGTCTAGAAGCAAGTCACGGCCATTGTCGATGAATGAAGCTTCCATTTCGGAGATGTATCCAAGATAGTTATGCAGAAATACTTGTTTCAAGATGTTTTGTACTCCCAAAATCAACGCTAATGTTAGTGTCAGCGTGGAAGTCTTCCTAAGATAGATGGAATTGTCTAATGCGTCCCTTCAGACTTATCAAGTTAGTGGGACCTATATATTATTTAGGGAAAATAGTCATATAAGCCGTCTTAAGGACATATTTGATCCTTCTTCTTCGTGTGGAATGTTAGACACAAATAATATTATCCCAAAAGGTTGAATCCCCAACCATAGTCTCCACACTCCAACCCGACAGAGTATGTGCGAGGATGTAAATTGATGTAAATCACGGTGACTCAATGAGTTAGTAAACAGGGCCAAATGCTGGTGCGCACAAGGAATCTGCTCACTTTGGACATAATTCCCACACTGCCGCCGCCGAGGTTCAAACATTGGTCTCTTATCCCAAATACTGCCCACTAAATCATTGAGCTAAGCCCGTGCGGGTCAGACACAAATAATCTAATTATACTGAATGAATAATAGTATAGGAGAGACCTGACCTCGTATAAGCAAAAGCCACAACTGTGTCGATCTCCAAATGTTATAATAATAATAATATTATTATTATTATTAGTAATGGTTAAACCAAGTATTAAATTAGTTTGTTATGAATAATGCATGGATGCAGTAGGTGGGTTATGCATGGTAACACTACATAGATTGTGGCCTTAATTATAGCTTTACATGGAGCATTACTCCTAATCTTTAGCTTTATTAGTGGTTATCTTTTAGTATAAATAGGTTACTATTGTTCATTCATTAATCATCAATCAAGTTATATATTCCTCTCTCTCTCTTCTCAATATATAAATATAATATATAGATATTATATTTAATATATATTATAGATATATTATATTATATTTAATATATATATTATATTAAATATATTATATTTAATATATCTAACATTTGGTATCAAAGCCAGTCAACCTTTCAACCCCGAAATATTTTCCGTAGTGAAATATGGCAACAAATTTCAATATTGTATGGTCGGGTCCCAAATTAGACGGGAAACTCGATTACAATTATTGGCAAATTATGATGTCCACACATTTGCAAGCTCAAAATCTTTGGAGCTTTGTTGATCCCGGTCTACCTGAAGGAGCTGAAGCAGCCGCTATACGGCGAGATAAATTGGCCTTGGGTCAGATTCACCAAGGTGTTCATTATTCCATTTTTGGGCAATTAGCTCGTGCTCAAACAGCAAAACAAGCTTGGGACATCTTAAAGGTGTCACACAAAGGAGTCGATCGGGCACAGAAGTCTAAGTTGCAGTCGTTGAGAAGGTTGTACGATAATTGTGAGATGACCTCTACAGAAACAGTAGATGCGTATTTCACTCGTCTTATTGATATGGTGAATAAGATGAGGCTATATGGAGATACGATTGAAGATGGTGCAGTGGTTGAAAAAGTTCTTCGAACTATGCCGATGAAGTATGACCATGTGGTGGCTTCAATAACAGAGTCACACAAAACCGAGCTCTTATCAATTGCAGAGCTGAAAGGTATGGTAGAAAGTCATATTGACAGGATTGCGTCAAAATCGGAACCACTAGCAGAAGAAGCTTTGAAGAGCCAAGTCACCCTTAATGTGACTGGCACTAATCAAAGAGGTGGAGGATCTGGTAGAGGTCGTGGAAGAGGAAGAGGAGGTTCTGGTGGAAGAGGTCGTGGTAACTTCAACCAAGGAGGAGGACGTGGTAACTCCAACCAAGGAAGAGGTGGAGGTAATACCAAACAAGGTAAATTTCCATTTCATTGCTACAATTGTGGCAAGTATGGGCACAAGATTGCAGATTGTTGGTATAATGAGGACAACAATCGTGGAAATCAAGCAAACATTGCTGAAAACACTGCTGAAAAGTCTGGTGAGAGTTCTGAAACTTTACTTTTGGCCAGTGATAGTTTTTCTGCAGATAAAAACATATGGTTCTTGGATACTGGGTGTAGTAACCATATGTGTGGTAAGAAAGAATTGTTTTCTGAACTGGATGAATCAATCCGGTCTGAAGTGACATTTGGCAATAAGTCAAAGGTGCCAATTTTGGGAAAATGTAAAATCTCTATTCAGCTGAAGGATGGTACTCAAAATTTATATCCGATGTGTTCTATGTTCCTGAACTAAACCAAAATTTGTTGAGTATGGGTCAGCTGTCAGAAAAAGGATATAAGATACATATTGCCCAGGGGTGTTGTACCATTGAAGATGCTAAAGGAGTTTTGATTGCAAAGGTAAATATGTCCCAAAATCGACTATTTCCTTTGAAAATTAAGCATACTCTCCTTGATTGCTTTAGTTCTGAAGTTTGTGATGATAATTGGTTATGGCATATGCGGTTTGGGCATTTTCATTTCTCTGGATTAAACTATCTTGCGAGAAAGGAACTTGTTTCTGATTTACCTGTTGTGAATGTCCCTGATCGTATCTGTGAGATTTGTGTGATTGGGAAGAAGCATAGAGATCCCTTTCCCGTGGGCAAGTTAAGGAGAGCTACAAAACAGTTGGAGATTATTCACTCAGACCTATGTTCGTTGGAGGTTCCCTCACATGGAGGTTGTAAGTACTTTATTACTTTCATTGATGATTTCAGTAGAAAAACATGGGTTTACTTTCTGAAGCAAAAGTCTGAAGCATGTGATGTTTTCAAACAATTTAAGGCTTTTGTTGAAAAGCAGAGTGGTTATGAAATTAAAATCTTGAGAACTGATAGAGGTACAGAATATATTGCCTGTGATGATTTTCTGAAGAAGAAGGGTATTCAACATCAGATGACAGCTAGATACACCCCACAACAAAATGGAGTGGCTGAGAGGAAGAATAGGTCTATCATGGATATGGTAAGGTGCATGTTGAAATCCAAGGATCTGCCTAAACCTTTTTGGGCAGAAGCTGTTGCTTGTGCTGTCTATGTGTTGAATAGGTGTCCAACTAAGAGTGTCCGTGATAAGACGCCCGAAGAAGCTTGGAGTGGGAGAAAACCCTCTATCAAGTATCTCAAGGTTTTTGGATGTTTGGCATATGCCCACGTGCCGGATCCATTGAGAAAGAAGTTGGATGATAAAGGTGAGAAGTGCATATTCATTGGTTATAGTGACGCTTCAAAGGCTTATAAACTATACAATCCTGAAACTAAAAAGGTTGTTATAAGTCGTGATGTCACTTTTGATGAATATGGTGCCTGGGATTGGTTAGCTAAAGATGAAAGTTCAGTTGTTATTCCTGTTGTTGAAAATATTGTTGATGAGCAACCGATTCCAGATAATGTCCAGTCTCCCTCACAGCCAGAATCGTCAGTTCGGCGATCTCAGCGCGAGCGCCACTTACCAGCTCGCTTGCAAGATTATGTTTTGGGTCATGATAATGACCTGTCTGATGAAGAGATTGTTCAATTTGCTCTCTTTGCATATTGTGATCCTTTAACTTTTGAGGAGGCTGCTACAGAAACTCATTGGCTTAAGGCGATGGATGAGGAGGTACGTGCCATTGAGAAGAATGGTACCTGGGAGTTAACAGATTTACCTCCGGGAAAGAAGCCAATTGGAGTCAAGTGGCTTTACAGAACGAAATACAAGTCAGTATATCCAACTTGAAGACGGAGACATTTCTTAAATTGAAGAAGGAGATATTGGGATGACCAATATATCCAACTTGGTTTAAAGGAGGCAATGTTATAATAATAATAATATTATTATTATTATTAGTAATGGTTAAACCAAGTATTAAATTAGTTTGTTATGAATAATGCATGGATGCAGTAGGTGGGTTATGCATGGTAACACTACATAGATTGTGGCCTTAATTATAGCTTTACATGGAGCATTACTCCTAATCTTTAGCTTTATTAGTGGTTATCTTTTAGTATAAATAGGTTACTATTGTTCATTCATTAATCATCAATCAAGTTATATATTCCTCTCTCTCTCTCTTCTCAATATATAAATATAATATATAGATATTATATTTAATATATATTATAGATATATTATATTATATTTAATATATATATTATATTAAATATATTATATTTAATATATCTAACACCAACCACAATTGATGTTCCCGTTGCATGTATTGCCTCACTCCATAACTATATTAGGCACAGAGTTGGATGGACTAACAACTTCTAATTATTCAGTTCAGCCAGACTACTTAATAAGCTTAATCAACTTGCACAACTTAATTAAGGTCTTAATATATAATATATATAATATATATTATTTGGGAAAATCTTACCGTGGCATCCTAATTGCATCATGAGTCTATTTCTTGTTATTGTCTCTAGAGTCTATAGTGAATATGTTCGTTTATGAACACTTACCGGGTGTTTGGTTGGAGAGAATTTAAATTTCATTCCACTTAATTCTCACATAATTCTAAAGGTCACTAAATTCATTAGTTTGGTTGAAAGGAATTGCAATTCTACGGAATTACAATTTTTCTCATTTTCATGGAATTAGAATCCCATGTCCCCATGCGATTTTCATGGATTTTAATGAGACAATCATGAGACAAAATTACCCCTCCCATTTTTAACCTAAAATTGATGTCTGACCTTCCATTCTAGATGATAGCTGCGTATTATTTGATCAATCTTAATCAAGTATGTTCTCTCAAAATTCTCAGGTATTTAAATTTGATGTGTATATAGCGTGGGTGGTGTGTTTGTTTATAATAGCGAATGAAACTATGCAATAGTGAACGACCTCAGTTGTGTGTTTGTTAATTTTGATTTTACTTGTGTTTGAATCTGTGCAATAGAGAATGAAAATTTTCATTGTTTATAATTTTATGTAGAGCAACTATAATTTGCATTATGAATGACGTCAATTTTATAATTGCATTATGTCATTCTTAAATTATGAATGGGCGTCAATTTTATAATTATATTGCATTCTGTTATTCTTTTTTAATAATAATAATAATAATAATAATAATAATAATAATAATAATAATAATAATAATAACAACAATTGACATTTTAGACTTTATACTACTTATTCCCTCTCAATTCTCATTATACCAAATATTGAGATTGAAATTCCCCGTAATTTTATTTATGCAAACCAAACACTAGAATTTAAACTCTCACTTTATTTCCACATTATTCTTTTCACATGAAATTACAATTCTTCTCCCACCCAATTTCTTTCCTCCAACCAAATGCGCTGTTAAATTATTTTATAGACCTGCATGTTGGTGGAGTGTTTCTATAGACATGCATATTGGCTTTAGTCACGGAGACAAGCAAGAGACTTCGTCTAAATTGGCTACACACGTATTTTATTGCTAAAAGTCATTAAGTCAGTGTCTTCCAATGATGGGGATTGCCGGATTGTATTTTTAGAATTGTTCGCTTCGTTTGTCTTTATTATATTTTCATCTTTCCTATATATCCTATATTTGTTTTAACTATTTCTCTATTTTCTTGGTCAAATAATCTTATGTTAAGTCTTATTTTTCCTTTTTAATTTGTACATTGTAATAGCTTTTAGCTAGGGGCATTTGTCTCAAATTTAATATTGGAATAATCACTGTTTTGGTCTTTTAGTTATTGCTCAACTATCAATCTATTGATCTAGTTTTCAATTTGAACTAATGTAATCCTTGAATCGTCTCAAACTTCGTCAATTAAATTTTTTTGTCACTGTTCAATGATTCAATCGATAATGACCCCATATAGTAAGGGGCATTTAAGTCTTTTCTAGTCAGCTCCCAGGATTTAACCAGTAATGACGTGACCACGTTTAGTAAGGGATATTTAAGTCTTTTCCAGTCAGCTCCCGGAATTTCAATGGAGGTCTCTTGTCTTTAGTGACAATTCCAAATTTAGTCAATTATTGTTTTTTCCATTTAACAACCCATTCTAGATCATATTTTGGATGCTTCTTTTGGTCCTTACGATAACTTTTCTGGTGAAATCCTATTTTAGGTAAGGTATTTTTCTCTCTTTAATTTTTTTTTTCTCATGAGTTAATTCCAACGGAGGTCTCTTGTCTTTAGTGACATTTTCAAATTTAGTCCTAGGCAATTGTTTTTGCCATTTAACGACCCAACTAGACTATCAAATTTTGAATACTTTTAGTCCTCCCAATGACTTTTTCAAATGAAACCCTATTTTAGGAAAATGTATTTTTCGATAACAAAGAAGAGACTTCTCTCTATTTTTCCCCCTTTTTTTTTCCCTCTAAAGCTATAGTAGATGATTCATATAATCACGAACAATGAAACTCCGGTAAAATTTGGAATTGCCACCAAAGACAATGGAACTCTATTAAAATTAACTCTTTTAAAAATTATATTTTATTATGGGTATAGGTAAGCCCCAGCCGTGGTCGACGGGTCGAAGTAGACCCCTGCCGAGGTCGACCTTGGCCGGGCCGCGGGAGTCTCCTAGCCGAGGCCTTAGTCGGCCTGTGCCGGGGCCGCCCTTGGACCCTTGCACCACGCCTTCCTGGGTCGACCTTGGCCGGGCCGCGGGAGTCCCCTAGCCGAGGCCTTAGTCGGCCCGTGCCGGGGTTGCCCTTGGCCCCTTGCACCACGCCTTCCCGAGTCGGTTTGTCCCGAACCCGTTCCTAATATATCCATCAGGTATCAAATTGTTTTCTTCCCAATACTCATTATTAAGCTAAGACATATTCAATATAGTTGTAGACAGTAAGTCTTATACTCGGTAAATTGTTCTCTTCCCATACTCGGTAAATTGTTCTTTTGTACTCAATTAATTTCTTTGTTCAGTACTAGTTATCCAATGGGATAAACTAGTGGAAATTGTGAATTATTTATGCCTAATATTTAGCAGAATTGCAGTCCTACATTAATGGAAATGTCAAGAGTATCCTCTCAAATGCTCTGTCGGGTCGAGGCGTGGAGGGCCCTTAGGGTTGGGGTTCAGCCTTTTGGAAGAATGGAAATATCAAGACAACTACAAATTAAAGATCCAAAATACAACATTACTAAAAAATAAAAAAATAATAATTCAACCAAATCGTCAAATGACACAAGGATCTAAAATATCATTTTCCTCAAATTTTCTAACTAAATCAAAACATTCCCACATTGCATGCTGATGGACCTACACATATTTTATATACATTTTGGCAAATGTTTAGAATATATTTTTGGAATGTTCTCTGTGTATTTAGTGATAAATTACATTGAGTATTCACATTTGGTCAATTTGATAACCAAATTAAATATTCATTTTTAATGTTTTTTATACTTTAGATGGCGCTTTGAATGGTGTTAATGATATGACTAAATCAATACAAAAATAAAAACAAAAGTGTACAAAGTTCCAAATCCATTTCTGTCCAAAACAATATCGGTTTGGCATTTTGATAATAATTTGATGTAAGAAGTTTTAATTTTGGTAATTCTAGAGGTATTGCAAAGCGAACTCAAAAAGCTATAACTCTCGTGAAAATTACAAAGCTCAATTTTGAAGTTATGCACGTCCAACTTAGTTTGGATTTCGAAGATACTAAAATTGCTCACTATTTTTTCAGGATGCGTCAAGAATATTAAGGAACAAAAAATGTGATTTTTTTATAATTCAAGAATGAAAAGTATTATTTTATGTATGGTTAATATAGTTATTAAATTTATATTTATTAATTTTAATATATAATAGTTATTATTTGTAATGGCTTCGAATCATCAGTCCATCATTGAAAACAAGAGTAAACATTGATTGATTGGCTACTTGAACTATCTTGTGGGTAGCTTCGTATAGTAAGAGTTCTACTACATGTACTCCCAAATTCTACTCCCTCACTTTTAGTCTATGATGTGACAAACAATGATAGGATATTTTCATCATGTGAGTCTCAGAAAAAAAAATGTCTACATCTATTAAAAATTTGTGAGAGGAAGTAAAAGTCAAAGTAAGAAATAATAGTTCATGTAGTATTTTTGAGCTTCTTAGCTACATACACATTTTAGTGCCAAAAGTCAAAGTCTTCCAATGAGGGACTTTTCAGAATTGTTGTCTTCCTTTGTCTTTATTTTCATTTTGCCTGATAATTGTTGTAACTATTCCCTCCATTTTCTTGGTGAAATGACCTTATCTATATTTTTTCTTGCCTTGACTGACTCTATTAACTAAATTCCAAAGTAATTATTCCATCAAGCTAGACAGCTAGTCTTATTTTCACTCTTACACCCTTACATAGATAAAGAAAATTTCAGAATAATAATTATTAAAGAAACTTTACTTGGCAAGAAGGAGACATGGGAGCTTGCCGGCCTCTAAATTGGTTTCTATTCAATGGTCTAACCAAATACAAGAATATGAACCAAACAATAGAATAGTATTCATATTTTATTATTTTCGATCCTATTCTTTTCCTATTTGAATTATATTCTATTCACTTTATTTTTATTCTTTGAACCAAACACCACGTAAGAGTTAATTTCAGATTCAGTTCTCCAACTAGCACTCATTTACAATTTAAGTTCTTATCTCTTAAATCTACCATTGTAATCAACCATTACCATTGTGGCAATTGTTTCTAACACGTACGTGTGAACAAACAAAACCCTAACTTTCTTAGCTTATTATAGCATCCATAATTTCACCCTTAATAGGAAAAATTTTACAGTGAATTATATTGAAAGGATTCAACAATCCAAGACTAAATTTAGTAGTTTGTAATAGTTAGATGACTAAATTTGAAATTAATTAACTCAAACTTATAGTTATCTTAAGCATGCATGAAGAAAGATTTATCGACAATTGTTCAAACCTTGTGGCTGTAGTTTAGTGGTAAGAATTCCACGTTGTGGCCGTGGAGACCTGGGCTCGAATCCCAGCAGCCACATTTTCTTTTGTGCACCTAGTCTTGGTTCTCTCCCTCCCGGATGTTTTCAACCCTGGTCAGGCTTTGAAATCTTCTTTTTGCTGATTTAATTGAAGTTGTTAAATCAAGAGTTATGTAATTTATTTTCTTCTTCGTTGCATTTAAAAAAAAAAAAACAAATCTTATAATTTATGTACACAATGACTATTTGCTAGGGTAGCTAATATAATATTTCTAGGTTCATAAATAATATCATCCTTGCTTAGTTTTGAAATTTTAATAAGTTCAAGAAAAATATTAATAGTAGTGTTCAAAAAATTACCATCCACCTTCATTTGTCGTTTTTTTTTTTTTTTTTTTTTTTTTTGAGTGACAAGAAAAATTTACAACTATTATTCAAGAGTGTGTATTGATAAACTCCATCTTATAACTTTAGTTGGCAAAGCACCACATGAAGGTTTTAATATTTTATAATACTGGCACGAGGAATCTATGCAGATTAAGGATCATTGAGGGAGTGGCATTTTTCTAAGTTCTAACCTCATCCTTTAATCATTTCACGGTTTTACTTTATATATATATATTTTTTTAAAGTAAAGAAACAGTTTTATTAAGAAATAATTTTCGAAGTTGCAAAACCCAGAAATCATACATTAGAGCAGTATGGACAAAGTCCGGTACAGAACCAAAGCTAAAGGCAACTAGTGGCGACGTCCTAGTCATACCAAACTCGGCGAGAACATCAACTACAAAATTAATTTCACGAAATGTTGGAGAAATTAGCCTGATAATATAAAAATAAAAAATAATGTGTCATCGTATAATTAATCATTGCCATAGAAGCGAATTCACCACTACCGGTGCAGGTTCACAACACTGACATCACCCCTGAAGGATAGTACAATAATCCCCGTCGAGCAGGATTGGAACTTACACACCATACTTAGTTTAATAAAGAGACAAGAAATATATCAGACAATCTTTGTCTGATTTCTTAAACTCAAGGAATAACTTTGTTTAAATAATGGAGGCCAATCAATTAAGGCCACATACTATAAAAAGATCTTAGTCATTTATTCAGTTTGTGGTGAATATTAAACTTTGATTAAAGCATATGAAATTGAGAGCGCATTTTTCAAAACAATCCCCACAAATGCAAGGGCATGAAAAGTAAGACTGGAGACATATAAATTAAAGGTTTGACACTTAAGTGTTAGTGAACAAATCTTGAACTGGCACATAGTAACATATGTATAATATCTTCTGATTTAGTGAGTGAACGAATCTTGAACTCTTCGACTATAGTTTAAACCAAAGTCAAAGTCCTCAAAGTCTTCCAATGATGGACTTTTCAGAATTGTTATCTTCCTTTGTCTTTATTTTCATTTTGCCTGATAATTGTTGTAAGTATTCCCTCTATTTATATTTTTTCTTGCCTTGACTGACTCTATTGACTAAACTCCAAAGTAATTATTCCATCAAGCTGGACAGCTAATCTTATTTTCAGTCTTAGCTTACACTCTTACATAGATAAAGAGAATTTGAGAAGATTAATAATTAAAGATACTTTACTTGGCAAGAAGGAGACATAATATATGTTTCTTCTTCATATCATACGCTATAAGAAATACGATTTGACCGACCACAAGTCCTCTACACGCGGTTCCTAGCTAGCCACGATGATGATATAAATAGAACAACTAACCCTGCATGGATCTTCAATAATAATTCACTAAATAAAATGATGATGATTATGATTTGGTTTTGCTTGTTGATGAGACTCATCGACATCACCAAAGCTAGATCTGATATTTTTTTTCTGCGATATTATTGCCCAAATACAACTTCTTACTACACTCCTAACAGCACCTATAAAGCCAACCTTCATTCCCTTCTCTCTAATCTTTATTCCAATGCCACCCGAGCCGACAATAATGGTTTCCACCACACCACAGCCGCCGCCGGCAACGACACCGTGCACGGCTTGTTCTTGTGCCGGGGCGACGTCTCCACCCACGACTGCGGCCGCTGCGTTGCAGATGCCGGCAAAACCATACTGGAGCTTTGCGCCAATGGAAAGACGGCAATGGTTTGGTACGATTACTGCCTGTTGCGTTACTCGGAGAATTCCATGTTGGGGATATTAGACCAATCGGTGTGGTTCCCAATGAAGAACCCGGATAACAATACTCGACCAAATGAGTACATGCAGATGGTGGGGAACATGTTGGATGAGTTAATCACTCCGGCATCCGGTGGTTCCGGCGGCAAGAAATTTGCTGTTTTGCAAGATAACTTTAGCGGGTTTGAGAGGGTGTTCGCTCTTGGACAGTGTACCCCGGACCTATCTAACGTTGACTGTCAGATATGCTTCAGAAGTGCTATTAATACACTGCCTGGTTGCTGTTATGGAGCCTTGGGTGCTAGAGCTATGTACCCAAGCTGTTACGTTAGGTATGAGCTCTATGCTTTCTACAATCTCTCCACCGTAGCACCACCGCCGCCACCGTCTCCTATCCATCCTCCTCCTCCTCCTCCACCAACTATGCTCTCCAATTCCACTAGCAGCAAAGGTATGTACGTGATCACTTTTGGTATCTAAAAAAAATTTTGTTGTTATTTCCGACCACTTTTTGCTTTCAACTTGATTTGTGGTCGGAAATTTCATAATTTCCAGTAGGGGTCACAGGACCACAATATAATGAGATCAACCAGCCTATATTGCTCATATATAGCTGACTAGCTCAAATTAAGAAGGTCAATAGGCTGTTCTTGTTGGAACTCAAATTTGTAATATTGTGATTATTACCATGTTAACAGTCTGACTAACTTGGCTGGCTTTACCCATTCCGACATAATCTTGATAAGCTTGTTTGAATTCTTTATTTTCCCCTGACACTCTTCTCTCATCTCTTGTCTCTCCCCTCTTCTCTATTTATCTCTCACATCTCTCTTCAAGCTAATAATTTCAGAACACACACATACACACAAATTCTGTAATCCATAATCTTGCTTAGCTTGTTTGAGTGTATCTGTTAGTGAGGATTAATTCATGCAGGGAGTAGAGGAAAATCTTCTGCAAAAGTGATTGCAGCCTCTGTAGTGTCAGTCACTGGGATATTACTCTTCGTTTTATGCTTTTGTTTCTTCAAAATGAAAAGAGCAAAGAAGTCCCATTCTGATGTGAAGAAGACTACTTCTGGTAATGAGTACCATATATATTACATGTGATTATTAATTATCATCAATTTCGACAATCTGTTCTTGTTAGCAATATTACTAATCCGTTTAATTACCATTTTATGTATTTGTGTAGGCATGACTGAAATTCCAATAGACGAATCAGTACAATATGATTTTGGTACTATTCAAGCTATCACAAATTATTTCTCTCCGGATAATAAGATTGGTGAAGGTGGATGTAGTTCTGTTTACAAGGTATAAGTCTTGTCTTTCAACGTGTAAGATTATATTCCATGTTCATTTTAGATGCTTGAGTTATGAATTTTTACTATTTTTTTTTTTGTATATATTTCTCGTGTTTAGGGAAGGTTTCCGGATGGACAAGAAGTAGCGGTGAAGAGATTGTCGAGTAGTTCAAGACAAGGAGATGTTGAATTCAAGAACGAGGTTGCATTGGTTGCCAAGCTTTTACATAGAAATTTAGTAAAATTGTTGGGGTTTTGCTTGCATGGAGAAGAAAAGATACTGGTCTATGAATTTGTTTCCAACAAAAGTCTTAACTACTTTTTGTTTGGTTAGTTTTAAACCTGGGAATACCTTCCCTTTCTCTTAGGATTTTATTGAAGTTGAGAGATCAAAATAACAACCTGACTTGAATATAATTTTGTTAATTATTATGCAGATCCAGAGAAGAAGCATTTATTGAATTGGTCCACTCGCTTCAAGATCATAGTAGGAATAGCCCGTGGACTCCTCTATCTTCATGAAGATTCGCCTCTCAAAATTATACATCGAGATTTGAAAGCAAGCAATGTGCTCTTGGACGGAGATATGAACTCAAAAATATCTGACTTTGGCTTGGCAAGAGTTTTTATGGCAGATCAAACCCAAGAAAATACAAATAGAGTTATAGGAACATAGTAAGTTTTAATTTTCAGAGGTGCATGTATTCTCATACTAAACAAATTTAGAACAATTAGAACTCATTCTTGTTTGATTAGATCCTTTATTTATGTTATGGTTTTGCAGTGGCTACATGTCTCCCGAGTATGTTAAGCATGGCTTATTCTCCGTAAAGTCAGATGTTTTCAGTTTCGGAGTTATACTCTTGGAGATTATAACCGGAAAGAGAAACAATTCTTTGTCCATGAAATCAACCGGAGCTAAAGATCTTCTTAGCTATGTGAGTAAATTAGAAATCCACAACAAAAACTAACAATCACTGTTATGTTATGAAGCATGCACACATTAAAGTATTAAAGTGGTGAATATAATGTTGCAGGCTTGGAAACATTGGAGGGAGGACAGAGCACTAGAGATGGTGGATCAAAGTCTTAGAGGTTTGTATTCGAGAGATGAAGTGATCCAATGTATGAATGTTGGGTTGTTGTGTGTTCAAGAAGATGTGGATGAAAGGCCAACAATGGCGAACGTTGTGTTGATGCTGAATAGCTTTTCTGCTACAAGGAGAACACCTTCTAATCCGCCTGCATTTTTCAATGGTGGAATTGAGAGGATTTCGGTTGGAGGAACAGTGGATCAGTCCATGAATGAAGTTTCGATTTCAGATTTGTATCCCAGATAATAATTACGCACAAATATTCGATCTTTCAACATTAATTTGTAGTACATCCGATCCATTTGAGTTAGAAATAAAAGTGGAAAGGCTTGAAGTGTGCATGTCCAACGCTATATACACAAGAACCTTTTAAAAGAAGGTTGAATTGTATAGCATGCACTTGAAAAAGGCTTGACTCGTGTACGTTGACACCTGCGGATATGAATGTTGTCCGAAAAAGTGGTGAGCAATAAGCATCACACAATAATTTTTTGCTACGCTCCTAGCACCTTTGAAGTGTAGCAAATAATGTTTTAAGGATAGTTTGGATATTACACGACTCAAACTAACCATCTTAACTTCTCCTTTCACTTTTTGTGTTTGTTAGTTTCTGAAAATAATCTTTTTGTAGAATTATATTATTTATATCCCTAACAATTTTTACTTCATAAAAGTTCATGTATCATTCCCCGTAATTAATTATTGTAGCCCTTCAAACATAATAAGTTAGTGGGACCTATATAATTTTTTTGTTAAGTACTATTGACTCTGTTAGAATGTAGTATCTATTCATACATAGTTTTCTTAACTCTATGATCCGCTTGATAAATTAATGAGTTTATATTTTCATTTTTGTTATAAATATATACATTAAGTGGACATTATTAGTATAACGGATGTAACGGTCCGTCATTATGCTTATCATTATTGTACCCATTATTACACTTGTATATTATATATATGTTGTAGCTTTTGTACATGGGTGATGATGTTGAATAAGAATCCCTTGTCCAATCTAGTTTGCCTCTCTATTTTCCTTTGCTCTTTACTTTCATGTTCATTGTCTCAATTCTCCGGTTAGAAGCTAAAGGCCAACGGGCACAAACAACAACATTGCAAAAATTTTCTCATTTTTCATGTCAATGTCAAAGTCGTGCTAATTAAGATGGGGTGTAATTGTCTAAGTTTGTGGGACCTACGGAGTATCATTTACTAATTAAGTCTTTAGTCTTAAAGTTGACGAAAAGAATTTGTTGAAAAATTAGTGAAAAGGAAAGAAGATTTTATAATGTAATATATACGTTAAAATAGTTAATTGATTGAAATATTCATGTGTTATATGTTGGTTTGAATTGTGTGTTATGTTCTACTAACCAAACAGAATATATATTCATCTGGTAAGATATAGCCGCAGAAAAAAAAAATAAACAAAAAAAAAAAAACCTTACATGTAGGAAATAATTAGAAGTCAAGTGGAAATTGTAATTTATGCTTATTCATAATATGTCAATTATTAATATCACTCATAAATTATTAGTGATATAAATGTTACTTATCAATTTTTAAAATCGTACATATATTGTCCCTCTCACACATACGGTATGAAAATTGAGGGGTAATATTTACATTGCTACCGGAGGAGAAATATATATAGGTAAGATGTCCCTTATTTCAATATTTATAACGAATTTTAAATTACAAATAATGTGATCCGCTTGATAAATTAATGAGTTCATTTTTTTCATTTTTCATGTCAATGTCAAAGTCGTGCTAAGATGGGGTGTAATTGTCTAAGGCTGTGTTTGGAAACCCAGAAAATAACTTCTGGAAGTCATTTTCTGGATTTTTGGTGTTTGGCTACACCTGGAAAATCCAGTCAACGGAAAACATTTTCCGTTGACTGGGGAAAATGAGCCCAATTTGGCGGAAAATGACTTCCGCCAAATTTGGGCGGAAGTCATTTTCCGCCTCTTCTCTTTCTTTTTTTTTTTCTTTTTTTTTTTTTTTTTAATTATGGCGGAACTGGTTTCCGCCAGAAACCATAGGGTATGGTTTCTGGCGGAAACCAGTTCCGCCGGAAGCCATAATTTTTTTTTTTTTTTTTTTTTGTTTTAAAGATTTAAAATGAATTTTTAATTCAGAATAAAATAATTAAAATATTTAATTATACCATTCTACTCATTTTCCAGAAAATGAACCAAACACACTAAAACAGTTTTCCAAATGCAACCAAACACTGGAAAAGGAAAATGTTTTCCGAAAAATGACTCATTTTTCAGAAACCATTTTCCAGAAGTCATTTTCCTGCTTTCCAAACGGACCCTAAATTTGTACGTGGAACCTGTCATAGTCTTAAAGTCAAAAAAAGTCATAGTCTTATTAGTGGGACCATTTACTTAGTCTTCTGCCCATTAAGTTGACAATTTTTATTTTTTATTTTTATTTTTTCATTTTATGATAAAGGAAATTTACAGTCACTTGATGGTGTTAATGTCCTTAATCGACAAAGATGTTAATGGATTAAATAACTTAAATTGCTCATAACTGAACAACTCAAACATAAAAACTAAGGTCAATAAGTTGTTTTTATTATAAGTCAAATTTAAAATATTGAATTATTCAAGTCAATAATCTAACCAATTTAGTTAGAATTGTCTGACAAAAAGATTGTTAGTCCATGAACAACATAAAATTAAACTCGCTAGTCTAAACCCTAACCCAAAAAGAATTTATATATAACAAATTTATGGCACAAATGAATCATATCATTCGCAATTCACACGAATCATTTAGCAGAGATTAATAATTGTGCAACCCTCCATATAGTTTATACCTCACCATCACTAGGCCAGATATTTGCTTTGCAGTGCAGCAGTTATCTCAGTTCCTTGACAAGCCCACAATCATGCATTTAAGAGCAGCTCATAGAGTGTTACGGTACATCAAAAGTTGCCCAGCTCAAGGCATGTTCTTTCCAGCAGATTCCAGTCTCAAATTGAAGGGGTTTGCTGACTCTGATTGGACAGCATGCCCTGATACTAGAAGATCAGTAACGGGGTTTTGCATGTTTCTAGGGGAAGCCTTGGTCTCCTGGAAATCAAAGAAGCAAAGCACAGTATCCAGGTCCTCATCTGAAGCGAAGTACAGAGCCAGCTACCTGTGAAATTCAATGGCTAACTTTTCTGCTTGAAACTTTGGGAGTAAAGTTGGAAGGCCCAGCATTATTGTATTCCGATAGTAAGTCTGCAATAGCCATAGCAGAGAATCCGGTGTTCCACGAGCGTACAAAGCACATAGAGATCGATTGTCATCTCATAAAGGAAAAACTCCAAAAAGGTGTCATCAGGTGCTGCATGTTTCAACCAACAATCAGGTTGCTGACGTTCTGACCAAACCCTTGCAACCTTTGCTATTCCAGAAGTTCATCTCCAAGCTGGGGATCCACTCCATGTATACTCCAGCTTGCGGGGGGATATTAGAGGGATAATTAGCCTAAAAATATCTACATAATTGTTACAAGTTAGTTAAGGGGTTGTTAGTAGCAGTTAGTCCCCCTATATAGCATAAGATCTGCTCTGGCAGTTGCACTGATATTTTTTCCTTCATACCTGTAATTCTACTCTCCCATTCAATGTAACAGTACTTTCTCTTCCTCCTCCAAGTTCTCCTTTCATTTCCGTGATACAACCCTACATATAAATGCTTTGTGTTAGGCTATCTTATAAAAAAGAGTTAATTTCACCGAATGTCCATTGTTTTTTGTGATAATTCCAAAGTTAGTCTCAGACTATTATTTTTGCTATTTAACATCCCAGACCATGCATTAATAAGGGCATTTTTATCTCTTCATATTTTTCTGGTTTCAACTAGTTTAATTTGTTTATGACTTTACTAAAATCGGTTGAAAATATGATTACTAAAAATCAGATGTTACCTTAAAGTTCTAAACCAATTAAACCGATTGAAATCGAAAAAATAATTTAAAAAAATATAAAAAGACAAAAATGTCCTTACTAAAAATAAGAAAAACGATGAAATTTCTACATTCTTTCGTGCATTCACATTTAATGTGTACCAAATTAAATGAACAAAAAAAGCACTATTAGTTACAAAGATAAGATAGTAGCTTCTAAATTCAATTATGGTTTGAGTAAAAGAACAAAAGGATGACACATAAAACTTAAAGGGCAACACAAGTCCAAAAAAATATACAACATATTGAAGAGAAAAGGAAGGAGAGAGGGAAAACGGAAAATGAGAGCTATTAAGAAAAGCTTATAACTTCACGGACTTGTATTACTATATTTGTGTAAGAAGACTAGAAGAGTAATAGTCTAAAAAACTAAAAATAGTAAAAACTCGTTGAATAAAATTTTATACAGTATTTGATATAGGTCAAAGATATAGGGGTGTAATTGTCAACTAGGATTATGTGGCCTAATGGTACCTGAATTGAATTTTCATTTGGAAAGTTGTAAGTTCAAGCCTCAATAGAGACGTTATTAGCTCTTTGTGTTTTAGTAGGTTGAGAAAGTATATGAACATCTACTATAATATAATAGAGCCTAGCATTCAAAAAAAGAAGGGGTGTAATTGTCTAACCTTGACCAACATAAAAAATTATCGAAAAAAGTAATTTTTTCTCATTTTTCTGACGAATGGTTGTGGTGGTCGAAAATTCCGACCACCTTATGAAGAAATCAAGAATGGTTTCTTAGCTTGTTCTAGATTTTTGACTACCGATAGTCGAAAATTTTAGAATCCGTCCAATTGTTCTACTGACCGTTTTTTCGACGACTCTATAAACGTAACCGCTATTTCCAGTCACTTTCTCTGGTAGTCGGAAATAACGACGAGGGTTTTTTCGGATACCCAAATTGGTGAGAAAAGTGATTGGAACAAGTGTAGTAGAACTCATATATATAGCCCTGTTTGGTAAAATAATTAGCCTATCAACCAATTTTGATTTATTTGACCACTATTAACTATTGGACTTAGTTAAACAATCAATATAAGGTGTTTGATTAATTAACTTTTTGTAACAACTTATTGCTCCAAAATGTTAAAATTCAAAAAGCTACTAAAATTAACTTTTTCGATCAATTTTTTGAGAAAGTCATTTTGTATGTAATCAGTTAACAACTAACAACTAAGTTACCAAACATTTTTTTACAATCAACTAATGCTATCAACTAGTCAAATCCACCAACCCAATCAACTAACAATTATGAACTAACACGCCATCATCAAACAATCGTTATACCCTGCACCACGGTGCACATAGCACTGTGCGCCCCGCGCCTCCCAAAACGAGGTCGTTTTGTTAAGTTGTGTGGGGAGTCGACGCGACAAAGTGTATGTATATTATGTTATATAATTATGTACATTATGTTATAAAATTATGTACGTTCTGGTATACAATTATGTACATTATTTTATACAATTATGTACATTCGAACACACGATTTTTTTAACACTTAAAAGTTTATGTATATTCTGATTTATACAATTATGTACATTTTTAAAACAGGATTTTTTTTAACAAGTTAACAGGAAACACGAAAAAGCGGAATTAAAAAAAAAAAAAAAAAAAAAAAAAAAAAAAAAAAAGAAAGAAGAGCAAAACGACGTCGTTACACCAGGGCGCACAATGCATTATGTGCCCTGGTGCTGGTGCACGATATAAATTACCATGTTATCACGATTTACATCCTCCCAAATGCTCTGTTGGGTCGGGGTGTAGGGGGCCCTTAGGGCTGGAGTTCAACTTTTGGAAGAACAATATAAATTGCCATCATCAAATTTGACCAACCTCAAGTCCAAAAAGGCCGCACTCAAAAAAGGAAAGCTTATAACTTCACGGACTTGTATATACTATTTGTGTAAGAAGACTAGAAGAAGCGTTGAATAAAATTATTATTATTTTTTTTGAAAATAAATAAAATTTTATATTTGATATAGTTCAAAGATATAGGCTATGGAGGAAAACTTTGGATTTACATCCCATTTTGGTGCATGGAGTAAGTAGTCTATGGCTGAATGGTATTTATTTAACGGATCCAACCCTACCATTCCTCTCTCATTCGCTGAATGGTATTTTTTTTTTTTTTTTTTTTGTATTTTATTATTTGGTTTTGTATCATTCTAACCCAATAACAACCATGAACTAACACATCTTCATCTTTAATTCTTCACCTTATATGTAGTTGATTATGATTTTATTGTATTTTTCAGTGATATATCTCACAGTATGATGATGGTGAATTGGTTTTGCTTGTTGAAAAGAGCAAAGAAATCCCATTCTAATGGGAAGGAGACAACTACTGGTAATATAATGCATTCCCACCTAGATTGCTTGTAATTATATTTCATCTATCATCTGTTCTTGTTAGTAATAATAATCCTTTAACCATTTATATATTTTTGTGTAGGCATGAGTGAAATTTCAATAGATCAGAGGAGTCTGCGGACCCTAGAACATGATTTTAGTATTACTGAAGCTAGAACGAATTACTTCTCCCCTAATTATAAGATTGGTGAAGACGAATATGGCATTGTTTACAAGGCAAATTAAAGTCTAGTCTTTCATTCTAATAGAGCCAGTAGCATTCAAAAAAAAGTCTGGTCTTTCGAAATGCAACATTGAATTTTGATTTTAGACTAATGAATTCTAATTGTTCACTGATAATTATATTATACATATTCGTGGTGTTCAGGGAAGGGGTGACGTTGGCATCCCAAAGGTAGCGGTGAAGAGGCTGTCAAGGAGTTTAACAAAAGGAGATGTTGACTTCAAAAATGAGGTTGCAATGATTGCCCAGCTTCGTCATAGAAATGTATTAAGACTGCTGGGTTTTTGTTTGCAAAAAGAAGAAAAGATACTCATCTATGAATTTATTCCTAACAAAAGTCTTGACTATTTCTTATATGGTTAGTTTTAGACAACAAGTTGAAAATGTTTTTTTATTTATTTATCAATTATGAATTTTTAATTTATTGATATAGAGATATCAAAACAGTACTCTAACTTGAGGGCTTAAACCCTGTTGACTCTTATGCAGATCCAGAAAAGAAGGAGCTATTGAATTGGCACACTCGTTACAAAATCATAGAAGGAATAGCTCGTGGTCTCCTTTATCTTCATGAAATTTTGCGTTTCAAAATCGCACATCATGACTTGAAAGCAAGCAATGTACTATTAGACGAAGATATGAATCCAAAAATATCTAACTGTGGTCTGACAAGCATGTTTATGGTAAATCAAACCCAAAGAAATAAAATTAAAGCTATCAAAACACAGTAAGATTTAATTTTCACAGATAAATGTAACATCAACTATATATTCAATTTATCATCTCTAGAAGTACCATTAATCATTCTTGCTAAATCCTTTATTAATGTTATGATTTTCAGTGGTTACATGTCTTCCAAATATTCTTTGGATGGCTTGCTCTCTATGAAGTCTAACGTTTTTAGCTTTGGAGTTCTACTCTTGGAGATTATAACTGGAAAGAAAACAGTTCTTTGTCCATGCAATCAACTAAAGCTCAAGATCTTATTAGCTATGTGAGTATATTAGAAATTAAAATGCATAGGTACTTTTTGGTAAAATAGTTAGCTTAACAGCCAATTTTGACTTATTTGACCATTATTAGTTGTTTGACTTGGTTAAAAAATCAATATAAGTGTTTAGTTATTCAGCTTTTTGTAACTCCAAAATGCTAAAATTCAAAAAACTGCTCAAAGCAATTATTTCAATTAGCTTTTTGAGAAAAAAAATTATAGTATTATACCAAACAGCTATCAGCTAACACCAGTGTTGCAAAAATCGCGCCTAGGCGCTAGGCGGTCGGCCACCTAGGCGCCCTAGGCGCCGATTAATCGCTCTAGACGCCCGCCTAGGCGCTCTAGGCGTCCTAGGCCGTCCCCAGGCGCCTAGCGATTTTTTCAACTTTGGCTAACACCTTTCTACAATCAGTTAATGTTATCAACTAGTCATATCCTCTAACCCAATCAGCTGACAGTCATTTACCAAAGAGGGCCATAACAAAAACTGAAAATCTCTGTTAAAGCACATTTTAATTAAACTGGTTAATGTTGCAGGCTAGGAAACATTGGAGGGAGGGCAGAGCATTAGAGATGGTGGATCAAAGTCTTGGAGGTTTGTATTCGACAAATGAAGTGATACAATGCATCCATATTGGGTTGCTATGTGTCCAAGAAGAGGTGAATGATAGGCCATCAATGGCAAATGTTGCGTTGATGCTAAATAGTCATTCTGTAATAAGGGCACTTAATCCGACTCTTAAACTTTAGTTTTAAATGATGCCTAAGTGTTTGAACGTGATTTATTTTTTCTGTTACATTTTCTATAAATTAAAAGTTTATTGTAGTTTGGAATCTAATTTCCTAACATAGTCAAGCAAAAATAATTATTATTTCAAGATTTGTTGTACACCCAAATCAACACTGATGACTGATGTCTTTGTCAATGTTAAAGTCTTCCATGATGGAGAGTCTTTTGATATCGAAAGAGGAAAAACCTTATCGTATCGAGATTAGAAAGTCTTCTAGCTTATATCAAGACCTGAAAAAATTTGCTAATATCGAGATTAGGAAGCTTGCTGATATTTAGAATCCAAATTCTACTAATATCTAAACCAAGAAATCTATTGATATTGAAACATGAAAGCATGTTGATATTGAGATTGAGAAAACATGTTAAATTGGAAAGGATTCAATAATCCAAGACTAAATTTATTAGTTTGTAGTAGTTAGATGCCTAAATCTGGAATTAACTCAAACTTATAGTTCATGAAGAAACATGACTAACTTAAGCATGCATGAAGAAACGATTATCGATAATTGTTCAAACCTTGTGGTTGTAGTTTAGTGGTAAGAATTCCACGTTGTGGCTGTGGAGACCTGGGCTCGAATCCCAGCAGCCACACTTGAACAAAACATGTTCTATTTTGCCTGGTTCTTACGAACTAATCTGCTGCATAAACCTCATCTTGATTCTTGGATCAAGCTCAGCCCCATTCACTATTTTCTCTGAGGTTTAGAAGGTTCTATCATGGATTTTATACTCACATACTAGGAGGTCCTGTGCCCTACCTGAATCTTTGAAGTTGAAACTTTTTTTCCTAGTTACAATCTCCAAAACCGTATCAGAACACCAAAGTTATAAAAATCAGACTTACAGAGAACTGACCGTGCATTGCATATTCGAAAGACATGTAGTGACTACTAGGCATTAAATAAATTTAAGATTTTAAGTATACACATGGAAACAGATGAACTGAATGAAGACATTTTCTTGCAATGATGAACTGAATAACAAAGGATGTAAAAGTTGTTGGGTGCCCACTGAGATTGTAGATGGACACAACGTAGATGAAAATGAAAACTTATACTATGGTTCCAACCACTGCCAGCACCTTCTTTAGAGAACTCATAATGATTAATAGAGTATTTGATAGTGGTATGCTTCATAATTACAGATATACAAAAGTTTCATGTCCAAGCCAGAAAGGGCAGCATTAAATTAAACAACCAATATTCATTATTTCCAAACAATATAATGCATGTATTCCGGGTCGGTCCAAATATTTTATAGGCTCGGGCCGAAATTAAAAAAAATGTCCCTATATGAAAAACTAAATTTAAATAAATTTAATAATACTAATAAAAATGATAATATCAAAAACAAGAAATAAGATTAGAAAATTTTCAATAATTTTTTAAATACAAAAATAATCATGACAAAAAATTTTTACGTGCTTTACTCGATGCAAAATCATCGATAATTGCATCAAGATTAATATTCTCTAGCATATCTTTCTCAATACACAAAATCGCCAACCATCCAATCTTTCTTGTGACATTGAAGATCTCAAGTAGGTTTTCAATAACTTCAATTTTGAAAAACTTCTCCCCGCTGATGCTACAGTCATGGGTATTGTCAATAATATTCGATAAGCAATAGATCACATTGGGTAGCAATCCGCAACTTTGACAAACTCAAGAATCTCAACATTAATGTGTCTGGCAAAGTCATCTGTAACACTTTTAATTCAGAGAAAAGATCATCAGAATCAACACCAGACATATCATTATGAGAAAAAGTCTTCTCTTAATTTATTATTATCCAATGACTTCAATATTTTTGAATTATATAAAAATCCAAAAATATTTTCAAATATCTTTAGTTGTTCAAATCTATTATTCAATGGAGTAATTGCCACATCCACAAAATTGACTCTAAATGACTCCTCAGGTGATTGAATTTCCGGCCTCTTCATTATCATTTTCATCAAATTGTTTTTTCCTAATAATACATCGTCGAATTGGAAATGTAGGCTCTATGTCTATATCATAGGCAATGTTTTTGGCAATATTCATACTAGAAGCAAACCCTTCATTTCTATATTTCTCAAAAAAATTAATTACACCTTCTAATTTGGTCATGGTAGTTTCAATGCACATATATTTTGATTGCAACTTTTTACTTAATAACAATTCCAAGTAAAAAATTAAAACTTTGGAGTACAGTAACCAAGCTATCCGCTTCACTTTTTGATTTGGCATCATCACAAGATTTAGATAATTCTAACAAAGCTAACCTTATTTGAGGAGCTTGAAATCTAATAGTTTTGACACTTTTTATTCTACTCTCCCATCGAGTATTTAATAAATATTTCACGGTCAAGTTTGGAACATTATCAAGTAAAATTTTCCCACCTTTTTGTTGAACTTGAAAATAAAGCATATATACGTTGCATATCTCCAAAAACTGAAACTGCTTTAATACAAGAATGTGTCATATCACTAACAGTAAGATTAAGGCTATGACAAGCACATGACATATACAATGCTCTCAGATTTATTTCAAGTAATCATTTTTGAACACTTTGGTGCTTTCCTTTCATATTACAACCATTATCATAACCTTGACCTCTCACATCACCAATTTTAAGACCTAGAACTTTAAGTCCACTTTCAAAAACTCTAAAAAGTATTCTTCTATTTTAATTTTATTTGATTACTAGACATATTAACACATCATACTACTAAACTCATTTGTTCTTGATGACTCACATCAGGGGTACAATCAAGAATTATAGAAAAATATTTAGTCTCTTTAATAATATTTATGATAGAACTTTTAACATTTTGGCCCAAAATAGAAATTAACTCATTTTGAATTTTGTGACCAAGATAATAATGATGAATTTCATGGTTGTGAATACGTCTAATATGATCTTGCATTATCAAATCAAGTTTTGCAATCATCTCAATCAATCTCAAAAAATTGTCATTATTATTATAGTAATTTTTTCATTTGATTCTCGAAAATCGAAATTATGTTTTGCAAGACATTTTACAGCAGAAACTATGCGTAGAAAACCATGTCTCCAACGTTCTTTTTCTTTCTACCAACGGGTAAACACGTATCTTCAATCTCTACATAAATAAATGAATAAACACTTTACAAAACTTACAATAAGCCCTTTTTGGTATGTGAGTATAAGTGGAGATTATAACCGGAAATAAAAACAGTTCTTTGTCCATGCAATTAACGAAAGCTCAAGATACTCTGAGCTATGTGACTTTTTTAGAAATTAAAATTCATAACAAAACTGGAAATCTCTGTTAAAGCACATTTTAATTAAACTGGTTAATATTGCAGGCTTGGAAACATTGGTGGGAGGGCAGATCATTTGACATGGTGGATCAAAGTCTTGGACTTTTGTATTCGAGAAATGAAGTGATAGAATGTATCGATGTTGGGTTGCTGTGTGTCCAAGAAGAGGTGGATGATAGGCCAACAATGGCAAATGTTGTGTTGATGCTAAATAGTTATTCTGTAACGAGGAGACTTAATTCGCCTCTTAAACTTGCGTCTTAAATGGTGCCCAAGTGTTTGAACACGAATTATTTTGTGTCTTACATTTTCCTATAATTTAAAAATCTATTCTAGTTTGGGATATGATCTAGCTAATTTCCTAACATAGTCAAGCAAAAATAATAATTATTTCAATTTTCAAGATTTGTTTTACACCCAAATCAACATTCAACACTGATGTCTTTGTCAATGACAAAGTTTTCCCATGATGGGGCGTAATTGTCTATGCAGCCCTTCAAACATTTTAACTTAGTGGGACCATTTGTCCATTTACCAAGTCTTCTGCCCTTTAAGTTGAACAAAAGTTTTTTTTAAAATTTTTCTTTTTTTTTAGCGACGAGCAGCCATTACTTGATGATATGTATAATCTTATTAATCGAGAGTTGCAATGAGGTAAATTAGTTTAAATTGTTCATAATTGGCATGTTCAAATCAAGAAAATCAATAAATTGTGCCCATTAGAAATCGAACTTTGAATCTTATGATTATTAAGTCAATAATCTGACCAATTTACCAGTGATAGTTCGGACAAAAGAAATTATTAATCCACGAATAACATGCAAAACTCGCCTGATAAGGTGGCCGATTGAGTATTGTCTTCCAGTCTATTTTTTCTTATTTTCAAAACTGTGGGATTTAAGTTTTATTTTCAACGCAACAAGAATATAATTTATAACAAACTTACAGCACAAATGAATCATTCGCAATTCACAGGAATCATTTAGCAGAGATTGATAATTGTGCACCTTCCATATAAATGTTTCGTGTTAGGCTATGCTATAAAAAATTGTTTAGATAGGTTTTGATGATATTATGTAAGGAAAATTGTAATTTATGTTTCTCACAAATATCTCAATTATTAATGTCACATTAGAATTATTAGTAGTGTAAATGTGGTTACTTGTAATTTTTCTTGTTTGAAGACCACTTTTTTTCTTTTTTCACCATTATTTTACTTTCTTCGTTTGTTCTCCTTCCGCCGACAACTATGTTTCTCCTTCTTCGTATTAGGGGAGGGGCAATATATTATATATGTCACATTTTGAAAATTGAAGAAAAATGTAAAAGTATTCCTAATAAGTAATGTTGGCAAGTGTTTGTTACTTATATGGGAAAATATAATACTTTTGAGGATAAATGTAATACTTGATATAGTTGCCAAAAAAAAAAAAAAAAACTTACACATAGGAGAAAATTAGAAATCAATCAGAGTTGTCCATTTAAAAAAATTTAACAGATGAAAATATTATGTGTACTTTCATTTTCTACTCTCAATTTTGGCTGTCACATACAAAATCATGATGTAAATATTTGTATTTGGATCCATATGAAAAAAGTAACTTATCACTCCTCTATATATTAGAAAGTAGAATTTGAAAGTCCATGGTAATAGAATTCATATATATATATATATATATATATATATATATAGTCAAAAGGTAGGCTTTGTTAGCCCAGGCTGGGTTTCCCCCTCCCTTGATAAAAAAACATAAAAATTTGACCAACCTCAAGTCCAGAGAAGCACTCAAATTTGACAAACCTGATCAACTGCTCTTCACGCGGTTCCTACAATAAATAAATAAAATAAAATAAAACCCAACAACAACCATGAACGCATCTTCATCTTCAATTCTTCACCTTATATATATAGTTGATTATGATTTTATTGTATTTTGCTGTGATATATATCTCACAGTATAATGATGGTGATTTGGTTTTGCTTGTTGATAACCCTCATCATCACCAAAGGTAGCTCTGATCTTCTGCAATATAACTGCGTAAATAAAACTTCTTACACTCCTAACAGCACCTATAAAACCAACCTTCATTCTCTTCTCTCTAATCTTCATTCCAACGCCACCCGAGACACCGGTTTCTACCACACCACAGTCGACACCGTGCACGGTATGTTCTTGTGCCGGGGCGACGTCTCCACGGACGTTTGCGGCGGCTGTGTTGGAGATGCCCGTAATCGGATATTAGACCTTTGCACCAACGAAAAGACGGCAATTATTTGGTACGATAACTGCATGTTGCGTTACTCGGAGAAGTCGATGTTGGGGATGGTAGACCAATCTGCCTGGTTAGCATGGAGAAACAAGGAGAACGATTCTCAACCAAATGGGTACATGCGGTTGGTGGGAAACATGTTGGATCAGATAACCACTCGAGCATCATTATCCAGTGGTTCTGGCAAGAAATTTGCAGTGTTGGAAGCTAATTTTAGTCCCTTTGAGAGGGTGTACGCTCTTGGACAGTGTACCCCGGACCTTTCTAAGGTTGATTGTCAGATATGCTTCAGAAATGTTATTGCAATGCTGCCTGGTTGCTGTTATGGAGCCGTGGGTGGTAGAGCTGTGTTCCCAAGCTGTAACGTTAGGTATGAGCTCTACCCTTTCTACAATCTCTCCGCCGTGGCGGCACCACCGGCACCGCCTCTGACCAATCCTCCTCCTCCTTCTCCTCCACCACCACCGACTATGCTCGCCAATTCCGGTAGCAGCAAAGGTAAACTTGATCTGGTGATTCTTTAACAAAGTATTGAATGCAGTATACATAGTCTTGGGTGGGTAGAATTGAGTCCAGCATCCTGCTATGCTGACTGTTACTGCCCGTTTGGTTCGCTGGAAAATATTTGATGAGGAATGGAATTGAAATTCTCTGAATTTCAGGAAAATGGATTCCATTGTTTGGTTTGTGGAAAAGAAATTACTGGGAATAGTTTGGTTGGATTTAAAATATTTTACACTGAAAAATATTTTCCAACCAACCAAACAAAGAAAAATCTAATTTTCCTTAAATTCAAGAAAAACATTTTTCATCCAACCAAACACCTCACGCAATTATAAGGAAATAAAGTTGAGCATTATAACTTTTGGCCTTTGGCGTAGTAAACGTTTGATCCTGAAACATGTACTACTGGAAATTATGAAATTTCCGACCACCTGAAAGTGATTTTTAAATCAAGTTGAAATCAAAAAGTGGTCGGAGATAGCAACAAAGATTTTTCCAGATACCAAAAGTGATCAGAACAAAGCTTTCGATTTGATTTAAGATCACTCTCAGGTGGTTGGAAATTTTAAAATTTCCAGTAGTGATGGCTAGCAACATTTTGTGGAAATTTGCAGATGTTCTGTAATCCATAATCTTTCGATCTATTGATGCAGGGAATAAAAGAAAAGTGACTATTGCAGCCTCTGTTGTGTCAATCACTGGGACATTAGTCTTCCTTTTATGCTTCTATTTCTTGAAAGTGAAAAGAGCAAAGAAATCCCATTGTAATGAGAGGGGGACAACTACTGGTAATATACTAATATAATACAATCCCACCTAGATTGCTTATGATTATCTTTCATCTATCATCTGTTCTTGTTAGTAATAATAATCCTTTTACCATTTATATATTTGTGTAGGCACGAGTGAAATTGAACCAGAGCAGTCCGTACAATATGATTTTAGTATTATTGAAGCTATCACGAATTGCTTCTCCCCTAATAATAAGATTGGTGAAGATGGATATGGCACTATTTACAAGGCAAATTAAAGTCTAGTCTTTCAAAGTGCAACATTGGATTTTGATTTTAGACTAATGAATTCTAATTGTTCATTGATAATTATATTATACATATTCGTGGTGCTCAGGGAAGGCATCCCAACGGGTCAAAGGTAGAGGTGAAGAGGCTGTCAAGGAGTTTAACAAAAGGAGATGTAGACTTCAAAAATGAGATTGCACTGGTTGCGAAGCTTCATCATAGAAATTTAGTAAGACTGCTAGGGTTTTGCTTGCAAAGAGAAGAAAAGATACTCATCTATGAATTTATTTCTAACAAAAGTCTTGACTACTTCTTATTTGGTTAGTTTTAGACTGCAAATTTAATTTTTTTTATTTTATTAATTATGGATTTTATTGATGTAAAGAGATCAAAATAGTAATCTGATCGACTTGAGGGCTTAAATCTTGTTGACTATTATGCAGATCCAGAAAAGAAGCAACAATTGAATTGGCCCACTCGTTACAAGATCATAGGAGGAATAGCGCGTGGGCTCCTTTATCTTCATGAAGATTCGGGGTTCAAAATTATACATCATGACTTAAAAGCAAGCAACGTACTATTAGACGGAGATATGAATCCAAAAATATCCAACTCTGGTCTTGCAAGTATTTTTAAGGTAGATCAAATCCAAAGAAATACAAGTAAAGCTATCAGAACACGGTAAGTTTTAATTTTCACAGATAAGTGCATGTAACCTCAACTATCTATTCAATTTATCATTTCTAGAAGTACCATTAACCATTCTTGCTAAAGAAGCTTAGAACTGTAGTTGTTCTTGTTTAATTAAATCGTTTATTAATGCTATAATTTTCAGTGGTTACATGTCTTCCAAATATGCTTTACATGGCTTGCTCTCTATGAAGTCTGACGTTTTCAGCTTTGGAGTTCTACTCTTGGAGATTATAACTGGAAAGAAAAATAGTTCTTTGTCCATGAAATCAACTAAAGCTCAAGATCTTTGGAGCTATGTGAGTTTATTAGAAATTAAAATTCATAACCAAAAACTGAAAATCTCTGTTAATGCACATTTTAATTAAATTAAATTGGTTAATAATGTTGCAGGCTTGGAAACATTGGAGGGAAGACAGGGCATTAGAGATGGTGGATCAAAGTCTTGGAGGTTTGTATTCGAGAGACGAAGTGATACAATGTATCCATGTTGGGTTGTTGTGTGTCCAAGATGAGGTGGATGATAGGCCAACAATGGCAAATGTTGTGTTGATGCTAAATAGTCATTCTGTAACAAGGAGGACACCTAATCCGCCACTTAAACTTGCGTCTTAAATGGTGCCCCAGTTTTTGAACACGATTTATTTTTTGTCTTACATTTTTCTGTAAATTAAAAATCTACTTCTAGAGATTGGGATATGATCTAGCTAATCTCCTAATAGTCAAGAAAAAATAATAATTATTTCAAGATTTGTTGTACACCCAAATCAACATTCAACACTGATGTCTTTGTCAATGACAAAGTCTTCCCGGGGCGTAATTGTCTATGCAGCCCTTCAAACATTTTAACTTAGTGGGACCATTTACAAAGTCTTCTGCCCTTTAAGTGAACAAAAGATTTTTTTTTTTTAGCGACGAGCAGCCATTACTTGATGATATGCATAATCTTAGTCGGGAGTTGCAATGAGGTAAACTAGTTTAAATTGTTCATAATTAGCCTCTTTTTTTTTAGGAAAAAGGGGGAGGGGGTGACCCTAGAAAACAACTGTTTTACACTCGTTTCCAAAAAACGTTAACCCAATCATCCCTCAGCAAGACTTCCAACTCCGGTGGAGGTGTAAGAAACTCCACCCACTCGCATCTTCTTCTCAGGGCAATCTTCGCTAGCCAATCCGCCACATGATTGTAATCCCATGTGTTGGTCCCGATAGAATGAGATGAGAGTCTAGAGGAGGGGGGGGGGGGGGGGGGGGTGAATAGACTCTTTTCGTTAGAACCCCTAAACGTCACCTTTCGGTGTCTTGGCGCAGCGGATAAGATAGATTTGTTTTATATACTTTACACGAGTTTGCATAATTAGACAAACTTTCGGTAACGATAATAAAGGAATGATATGAGAGCAAAAAGAAAAGCGTAAGTAAAGAGATAGAGAGGACACAAGATTTTATAGTGGTTCAGCCAATGTTGCCTACTCCATCTTCTTCCACAACTGTTGGAAGGATTGCACTATCACTCTTAGTACAAATACACAAAGACTTCCTTGATCACTAAGCCGGACAGCCTTCGTAGGTTTTTCAACTCCTCGAGTTTACTCCGCCTCTATCAACTTCTTCTTCTGAGTTGAGGTTGGTAGAAAATGATTTCTTGAATTCTCCAACAATGAGGTCTTGACTCTGAGATATGATTGCTTCGAACAAATGTCAAGACTTCCTTGAGGTGTAAGACAAAAGATTCTTCAAGTAACTTAGCACCTCAAAGCTGGTTCACAAAAGCTTTTAGTAAATTGTAGACTTTTCAAGAGCTTTTGTAAGTGAGTAAGTTGAGTGATAATAAACCAGCACCTTCTTAGTTGATGAAGGTGAGTTTATATAGGTGATGAAAATCCATCCGTTGGAGGGAGATGAAATTTTCGAACCTTTTAACCATTGGACAAGGACCGGGGAGCTTCATGTATTAAATGCTCCATTAATGAGGTTGTACCATGTAGCCGTTGAAGGTATGGAAAGCATTGGGGTTTTGTCCTTTAGCTCCAAGATACGGTACATCTTCATTTAATGCTTCTTGAAAAGTGTGTCCCATAAGATGAAGTCCTTATTGTCCTAGGATGTTGTCAAATCAGACAGGTGAAACATTCTTCTCGTTGTTGAAGAGAAGTAATGCTTGATAAATATCGTCTTTCACAAACACTGTCCTTTCGTGCTTGTTGACAACTCCTGCTTGATTCTCGTTGTTGTTCTTCATGTCTCGTGTCTTCTTTCGCCTTGGAGACCCTAACATCTAGTCATAACTCATTTTCGTGTGTTTGTCTAGCTTAACACGAATTACAGAGGAGTTATGGCAACTTTCGTCTAGGACGAAAGCAGCGATTAAAAAAGCTAATGGTTAGGGGTTTACTTTTCTACATTACATTGGTATCATCAAAATCCTAATACAATGTTCCTAACACCATGTTGTATGCTCTAGCCGCAACTCCCAATCCTTCTTGAGCCACTCTCTACAAAGTCTTGTGAGGTCACCACTCGGGCACACGGGCCTAGGGGTATAGGTCCATCATTGATCCATTGGATTGCCATCATGGAGTCACTAAAAATATGCACTTTGCGTAAGCCAAGCTCCCAAGCCCATTGCATTGCATTGAGTATGGCAACCATCTCTCCTTCCGTTGCAGAAGTTGTTCTCGAAAGACAGCTGAAGCCTTTCATCCATTGACCATCCTGGTTTCGCATCACCCCTCCACAGCCAGTGATCTCACCTGGATTAGTGAAAGAAGCATCAGTGTTAATGACCGCCCAGTTCGTGCCCCTAGACCACAAAGTCATTGGCTTCCATAAACTAGTTTAATTATTGTAACGCTGAAGTATAAATTTAATAACACTTCATGTTCATTTGACAATATATATTATTGTATGAGTTCTGATTTTTAGTTTCATTTTCACACATACTAGTTTATTGTAGTAATACTAAAGTATCATTTTAATTTTTTGACAGTTTCATTTGACAATATACATTATTGCTTAAGCTCTATTATTAATTTTATTTTCACACACACTAGTTTCATTTTAACAATATTAAACTATTAAAGTATCATTTTAACTTTATTACAATTATATTATATTACACCATGTTCCACTATATAACAACTAATACTTGCTCAAATATGCCTGGTAGACCGCTTCAAGACTGACCATCCTGGCCCTTATATCCAATATAATTCATCACTTACAACTCCTCCCTCGTATACGGACTCCATGTGCATGCGCTGCTGTATATGCACTACTTAGCCAAATTGCTCCAACATTTACTGTACTTTCTGTGTGCTGCTATTGAAACAATATTAATAAACTTGGGGCAAGCACATGGGTCGAGAGCAACACAATTATAGTGTCATTAAAATAATATTAAACTTAAGGGCATGATATGAAAAGTAATTAAAACATCAAATTGTCATTCTCTATACTCAATCAAAATATAGATCTCAGAAAATAAAATAAATTATATTGAATTAAGCACCAAAGTAATTTATAAAGCACGTACTTGAAAATAACATATCCCTCGTCACTAAAAGCAATAATTAATAAGTGTCGCTTGCATGGCTGCATGGGCAGTTCAGTTGGTAATATGGTAAAATTTGAGAAGAATGTTCAAGAATAGAGTCTCACCAGCAGCAGTGTGGGAGCAACCTTTTAAAGTGAGGGCTGTGGGAGCAACCTCTCAAAGTGAGGGCTCCTTATGCACAGTAAGCAAATATCTAGCCTTGCTGATTCAACTAAATTATCGGGGCGGGGTGAATTTACGATTGAAATTTTTACATTCAAATCTGATTCATGCAACGGATGGAAGCAGTACTCACGGAATGGAGGTAAAATGTTCATCTCCAATTATACATAATTAATTTGTATTTGTTGGATATATTCAGGGTTACAAAAATCGGGCCTAGGCGCCGATTAATCGGCGCTAGGCGGTCGGCCACCTAGGCGCCTGGGGACCGCCGCGGGCGCCTAGCGATTTTTTCAACCTTTGATATATTAGAGATGGACCCGGAACAAATCGATCCGGTGGAGCGGAGCAAGACGTGGCCGGTTGGACCCGAGGCCCCGAGATCGAGTCCCGGCTTAGCAACGGCTGTCAAGATCGAGCCCACGGCTCGACCCCAGGCCTCCAAGGCCGAGCCCAGTGCTTGGCCTCGGCCCCAGGCTGCCAATGCCGAGCTCGGTGCTTGGCCTCGATCGGCTACGGTCACCGAGCTCGGCCTCGATCAAGTGAGCCGGGAGTGGTCAAGGTTGTTACAACTAATTTCCCTATTTATGGGGACAGTTGAGAAATACCTTAGTATATATTCAATTGTCATTGACTCATTGTCTTGTTAGGACATCTTCAATACATTTGTAATAGCATTACAATTACAATATTCTTAAAGACAACATTCTTGTCTTTTTCGATTGACATTATTGTTTTTACATTCATGTATTGAGTTAATACTCAAAATGATTCTCGACTATGGTGGTTTTTCTTGATTTGGTTCTAAATAACTTTTGTGGCCCAATGTAGTCCAAGAGACTTGTGAGGTTTTGCTCAATGCAGTCCTTTGTTTGTTATTTCGACCAATTGGTGTTAAATAGAGGTACAATTTTGGTAATTCCAATGTTTTCAATTTGTCACTCTTAATTTGTCATTCTTTTCAACTTTTAGATCTTTCCCATTCTTAATGTCATAATTCTCTATAGCTTCTTTAAACTATTCTCTACTAGCAAATGTTAATCCTTAGTTTAAGATGGGATTTTCCATGTTAGCAAAGTATTGCAATTACCAAATTGTACCTCTATTTAACACCAATTGGACGGAATAAAAAACGGAGGACTACATTGAAAAATAACACATAAGTCTAGGACTACATTGGTCACAAAAGTTGTTTAGAATGATATCAAGAAAAATCACCAAAGTCAAGAACTATTTTGGGTATTAACTCTTCATATATTTTATCTTCATCATGATTTATTATTTTTAATTATGTAATTCGGACTAACTGATTAATTTAATCTATCAGTGTTGATGAGAAAACACCAAACAATTAGAAAAGACCAATCATAAAAAAATTCCAATTTACCAAATTAAATAGCATTTCTTCTATAAATATTCTAGGAGTTATGAATATTCTATAAAGTACAACGAAGAAGTTACATTTGACCAACCTCAAGTCCTATTCACGCGGTTCCTAAAGCATTAAAATAATACAACCATGCAGCATCTTCTTCACCATATATACTTGATTGTGATAGACATTAAATTTATAAAACGTACAACCATGCATCTGATCTTGATTTGGTTTTGCTTGTTCATGAGCTTCAAGTTCATCACCAAAGCTGATTCTGCTTCTGCTCTACGATATTATTGCCCAAATACAACTTCTTACTACACTCCTAACAGCCCCTACAAAGCCAACCTTGATGTTCTTCTCTCTAATCTTTATTCCAATGCCACCCGAGCCGACAATATTAATGGTTTCTACCACACCACAGTCGGCGGTGGCGCTTCCAACGACACCGTGCACGGCTTGTTCCTGTGCCGGGGCGACGTCTCCCCAGACGTTTGCGGCGGCTGCGCTGGAGATGCCCGTAAAAGGATATTGGAGCTTTGCAGCGATGGAAAGACCGCCATGATTTGGTACGATAACTGCATGTTGCGGTACTCGGAGGAGTCCGTGTTGGGGGTATTGGACCAGTCGACCTGGTTTACGATGAGAAACAGGAACAACGATACTCAACCAAATGGGTACATGCAGTTGGTGGGAAACGTGTTGGATCAGATAACCACTCAGGCATCCAGTGGTTCTGGCAAGAAATTTGCAGTGTTAGAAGCTAATTTTAGCGCATTTGAGAGGGTGTATGCTCTTGGACAGTGTACCCCTGACCTTTCTAATGTAGACTGTCAGATATGTTTCAGAAATGCTATTGCAACGCTGCCTCGTTGCTGTTATGGAGCCGTAGGTGCTAGAGCTGTGTACCCAAGCTGTAACGTTAGGTATGAGCTCTATCCTTTCTACAATCTCTCCGCCGTGGCACCACCGGCGCCACCTCCCACCAATCCTCCTCCTCCTCTTCCTCCACCACCACCGTCAACTACGCCTCCCAATAGCAGCAAAGGTATATTCTTAACAAGCTATATATTGAATGCAGTATATATAGCAACACTTTGGAGGTGTTTTCTAAACGGCTGTTAGCTAATTGGGTTGGTGGGTTTAACTAGTTGATAGTATTAGTTGATTGTAGAAAAGTGTTTGGTAAATTAACAGTAGCTGTTAGCTGACTGCATACAAACTTTCTTATAAAGCTGATCGAAAAAACTACTTTAAACAGCTTTTTAAATTTTAACATTTTGGATCAATAAGTTGTTACAAAAAGCCAAATAATCAAACACTCATATTGATTGCTTAATCATGTCAAATACTTAATAATAGTTAAATAAATCAAAATTAGGCTAACTATTTTACGAAACAAAGCCTTTATGGTAATCCATAATCTTGTTCATGCAGGGAATAAAGGAAAAGTGATTATTGCAGCCTCTGTAGCGTCAGTCACTGGGATATTACTCTTCGTTTTGTGCTTCTGTTTCTTGAAAAAGAGAAGAGCAAAGAAGGACCTTTCTCATGTGAAGGAGACAACTACTGGTAATATATATAGTACCATATTTCTTGTGAATTGAATATCAATTGAGTTTGTCTGGTATATCTGTTCTTGTTAGTGATTTTGTCAATTTTATGTGTAGACATGAGTGAAATTTCATTAGAAGAGTCGGTACAATACGAATTTAGTACTATCGAAGCTATCACAAATTGTTTCTCCCCTAATAATAAGATCGGTGAAGGTGGATATGGTGCTGTTTATAAGGTAAACTCTAGTGTTTAGATAGATGTTCAATTCATATAAATTAGCTACACTTAGGAATTTTAATTGTTCAACTATATTGGTGGTGCTCAGGGAAGGCTTCCCACCGGACAAGACGTAGCAGTGAAGAGGCTGTCAAAGAGTTCATCACAGGGAGTTGAAGAATTCAAGAATGAGGTTTCATTGGTGGCCAAGCTTCAGCATAGGAATTTAGTAAGGGTGTTGGGATTTTGCTTGGAAGGAGAAGAAAAAATACTCATCTATGAATTTGTTCCCAACAAAAGTCTTGACTACTTTTTGTTTGGTTAGTTATAAATTAGAAAACAACTTTTCTTCCAATCAATAATTTTATTGATTATTGAAGTATAGAGATCAACATAATAACCCGACTTTGGGACATAAATTTTGTTAATTGTTATGTGCAGATCCAGAGAAGAAACAATTATTGAATTGGTCTACTCGTTACAAGATCATAGGAGGAATTGCTCGTGGACTCCTCTATCTTCACGAAGACTCACGTCTTAGAATTATACATCGCGATTTGAAAGCAAGCAACGTATTACTAGATGGAGATATGAACTCAAAAATATCCGACTTTGGTCTGGCAAGAATTGTTATGGTAGATCAAACCCAAGCAAATACAAATAGAGTTATCGGAACATAGTAAGTTTTAATTTTCACAGATGTATATATGAAGTACCATTAACCATTCTTCCTAAAGAAACTTAGAACAGTAGTTATTCTAGTTTGATTAAATCCTTTCTTTTATGTTATGGTTTTCAGTGGTTACATGCCTCCCGAATATGCTTTATATGGTTTGTTCTCTGTGAAGTCTGATGTCTTCAGTTTTGGAGTTTTACTCTTGGAGATTATAACTGGAAAGAAAAACAGTTCTTTGTCGTCCATGCAATCAAGTGGAGCTCAAGATCTTCCTAGCTATGTGAGTATATATAACAAAAACTGGAAGTCTATATTCAATTAAAGCACTGGTTTGAAGATGCATGGAAGTTAAGTGGTAATTAATTAATGTTGCAGGCTTGGAAACATTGGAGGGAGGACAGAGCATTAGAGATGGTGGATCAAAGTCTTGGAGGATTGTATTCGAGAAATGAAGTGATCCAATGTATCCGTGTTGGGCTGTTGTGTGTCCAAGAAGAGGTGGACGATAGGCCAACAATGGCGAATGTTATGCTGATGCTCAATAGTCATTCTGCTACATGGCGATCACCTAATCCACCTGCGTATTTCAATGGTGGAAGGGAGATGATTTTGGCCGGAGAAGAGGGTGATCTGTCAGAAAGCAAGTCGCTGCCATTGTCTGTGAATGAAGCTTCCATTTCAGAGTTGGATCCAAGATAGTTAGGCAGAATTAATAATAATTCTTGAAAACCAAATCAATCTCACCAGCACTTTGTCTCTTAATTGGGGTGGCCCGATGCAAACGGAGATTAGTCTGAATATGATATAGGCTTAAAAGGTGTCTCTTACAGTTAGGTGCTAAGAATGACAAAAAAAAAAAAAATTATTCTTGAAAGATATGGTACACCGAAATCAGCACTAATGTCATTGTCAATGTCAAAGTCTTCCTAATATTGGTAATGCAGCCCTTCAAACTTTCTAAATAAGCAAGTGGGATTATATAATCATTTACGTGAGGAAGTCTTGTGTCTTTCGGTCGACAAAAAGAATCTTTAGACTTGAGGTTCATGCATGGACTACGTACAATATAAAATGGATAATATGTCTCTAGCTACTTGTTATATGTTACTCTATTGTTCTTTTAACTTATTTCCTTGACAATCTATTGGTCTCCGTGAGGATTTTGAATTGATTGCGTTTTTGGTTAATACTACGCCATACTCTTCTAGATGTCTTTTGATTTCGTTTGTTTTTGACTAAAATGGAATTAACTCTTTCCATAATCACACACGAGTATGTAGGAATTAAAAAACCTAGTAATTTGGATACTTAAAAATCAATTTTGAAAATAATTTTAAGACCAATTTGTGATATGATATATTATTATATGTTGCTATAATATACCTCACAATATGATGATCATATGATTTGGTATTGCTTGTTGATGAGCCTCATCACCGAAGGTAGCTCGATCAGCTCTGATTTGGCTCTGTGAAAACACAGTTGCTTACACTCCTAACACCATCGAAAATAGTTAGTCTATAGACCAATTTTGATTTATTTGATCATTATTAGCTGTTTGACTTGATTAAAAAATCAATATAAGTGTAGGATTAATTAACTTTTTGTAACTCCAAAATGCTAAAATTTTAAAAGTTGTTCAAAGTAACTTTTTTAATTAGCTTTTTGAGAAAAATAAATTATACCAAATATCTATCAGCTAATAGCTAATTTACCAAACACCTTACTACAATCAGCTAATATTATCAATTAATTATATCCTCTAATTAACTCAATCAGCTAACAGCTAACCGTCATTTACCAAATGGGTCGTAATTGTATAAAGCAGACCTTCAAATTTTCTAAGTTAGTGGGATGGTGGGACCTATCATTTAATTGGTTTCAAACTACTCCGCTTGAGTCATTATTTGTTTCAGTCTGATTTTTTTTTTATTGAGTTTAATTTGGGATTAAGATTGGAGTCCTGATGTATGATATTATTAGCTTTGGACCTTCAGTAGCAAAGCTAAGATTTGTGGACATTCACTCATCATGAGTCTTTTTTTTCTTTTTTTTCTTTTTTTCTTTTTTAATGGGAAGAAAATCTGCAACCATTATTCAATAGTGTGCAATGACTAAATTCTGTCTTGTGCTCATAGCGGACAATGAATCACAAAACTAGTCTAAATTGTCCATAATTGACAACCTCAAACAAAGAAGATCAATAGACCTGTTGGGTGGAGGTCGATGTAGAGCTAAGTCTAGCAATTGGTGGGTACAAAATTGTTAACCATAAATCGGTGAAAGGCCAAGTCCGGCATTCTAACTCTGGAAAATGTGGTAGCTATATATAATAAGAAAATAAAGTTACACTCTCATTATTAGCTAAGAGTTCCTAAATGGTATTTGAGTCAGGTTACCAAGTCAACAAATGATTCTATTTTTCCTTATTGATTGGTTTAATGTGGGATTTGAGTTTTCAACCCAACAAGAATTGATAACAAATAACTATGCATCTTCCATTTAGATTCTTTGTGTTAGGCAACATCCTTTGTTTCTGCTCGCTGATCAGCCAATCCACCGGCACAACTTTCCGGCACCTGGGATATTACTGTCAGAACACCTCCACTTATACTCCAAACAGCACTTACCGATCCATCCTTAACACTCTCCTCTCCACTCTCTCTTCCAACGCCGACCACGAAAATGGTTTCTACAACACCACCGTCGGTGCCCGCCGCGGGGCTGACGCCTCCACCGTGTACGGCCTGTTCATGTGCCGGGGTGATGTCTCAACCAGCGACTGCAGAAGCTGTGTGAGCAATGCTAGCACAACCATATTGCGGTTATGCACTTATGCCCCAAAGAAAAGACCGCAATAGTTTGGTATGATTACTGTAGGTGTCACTGGAGTTTCAGCTGAAGAGTCCACGCAATATGATTTTGTTACTGTTCAAGTTATTACAAATAATTTCTCCCTTGAAAATAAAATCAGTCAAGGCGGATATGGTTCTGTATACAAGGTAAAGCCTTTAATTTGGCCGGATCTGCAACAGTAATATGCTCATTTTAATCCATTTTAATTGTTTGTTGATTACTAATATAATACTTAGGGATGCTTCCAAATGGAAAAGAAGTAGCATTAAAAAGGCTTTCGACTTTCGAGAACCTCAAGACAAGGAGCCCAAGAGTTCAAGAGTGAAGTTGAAGTAGTTGCCAAGCTTCAACACAGAAATTTAGTTAAGCTGTTGGGATTTTGCTCCTAAGGAAAAGAAAAGATACTCATATATGAATTTGTGCCCAACAAAAGTCTTGACTACTTTTTATTTAGTTAGTTTCCAACATCAAAATTTTTTTAGTCTTCCTTTATACTGCACCATGAATAGTCATCCCTAAGCAAAGTAATTTGGATATATGTTTTGAAATATTCAGATGCTGATAAACGATGTCTATTGGACTGGTCAAGACGCTACAAGATTATAAGAGGAATAGCTCGAGGATTACTTTATCTTCACGAAGACTCTCGTCTTAAAATCATATATCGTGATATCAAAACAAGCAATATACTGTTAGATGGAAATATGGATCCCAAAATAGCCGATTTTGGCTTGGCAAGAATTTTTTAGATTGATCAAACTGAAGAAAGTACAAACAGAATGGTAGGAATATAGTAAGTTATGCTTCTTAATTACATGAAGTTATCTGCATTCTTTGTTGACAATAACATATATTTACATTAGGATGTTGCATTGATGCAAAATTTGAAACACCACTTTCAATCACATATTTATATTAGGTGTTGCACTGATGTATATAATATTGTTATGTAGTGGTTAAATGCCTCCAGAGTACGCAATGCATGGAGAGTTTTCTATGAAGTTTGACGTTTTCAGTTTAGACGTTATACTCTTGGAGGTTATTACTGAAAAGAAAAATCGCATCTTATGCCAATCAAATAGATCAGTGAACCTTCTTGGCTATGTGAGTAAAAAACTACTTTCTATATGTTAACTTTGTTAAACTGTAGTAGCATTATATATTTTTGTAAAATCCTTCATAGTATATTGCAACCAACACTTATGAACATCAAAGTTGTAACGTTGTAGGCTCGGGAACAATGGAGGGATGGCACACCATTGGAAATACTAGATCCAGTCCTCGCAGAGTCCTACAAAGTGAACGAAGTCATCCAATTTATTCACATTGGTTTATTATGCGTTCAAGACGTTGCAATTGAAAGACCTACAATGGCAGAGGTAATGTTGATGCTTAGTAGTTATTCTTTTAATAGTTGGCCACCACCTCGTGAACCTGCATTTTACCATGGTGGAGGTGATGAGAGGATGCCAAGAGAGCCGGAGTTGGAACAACCTATGACGATAAATGAAGTGTCAATTTCTGAACTCTATCCGAGATAAACTTCAAGAATGAAGTTTAAATATGTAGAGTTGTTGACAAAAGAGACAGATTAAGTGCAGATTGCATATAATTTTTTTATGCTTACTTTCATAGCCGCCTTACATGTTAACAAATTTTTATGAGACTAATAATTATGAAGGATTGACAAATAGGCCAAACTTGAAATCTTTTGAATTACTTTAATTAGTATTACTCTAATATTACTAGTGTTTATGTATGATGTCTCACAAAGTGTAATTTTTGTTTAGCCTTCTCCACATTATCCTTTTGTTGGGTAATCAGAGCAGAGTTCGTCTAGCCATTGATTTAGTAATCAAAAATTTCAAGTTAGATTCTTGATATAAGTCTTAATTTGAATTAGTCAATCTATAAAGATTTTAATTTGATTTATGTCTTTATGGTATCCAACTTTTCCCTAAATAAAGGACATCCAAGATTTGTTGTCAATGTCAAAGTCATCCCAAGATGAGGATTAATTGCCTATGCAGCCTTCAAACTTTGCAAGCTAATGGGACCTACCATTTACTAAGACCGATTCCCGTTGAAAAACACGGTTTTATATTGGACCACAAACGTTACAGCTGGATGTTTATGCAAGTTAGTAGTCCACCCCGAGCTTCCAAGCTATCTACAACCTTGCCTTTTGAATTTTCCTTGGTAGATGACAACCTCGTGGTTTAATAATAGGTTATCAATAAACCCGGCTTAGTTCAATGATTCAGTAAACAGTATTTGAGAGAAGAAATAAAAGATTCGAATACTACCCTGTAAAAATTATATTTAAAGTAGACAGATCCCTTATATGTATTGACTCACAGTAATTTACATTTTGTAAATGTTTTGTCAAGTCCAAGTGTGAAAAATCTTGAGGTTGGGGATTAACATTTTAGGAGAAGAATATGTTACGAATAAAACCAAATGAACCATTTAGCTAGCAGAGACTAATAATTATGCATCGTCCATTAGGCTACATCCTATGTTTCTTCTCGCTGATCAGCCTGTCCACCGGGACAACCTTCCAAAATCTGGGGAATTACTGTTGGAACACCCCCACTTATACGCCAAATATTACCTATCAGAGTCAGAATAACAGCTCCACCGTCGCCTCCGGCGACGGCGCTACCGTGTACGAGCTGTTCACGTGCGATAATGCCTCCGCCGGCAGCTGCGGGGGGTGTGTCAGCGTCGTTAACACAACCCAATTGGGGCCGTGCCCCAAAGAAAAGACTAATACTATTTGGTATGATTACTGCATCTTGCGTTACTCGAATGGGAGTTCCGACCAGTTGGTCAGGTTAACGTCGCAGAATGGGTCTCGGGCCGGTGATATTGTGTCGTTCCGGCAGGTTGTCGGGAACACGTTGGAACAGGTGACTACTCAGGTGACCGGCGATGGCGCCGGTGAGAGATTTGCGACTCAGGAAGCTAAAACTAACTCGCCTGCGTCTAATCCAAGGGTCTATACTCTTGGGCTGTGCACGCCGGATCTTTCCGACAACAACGATTGTAAGACGTGCCTAACAAATGCTATTCAAGAACGGATTTCATCGTTTGGGGGAAATAAAAGCAGCATCACCCCAATCTGTAACGTGAAGTATGAGTTGTTCTCTTCCTACAATCGCACAGCCCCCTCTGCTCCTCCGCCACCTCCGCCGCCTCCGCCGCCTCCGCCGCCTCCGCCACCTCCGCCACCCAATACTACCACCACTCCTGTTACAACTACAGGTACAACACTCACATCTGATCCTTTAAGGTTGTCGTGTAGTTGTCTTCTTGTTAAGATTAAGTACTTTATCACTATGCTAAAACTGGCAAATTATTCGGTCAATCCGGATCCACCTTGTAAGGTGGACCTGAGTCTAAAAATATACTATCGAGAAAATTGTAATTTATTTATTTCATAATATGTCAATTATTAATGTAATTTCTAAATTTTAGTAGTGTAAATGTTACTTCTCAATTTTTACAACGGTACATATAGTGTTCTCCCCTAATGTAAATGTTGTCCTTCATTTTCCAAAACGGTACATATACTGCCTCTCTCGTACAGTACGAGAGGGGAAATGTACCGTTTCAAAATTGAGAGGCAACATTTACACCACTAATAATTGGCATATTATAGAGAGGGCATTAGTTACAATTTTCTAGTCACTAATTACTGGACTTAGCCCTCCACGTCTCTCGTCCAATACTTAGACTAATGCAAAATTTTGAGTGTGGGGTATCTCTGTTGATGCAGAAAACAGGGGAAGTTCTTCTTCAAAAGTGATTATTGCCATTGTAGTTCCGATCACTGGGATTATACTCCTCACTGCAATCTTATGCTTTGTAAGAATTAGAAATGCGAAGAAACAACATACTAGATTACAGAAAACAGGTAAAGAACAAGATTGATTGGGATCTAATGTTCTCCAAACTTGTTTGTGTTACAATGGAGTTTTGTAACCTCCAACTTTCCTGTAGATATGGATGGAGTTTCAGCTGAAGAGTCCTCACAATATGATCTTGCTATGGTTAAAGCTATTACAAATGATTTCTCCCTTAAATGTAAAATTGGGCAAGGTGGATATGGTTCTGTATACAAGGTAAAGTCTTTGGCTCGATCTATAGCATCAAATTATATATGCTCGTTTAAGTCTTTTATAATGATTTGTTGAATATTGATACTTAGGGAATGCTTCCCAACGGACAAGAAGTAGCAATAAAAAGACTTTCAAAAACTTCAAGACAAGGAGCTCAAGAGTTCAAGAATGAGGTTGAAGTAGTTTTCAAGCTTCAACACAGAAATTTAGTTAAGCTATTGGGATTTTGCTCCGAAGGAGAAGAAAAGATACTCATCTATGAGTTTGTGCCAAACAAAAGTCTCGACTACTTTTTATTTGGTTAGTTTCATAATTCAAAACTTTTATTAGTATTCCTTTATATTCATCATGATTCACCAATAGAGTAATTTGGATATATATTTTGAAATATTCAGATGTTGACAAACAATATCTATTGGATTGGTCAAGACGTTACAAGATTATAAGAGGAATAGCACGAGGACTACTCTACCTTCATGAAGATTCTCGTCTTAAAATCATACATCGTGATCTCAAAGCAGGCAATATACTCTTAGATGCAAATATGGATCCCAAAATAGCAGATTTTGGCTTGGCAAGAATTGTAGAAGTTGATCAAATTGAAGGAAATACAAACAGAATTGTGGGAACATAGTAAGTTATATATGCTTCTTAATCATTTGAAGTTATCTGCATTATTTGTTGACAATAGCATATATATTTACATTTAGATGTGCCCAATTATCATTGCAAAAATGTAATTATTACTAAAATTTGAAACACCATTTTCAACCATATATATACTAATGTATTTTGCATTGATGTGTATATTGTTTTTGTAGTGGTTACATGTCTCCCGAATACGCAATGCACGGAGAGTTTTCTGTGAAGTCTGATGTTTTCAGTTTAGGCGTCATACTTTTAGAGATTATTACTGGAAAGAAAAACCGCAACATCTCCAAAGGAAATAGAACAGTGGACCTTCTTGGCTATGTGAGTAGAAACTAACTATACTTCCATATATTAAATACATCTATTTTTCTATATGCCAAGTTCATTACATTTTGTTGTGAACCCACCCATCATAGTATATTGCAGCTAGCCAACACTTATGAACATCAAAGTTGTAATTAATGTTGCAGGCTTGGGAATATTGGAGGGATGATACACCATTGGAAATACTAGATCCGGTTCTCGGGGAGTCCTATAATGTGAACGAAGTCATCCAATGTATTCACATTAGTTTGTTATGTGTTCAAGAAGTTGCAGCTGAAAGACCTACAATGGCCGAGGTAATGTTGATGCTGAGTAGTTATTCTTCTAATAGATGGTCGGCACCTCGTGAACCTGCATTTTATCATGGTGGAAGAGAGGAAATTCCGAAAGAACAACCGGAATCAGAACAATCTGTGAGCATAAATGAAGTGACAATTTCTCAACTTCATCCGAGATAAGGGAGAGTATGGTGGAAGTGTGAAGTTTAAATATGCATAACTGCACAAAATGAGATAGGTTAAGTGTAGATTATATTGCATATAATTTTTTAAAGGCTTATTTTCAAAGTACTACATTGATAAATTTTGAGACTAATAATTATGATGAAAGATACTCCAGAATTGAATTGAATTGAAATCTTTTTGAATTACTTCAATTTGAAGTTCGAATCTTAATTTCTTCTCCTAAATACGGCATATTGAATCTTTGAGTTAAGTCCGTGGGCAAACTGTACCATTGAACTACATAACCTATTGAGCCGAATGGTATTATCTCAAGATTTATAACTGCGCTTGTGTATCCCGAACTGTAACTTTTCTTTGCCTTTTTTACTCGGGTGCTCCACCATTGTTGTTTAACAAAAAGCTCGATGAAGTTGTAGTTTAAAATAGTCAACATTAATTAAGTTAAAAAATTAAGTCTTACAAATAGATATTCTTTATAAATAAGTAAGACTATGTATTCTTTTGAGAATAAATATGAAATTTGTAATGATTTGCATTATACAAATGTTATATATGACTATATGAGTTATGAATTTTTTCAAGTGAAGTGAAAATGGTGAAGTTGAAATAATTTTAAATGTTAAAGTTATTATATGTTGAACTCACCTTGTTGATATTTATGTGGAAAAATTATTCTTTAACAAATGCTAGTTTGAATATATTTTTTGCAAATGAGATTAATTTCTTTCAAGAATATTATGCGAAACTTGTGATGACTATGTTGTTCAACTTGAAGTAGCATGTAAACATCATTATTTTTGTGGCTTACTGCTAATGAGGTAACCAAGTTTGTTGAAATATATAATTAAGTGTAGAGTTACTATAAAATTTCACAAAGCAAATTTGCAAAACTCAGTCCACAAAAGAGCCAATGTTGAGCACCAAAGACCAATATGGGTAAGAGATCAAATACTTTTGAGAAAAGTAGTTTTTGGGGTAATTAATTAGCTTCTTATATTTCTTCTTTATAAGTCTCATCCGAGAATAACCATAAAAGAAAATGTTTAATGTTAAGCCTGAAAATCTCAAGAGAATTATTTGTGAGTAAATAAAGTACTCATCAAAGTGTACATAAGTTTGATCGAGATGATCAACTTACTTTAATAGAGAATGCTAATTATGAGGTTAGTCGTTGAATTATTGATGGAATGACTTAAAAGTCAAGAAGTGGTGAATTCATGGTGGATCCCACTTGTGTGGTCAAACAAAACCATGAAAAGAGTCACAAAGTACGTAGTACACTTATTAATCATTCATGTGATGTATGTACTTGTGAGGTTGAGCTACAGCTCTTAGTAAATTTATAATCTTACGAGACGGGTGGTCCTATTGAGAAAAACTTACAGCACGTTTGGTTCACAGAATGAATTTTGAGGTAATAGGAATGCTATTCCATAAGGAATGGAATAGGCAAGGAATAGAATAGGAATTGTATTCTATTGTTTGGTTCGCGGAAGGAATAGACTTTAGGAATTATATTACAGTGTTTGGTTGATTTAAGGAATAGAAATGAAATATGCTTTAAAAGACATAAATACCCTTATAAAAATATGTGATGGTGGTGGTGGTGGTGGTGGCGGCGGTGGTGGTGGTGGTGGTGGTGGTGGCGGTGGTGCTGCTGGGTGGTTGTTCTGGTGGCGGTGCCGGTGGTGGTATTGGCGGTGGTGGCGGTGGCAGTGGTGTGGGTGACAGCAGTGGTGGTGACGGTGACGGTTGTGGCAGTGGTGGTGGGGGCGGCGACGGTTGTGGCGGTGGTGGTGGTGGTGGTGGCGGTGGTGCTGCTGGGTGGTGTTTCTGGTAGCGGTGGTGGTGGCAGCGGCGGCGATGGTGGTGGCGATGGTGGTGGTAGTGGTGGTGGTGGTGGCGGTGGCGGTAGTGGTGGTGCTGGGGTGGTAGTGGTGGTGGTGGCGGTGGCGGTGGCAGTTGTGGGGGCGACAGTGGTGGTGGTGATGGTGACGGTTGACGATGATGGTTGTGGCAGTGGTGGTGGGGGCGGTGGCGGTGGTGCTGCTAGGTGGTGGTTCTGGTGGCGGTGGTGGTTCTGGTGGCGGTGGTGGTGGTGGCGGCGGCGACGATGGTGGTGGCGGTGGTGGTGATGGTGGTGGTGGCAGTGGTAGTGGTGGTGGTGGCAATGGCAGTGGTGGGGGCGGTGACGGTTGTGGCGATGGTGGTGGTGGCGGCGGCAGCGATGGTGGTGGCGGCGACGACAGTGGTGAAATAGGATAAATTTATATATATGATAATAAAATTAGGTTAAAGAAAGGGGTAAAAAAGGAAATAGATTCTAAAATCTATTCCTGAGCGTTCAGTAATAGGCTAATACCAGGGGGGGCCCTAGTAATAGCTATTACCTTATTTGAGGTAATAGGCTATTACCAGGAATATTATTCCTGGTAATAGAAATGGTTACCAAACAACGGAATAGGCCTATTACTGGGAATGCTATGCCATTCCCGGCCTATTCCGTGAACCAAACGGGCCATTAATGAATTCACCACTTAAAAGTTGGGAGGGTGAGCATAAAATGTTCTTAACGATTTCATACTCTAATTTTGGTAGTCTATATTAAGATAGACTTAATGAGATCACCAACATGAGTGAAAAGGGTAAGCCGCATTTAATGAAAGATAATGGGCTATCTTTCTAAAGCATTTATGAGCAACTCGAAGTTCAGTTGGGCTAAATACATATGTAATTTTTCGTGGAACTTACATAAGATCTAATGTGTGATGCGTGTCATTTGGGTTTAAACCTATAATCGAAGAGTTCAAAATTCGTTCACTAATTACATCGGAGGATACCATTGCATATATCACTACGTGCCAATTCAAGATTCGTTCAATAACACTTAAGAGTCAAACCTTTATATTAGCTACCCTAGAGAATAGCCATTGTGTACATAGGTTAGCTAGTAAGATAATTGTAAACTTTTTATATTAAATTACTCCGTATAAGATTTTTTTTAAATGCAACAAGCCAACAAAGAAGAAAATAAATTACATAACTCTTGATTTAACAACTTTAATTAAATCAACAAAAAGAAGATTTCAAAACCTGACCAGGGCAAGTTAATGCCATTGTGTGGGGAGGAGAGAACTAGAAATCCCCAGAATGAGGTGCACAAAAGGATGTGTGGCTGCTGGGATTCGAGCCCAGGTCTCCACGGCCACAACGTGAAATTCTTACCACTAAACTACAACCACAAGATGTAAACAATCATCGATAAATATTCCTTCATCCATGCTTAAGATAACTATAAGTTTGACTTAGTTCCAAATTTAGTCATCTAACTATTACAAACTACTAAATTTAGTCTTGGATTGTTGAATCCTTTCCAATTTAATCCACTGTAAATTTTTCCCTATTAACATTGAGGGTGAAATTATAGTTGCTATGATAAGAAAATTAGGGTTTTGTTTGTTCCTACGTGTTAGAAACAATTGCCGCGATGAAAATGGTGGATTACGATTGTAGATTTAAGATCTAAGAACTTAAATTGTGAATGAGTGCTAGTTGGAGAACTAAATCCGAAATTAACTCTTACGTTGTGTTTGATTCAAAAAATAAAAATAAAGGGAATAAAATATAATTCAAACAAGAACAGAATAAGATCAAAAAAATATATATATGAATACTATTCTACTGAATTTATTACATGTTCATCAGAAAGTATTACATTGCTACAAAAATATTACTTTCTTCTTTTTAAAAAATTACATATTTACTGAAAAATATTACATTTTTATTTAAAACTATTACTTTAAAAAAAAAATTATATGTTCTCATTAAAAATTATTACTTTTTTTTCCTCTTAAAAGTATTATTTTTAATTAAAAATATTACATTTTTACTAAAAATATATTAAATTTTCCCTGAAAAGTATTATTTTTTATTTGGAAAGTATTATGTTATTATTGAAAAGCATTATATGTTTGTTAATAAGGCTTTGTTAATTGGCACCCTTAGCTGAAAAGCTAACTAAAAGTTGAATGCTAAAAAGCTATACCTAGTAGCTAATAAGCTTTTTTTTTCTTTTTTTGAATGCTACTAGCTCTATTACATTGTAGTATCTGTTCATATACTTTCTCAACCTATTGAAACACAAAGAGCTAATAACACCTCCACTGAGGCTCGAACTCACAACCTTCCAAGTGGAAGTCCAACCCGGATACCATTGGACCACATAGTCCTGGTTAGTAGCTAATAAGCTAATTAATTGAAATTAAAATATTTGGTAAAAATAATTATTGAATTAGCTATAATAAGTATAAAAAGACATAAAAGAATAAACTAATATATTAGAATTTTGATTAACGAAAGATAGATGATGCCATTTTTATAATTTTATTAATTAATAAAGACAAAAAAAAAGGAAAAAAATAAATTAAAAGTCATGAGCTCATTTTGAAACACTACATCAAGTAACATTTCAAAATAATCTATTATTTTAAATTTCATGTTTTACCAAACAGATCTTATAACTTATTTATAGTTTAAAATAAATTGTAAGCTCTAAAATAAACTCTATCAAAGCCTAAATATTATATCTTAACGGAAAGGTATTAATTTTCTTTGAAAATTGTTTTTTTTTTTTTCTCTTGAAATGCACTTTAATTTGTATCAATCTTTTATTGAAAAGTATTTTATTTTTACTAAAGAATACTAATTATTTTTGTTGATAAGCACGTATGTATTACATTTTCACCAAAAAAATAAATTATATTTTCCATTGAAAGTAATAAATTTTTGTTAGAAAGTACGGAGTAGTATTAAATTTTCATTGTAATAAAGTAACATTTTTCACCTTAAATTTTTTTTTTTTTTTCTAGAAGTGAATTACATATTTGTTTAAAAGTATTACATTGTTTAAAATTGAGTACCACACAGACATTATTGTTTATGATATTTCAAACCGATTATTACATGCAAATAGGCCAATGAGTGATGACCGACTGATCGGAGTGAGTGATGACCGACTGATCGGCTCTAAGCATATCCTCTAGTTCCCATGCAAATAGGACAATCTTGTACTCACTTAGCGTTTGTAAGATTGCCGCATTGATCTCTTTAGCTAATCTCGTTCCTAGCTAGCATAACCTTTATTTCCAGTCGAGAGGTTTCTAGGGCTACTACCTCCTCTAACTATGCTACAGGTTCTGGTCGTTCTCTAGATTCCTCTAACTTGGCTTGCTCAGTAATATAATGGCATGGAATTGTAAATCCCGTTCCACCATCTGGCGATACGTCAGGATATAACAAGACCTAGCTAAATGTCAATCGCTTCTAGCAACCCCTACTCTTTCTAGCGTCCGAATCTTGTCGCATAAGGATCACATTATAGGTGGAGTTCAATCTGAAAACCACAATTTCCATGTCTAATTTTCGTACTCTGGGGTACTGTGCCCTATCTAAACAAGTAAGCTAACACATCCTTCAGCTTCAACATTGTCACCGGTGAACCCAGCTAGAGGGGTCCTAACCGGTTGGAGCTGATCTCTTACTAGCCCTAGCGTGTTGAAGGTGTCAATGTATATGATGTTCACACTACTTCCTTTATCCACGAATACCCCTCGGGCGACGGTGCCATTAATGTCTATCGCTATTAAAATGGCATCTTGGTGTGGTACCGCGCCTATGGGGTGGTCCTCATCAATAAAAGTTATCGGATTCCTCAACTTTTCTTTGGTATGGCTGGGTATTGTACAGCTCCTATATATAGCTCTTTTTTTTTCTTTTTTCTTTTTTTCTTTATAAAGTCTAATTTATTTTTACCTATTTTTGTTATTTATTATAAATGTACTGTATAATAATAATAATAATAATAATAATAATAATAATAATAATAATAATAATAATAATAATAATAATAATAATAATATTATTATTATTATTATTATTATTATTATTAGAATACATTTATAATACATAACTGCTCTTTAATTACCTTTATTACTCAAGTTTTCTATTATTATTGTTTTAAGCGTTTGAGGAAATTTCTCAAGATATTTGTTTAGTGGATAAAAAATTTCATTGAAGACTTGCTTTGGATTGAGCCCATGGTTGACGAAGGGTGTTTCATCTGCTTGATTGCATGCATCACATGAACTGCTACTTCACAGAGATATGAACTGAAAAGTAAATATATAGCAAAGAGACAATGCAAGGCAGGAGTTGTACACCAAAATGAACATTAAAATGTATCAAAAGTCAAAGTCTTCCAAAGATGGGCCAACATGTCAGTTTGAACTCTTCTTCGTATTATGTCTTCGTTTTCTCCACTTATTTAGCTCTGTACGCAATGTTTTGTGAATTGTGACAAGCAATGTGGACATAATTATTACCTCATTTATTTCCCTTAGCTTCAATAATTACTCTCATATGAAGTACTCCGTATTATTTACCCACACTAGCAAATTAAAGATCCACGACCATGTAGTTCAAAAGTTAGCTGAACAAAAAATAAAAATAAAAATCTGGAGCTACCCCACCTATTTAATCGACAATTGGCTTGATAATCACAATCTGACTCCTATCCTTATGGGAGTTGTTTATTAATCTTTTCAATTTAAATCAGTTAAATAGTGATAAACTAGATTAATTTACAGTTAGTCCTTTGTTAGCTAGGACATAAGATGAGATTTACACATAATATACCTTCGTGTAGATTTTTTTTTTTTTTTTTTTTTAAATAGTTAGTTGAACGTACATGGCAAAAGTACATACAAGCTTGATTTACTGTTGCAATTAATTAACAAATTTTGTAAGCCAAAAAATATCAATTCAATCAATTTTTTTTTTTTTTTTTTTTAATTTCCATCACCTTATATACACATTGTAGTCTTATTACAACACCACTAAATTATAATTCTAATTCAACTATGTTTCATTGGACAATATACACTCAAATATATGAAACTATTATTCAATTCCATTTTATATACAGTGTAATTTCATTTCAACAAAACTAAAGTATCATTTCAATACAACTACGCATTTTTATTTGACAATATACACTCAATATATGAGACATGTTATTCAGTTTCATTTTATACATACTGCAGTTTCATTTCAACCCCAATAAAATATCATTTTAATTTAATTACAGTTTCATTTTTTATAATAATAACACAATATGCGAGACAAGTTATTCAATTTCATTTTAGATACACTATAGTTTCATTTTGTTCTGAACGCACCAAAAATACGAGATTTGTTAAAACTTAACGGCTACCGTTTCTTTACTTAAAGGAACGGTGCTGTTTCCGGAGCATAGATCATGGTCCACCGTATAACGACCGTAATATATTGTGTTAATAAATTATGTGTCCTTCAATTTATTTACGGGTACATAATTTATTAACTAAAGATACATAATATGTTAATTACAAACACATAATTTTCAAAAAATAATAACATATGTCATTTTATACTTGAATGAAATTTTTATATAATAATTTAATAAATTAAATAGTCTGTTGGAATTTGGATTGTCAAATTTGGCAAATTATGTTGTGAGCACGTGCTTACCATGCACATGGTGCACACAAATCTATATCCATAATTTTTATACTGTAGATCCATAATTTTCTAGACTCTCGGTGAGCTAAAATTATGAATCTAAAGTATAAATTTTAGCTCACTGAGAGTCTCGAAATTATGAATCTACAGTATAGAAATTATTGATATAGATCCGTGGTTAAAAATTATGAATCTAAAGTATAAATTTTAGCTCACCGAAAATCTAAAAATTATGTATATACAGTATAGAAATTATGGATACACAATATAAAAATTATGGATATAAATTTATGCACACCATGTAAGGTGAGCACGTGCTCACAGCATAACAATTGGTCAAATTTGTTCTTCCGCGTAAGATTGTCCGCTTTCACTCCTGTCATCATCAATGCATATTTTTCCATAACGTTACTTCGCAGCCAGTTCGTTTGTTGAATACTCCGTAATAAAGAAGTATAAAACACAAGAAATTAAAACCTGGGAAACAACAATGAGGATAAGAATGAAAATGGGCAATGACGGCTAAATTATTCAGATTGTTCGTTTGGTAATCATAAAATTTTAAGTGGGTAATGATCTAGTGGCGTTCTTGTGAGCGGATTAGCTATGGACAAACTAAATTAATTTACCTCATTATGATCATTTGTTAGTAATTAGAGATTTAGAGTCCTAAGGTGGTGTTTATCTAATGCATGGCAAATTATATCCGCTGGAAATAAAATTTATGCTAGGAACGAAATTAGCTAAAGAGATCAATGCGGCAGTCTTACAAACGCTAAGGGGCCGTTTGGTTCAGGTCATCTTAGATTACCTAGGTAATTTAAGTCTGATAATGTTATATTACATTGTTTGGTTCAAGTTATGAGATTATCTGGTAATGTTATATTACCTGAAAGCTTATGTGACGGTAATGTTTCAAGATAATGTGATTACCCCCATTTTCTTAGGTAATCTTAGATTATCTTGAATTATTCCAACTTTGCCCTTGTTAACTAATAATAATAATAATAATAATAATAATAATAATAATAATAATATGTTTATATATATATATATATATATATATATATATATATATATTGAGGACATTATAGTAAATTGATCCATATAACATAAAATATAACCTTTAACTAAACAAAGTAATATTATATTACACAATCCTAACCAACACACATCAAGTTATCTTATATTCTCAAAATCTCACATTACCTTCCTAAAGGTAATCCTATTACCTGGATAATCCAAGATTCCGTGAACCAAACACCTAAGTGAGTACAAGGTCGTCCACACTTTCATTCACATTTATCATAGTCACTTAGACAACTAAGATCCATATCGATCAACCAATTACTAACATGTACTACATTCATTAATATATTTCTATAATTAGTCTAATGTCCACTACCAAAACATCCTCATTCGTTAAGTTTTTTTTGTTGGTTTTTAGGTTGCTAAGTAGGAGAAAAGAGAGGGGAAATGTGAGAAAGGAAAAGGAAAAAAAAATTGACAACTAAAAAATTAAAATAAAATAAGCCGCCGGCGCGTGGTGTGCACATGCCTGGCTGGATGCTTATGGTGCGCCTCACGCGCACAAAAGGCAATTTTTTCTTTTCTTTCAAAATCTGGGGATGCTCTCAATTACGAAATTGAGTACCTACCACACATGCATTATTTTGTTTGAATATTTCAAACCGATTATTAACTACTCAAACACGTTTTATTGAAATTCCTTGCCCTGTCCAGAGTCACTTTTTCCTAGAGATATTACCTTTCAATTTATATATGTTCCAAATCTCCTTTATATGTGGGTGTTCTCCTGAACACTACCATTCAAAAATAATAAGAATCATGCATCCTCTTCCTCCTCCACTCAGATGCTTTCGGCTGGGCTACACCCTCTGCATTTTCTTGCTCATCACCCTATTCATCGGAGCTACCTCCCAATTATTATCATTAGTACCTCCCAGTTTTGCCTGTTCCGACACAACTTATACTCCTAACAGCACATTTCAAGCCAATCTTAAATCCCTTCTCAACATCCTTTCAACCAATAGCACCCACGAAAATGGTTTCTACAATTACTCCGCCGGTGGGCGCGACAACTCTGAGGACACCGCGTACGGCCTGTTCATGTGCCGGGGTGATGTCTCACCCGAAGATTGCGGGGCGTGTGTAAGAAATGCTGCTGTCATAGAGATATTTCGGGTATGCCCCAACCAAAAGACTGCTGTTGTCTGGTTCGATTTCTGTATGTTGCGTTACTCCAACAGTTCTATGTTCGGGAGAGCCGACCAGCAGCCTGGGAGGATTGTATATTTGACAAAGAACGATTCTCAGCCAGATAGGTTCATGGAGGTTGTCGGAAACACGTTGAATGAGGTGGCCACTCGAGCGGCCGCCGGTCGATCCGGCAAGAAATTTGCGACTCTAGAAGCTAACTACACTGCAGCTGAGAGACTCTACAGTCTTGGGCAGTGCACGCCTGATCTTTCCGATTTGGATTGTGAGAGTTGCCTGAGAGCTGCAATCGGACAACTGCCCAAATGTTGTTATTCATCACCGGGTGTAACTATTGTCCTCCCAAGCTGTTATGTTAGGTATGCGGTGAATAATCCCTTCTACACTAGCACAGCCGCCCCTGCGCCACTACCGGCCGCCGGTCCTCTCACACCTGCTACCGGTGAAGGTATAGTAAAACTTCTCTATTGTTATACCATGCATTGTGAGCCCTGGTCAAAAACTTATATGTCTTTCAATTAACATATTTTTTAACATCATTTTGTACACCTAAAAAAATGAAAGTATATGACATGATAATAACTACAAACACATAAATTGTTAATTACAGAAACAAAATATATTAGTTGCAAACATATAATGAGATGTTTGTTAACATGTATGTGTTTTATCTACCATGTACTTTCAATTGTTTACAAATACAGAAACAATTAATTATAGAAATAGAATGTGTAAATGTGTAATGCAATCATTATTCCATGGACCTTGACCCACACAAATATGTGAATTATGAATAAAAAATATATTTTTAATTAATATATTAAACGTAAATTATTTGTAAAGTACATTATATATGTACAAAAGTATATTATTTTAAATTATATTTTTTGAGTACTAAATATATATTATTTATATATTATCGAATAATATATTTTCAATATAATATTAAAAATGTACATTTATTTTATGTTTTACAAAAAATTTGTTGTTATAATACATATGGACAAAAAAATATTTTTATAAATTAAAAGATTGAATTCAAGTTATTTACTAGTCTAACTCATAACCTTATAAATTTATACTTTTCTCTCAAATTTTTTTTTTTTAGACTCTGGTAACAACTACAGGTAAAACACTCACATCTGATCCTTTGTTGTCATAGAGTTGTCTTCTACTCTTCTTGTTAAGATTTAGCGCATTATCACTGGTCTAAAAATTTTCTTATATCATCACATTTTTAAGAAACATGACGTTGAACTTGAGCCTTCAATTAATAGATTTAGGCTCTGTTTGGCAAACATAGCTGGAAAGCTATAAGCTAGGAGCCAGGGACGGAGCCAGAAATTCGATTGAGGGGGGGCGAAGAAGTAGTACGGATTCAGAAATTTTTTCCAGTAAAAGCGAAACATTAAAACAAAAGAGATAATTTAAAAAAAAAAAAAATTACCTAAGATTTCTTTATATAATCATCACTTAAAAAATATAGTTGTAAATATTGTTGGATATGTGCGAAAAATAAAACACATCAAAACTTTATAAAAATATTCATAACATAATATGAAACATAATTAATTTGATAAAATAATTTGAATAGAAAACACATATTAAATATTTTCTTTATATAATCATCACTTAAAAAATATAGTTGTAAATATTGTTGGATATGTGCGAAAAATAAAACACATCAAAACTTTATAAAAATATTCATAACATAATATGAAACATAATTAATTTGATAAAATAATTTGAATAGAAAACACATATTAAATATTAAAAAAGTGGCCATAGGGGAAGGACTCAAAAATATGTTAATGTAAAGATTTGAACCCATGACCTTTCCCATTAACAAACACATACCTTACCAATTACTCTAACTCCTTACTTGTTAAAATTTACTAATTTGTTTATACTAATACTAACACCTATACTATATATACATATATACATACAAATATTATATATGGGGTGGGGGTGGGGTGAGGGGGGGCAGCTGCTCCCCCTCTACCTCCGTCCCTGCTAGGAGCTGAAAGCTGAAAAGTTATAAGCTCGGAGCTGAAAACTGGAGAGTTGTTAAGCTAGTTGTTATGATTGAAAGTGTTTGGTAAAATTAGTTTTTTGATAAGCTAATAAATGTAAAAAGACTAAAAAGAACATCTTCATAAAATTTAAATTAGTTTGTTTACATATTAAAATTTAACATTTTGTCTTTAAAAAAAATTAACATTTGAAATAAAACTATTAGCATAATCATGATCTAGCATCTCATAATGAAGTAGCAATATTGTTGCAAATCTCATAATAATAAGAGTAAATACCCAAAATGGTCCCTCGACTATAGCTAAATTCACAAATTGGTCCTCAACTTTCAATTTCACCCAATTAAGTCATTAACTTTGTAGTTTTAACACAATTTGGTCCTCTGTCTATTTGACCGTTTGTTGACTGTGATTTTTGAGGATATATATGTAATTTCATGGTTCATCGTCGGTTTTTTAAGGTTCCGGTTGTATTTCCAGACCGCACTGTTACATTTGAATCCACTGTAGAAAGCAATCTACCAAACCCGGTCACCTTCTTCATCATCCCTTTGGATTCAATGTAGTTGAATTCGTACTAGAGCGAAGAAGACGACGTGTTTCCGAACCGGTGCAACGTCATCCTGGAGGCCTCCACGTGCTTCGACGAGAGCTGAAGGTTCTTCTGGAGATCGTCGATACGGTCAACAAACGGTCAATTAGATGGAGGACCAAATTGTGTTAAAACTACAAAGTTAAGGACTTAATTGGGTGAAATTAAAAGTTGAGGACCAATTTGTGAATTTAGCTATAGTCGAGGGACCATTTTGGCTATTTACTCTAATAATAATAATAATAATAATAATAATAATAATAATAATAATAATAATAATAATAATATTTGCGGTGAAAGGTGCGTATACAAGAGAAGAGAAAAGGGTTTTAATTGGGAAGTGTAAATCATGTCATTTCTTTAAAATAATAAAGATAAATATGGAAAAAAAAGTTAGGAAACTATGAGCTTATTTTGAAACGCTACCTTAGGTAGCGTTCCAAAATAAGGTCTTATTTTGGAAACATTAACAAACAGAGCTTAGATAGCGTTTTAAAATAAGATCTTATTTTAAGCTAGGAGCTTATTTTGGAAACATTAACAAATAGAGCTTATAGCTTATTAGTAACATTAACAAACAGAGTTTATAGCTTATTAGTAACTTACTTATAGCTTATTAGTCAAACAGAGCCTTAACCCTACACGGATCTCTCTGCCCAACACTTACACTGATGCAAAATTTTGAATGTGGGGTATCTCTGTTATGCAGAAAACAGGGGAAGTTCTTCTTCAAAAGTGATTATTGCCATTGTACTTCCGATCACTGGGATTGTACTCGTCACTGCAATCTTCTGCTTTGTAAGAAGTAGAAATGCGAAGAAACGACATACTAGATTACAGAAAACAGGTAAAGAACAAGACTGATTGGGATCTAATGTTCTCTAAACTTGTTTGTGTTACAATGAAGTTTTGTAACCTCAAACTTTCCTGTAGATATGAATGGAGTTTCAGCTGAAGAGTCCTCACAATATGATCTTGCTATGGTTAAAGCTATTACAAATGATTTCTCCCTTAAATGTAAAATTGGACAAGGTGGATATGGTTCTGTATACAAGGTAAAGTCTTTGGCTCGTTCTACAACACCAAAGTATATATGCTCATTTAAGTCTTTTATAATAATTTGTTGAATACTTAGGGGATGCTTCCCAACCGACAAGAAGTAGCGGTAAAAAGGCTTTCGAAAAGTTCAAGACAAGGAGCTCAAGAGTTCAAGAATGAGGTTGAGGTAGTTGTCAAGCTTCAACACAAAAATTTAGTTAGGCTATTGGGATTTTGCTCCGAAGGAGAAGAAAAGATACTCATATATGAGTTTGTGCCAAACAAAAGTCTTGACTACTTTTTATTTGGTTAGTTTCATAATTCAAAAGTCAAAACTTTTATTAGTATTCCTTTATATTCATCACGATTCACTAGTAGAGTAATTTGGATATATATTTTGAAATATTCAGATGTTGACAAACAATATCTACTGGACTGGTCAAGACGTTACAAGATTATACGAGGAATAGCACGAGGACTACTCTACCTTCATGAAGATTCTCGTCTTAAAATCATACATCGTGATCTCAAAGCAGCTAATATACTCTTAGATGCAAATATGGATCCCAAAATAGCTGATTTTGGCTTGGCAAGAATTGTTGAAGTTGATCAAATTGAAGGAAATACAAACAAAATTGTAGGAACATAGTAAGTTATCCACTTATGCTTTTAACTTTTTAATCATTAGAAGTTATCTGCATTATTTGTTGACAATAGCATATATTTACATTTAGATGTGCCCAATTATCATTGCAAAAAAATGTAATTATTACTAAAATTTGAAACACCATTTTCAACCATATATATACTAATGTATTTTGCATTGATGTGTATATTATTTTGTAGTGGTTATATGTTTCCTGAATACGCAATGCACGGAGAGTTTTCTGTGAAGTCTGATGTTTTCAGTTTAGGCGTTATACTTTTAGAGATTATTACTGGAAAGAAAAACCGCAACATCTCCAAAGGAAATAGAACAGTGGACCTTCTTGGCTATGTGAGTAGAAAATATACTTCCATATATTAAATACATCTATTTTTCTATATGCCAAGTTCAATACATTTTGTTGTGAACCCACCCATCATAGTATATTGCAGCCAACACTTATGAACATCAAAGTTGTAATTAATGTTGCAGGCTTGGGAATATTGGAGGGATGATACACCATTGGAAATACTAGATCCGATTCTCACAGAGTCGTATAATGTGAATGAAGTCATCCAATGTATTCACATTAGTTTGTTATGTGTTCAAGAAGTTGCGGTTGAAAGACCTACAATGGCAGAGGTGATGTTGATGCTGAGTAGTTATTCTTCTAATAGATGGTCAGCACCTCGTGAACCTGCATTTTATCATGGTGGAAGAGAGGAAATTCCGAAAGAACAATCGGAATCAGAACAATCTGTGAGCATAAATGAAGTGACAATTTCTCAACTTCATCCGAGATAAGGGAGAGTGTGGTGGAAGTGTATGTGAAGTTTAAACATGCATAACTGCAGAAAATGAGATAGGTTAAGTGTAGATTATATTGCATATAATTAATTTTTTAAAGGCATATTTTCAAAGTCCTACATTGATAAATCTTGAGACTAATAATTATGATGAAAGATACTCCAGAATTGAATTGAAATCTTTTGAATTACTTCAATTGGCAGTACCCAAATATTATTAGTTGTGTCGGTGTATCACACAATGGAGGTGTTTGGTAAATAGTTGTTAGCTGATTGAGTTAGTATGTTTGACTAGTTGATAGTATTAACTAATTGTAGAAAAATGTTTGGTAAATTAGCTCTTAGTTAATAGTTGATTATATGCAAAATGACTTTCTCAAAATGTTGATCGAAAAAGTTATTTTGAGCAGTTTTTTTTAATTTCAACATTTTAGAACAATAAACTGTTACAAAAAGTTAAGTAATCAAATGGTATTGTCTCAAGATTTATAACTGCACTTGTGTATCCCAAACTGCAGCTTTTCTTTGCCTTTGGCCCATTGTTACTCGGTTAAGTACTCCACCATTGTTTAACAAAAAGCTCGAGGAAGTTGTAGTTAATTGTCAACAGTAAATTAAAAATCTAAGTCTTGCAAATAGATATTGCTTAAGTAGTGTAATAATAATGTTGATTTAAATTATTATTTTTATAAATAAGTGGGGACTATATATTCTTTTGAGAATAAATATGAAATTTGTACTGATTTGCATTATACAAATGTTATATATGATTATATGAGTTATGAATTTTTTCAAGTGAAGAAAAAATTGTAAAGTTGAAACAACTTTAAATGTTAAAGCTATTATATGTTGAACTGACCTTGTTGATATTTATGTGGAAAAATTATTCTTTAACAAATGCCGGATTGAATATATTCATTGCATATGAGATTAATTTCTTTCAAGAATATTATGCGAAACTTGTGTCTATGTTGTTCAACTTGAAGTAGCATGCAAATAACTTTAAAGGGAAACCTTAGTGGTTTGGAGTAACCAAGTTTGTTGAAACATATTATGAAAAGGTGTACAAATAGGTCATTGAAATATTTGGGTGAACATCAATTGAGCCACCGAACTCGAATAAGCTCCAAATTGATCCATGAACCTGCAATAAAAATGCAATTAGCATTTTTAGCAGGTTGGTAATGATTAAGATGTCATGTGTATTTTTTATTTTTTATTTTATTATTATTATCTTACTAAGCATTTGATCCCAAAAAAAAAAAAAATAAATAAATAAAATAAAGTTAAACTATTAAGCTATTATTAGTATTTCCAGAATCATCCACATGATCTTTTCTATATAATTTATAGACTATTACATAAAGAATGTCCTTTTTTGTTCTCCCTACGTAAATTAGGGTTTCAAGGTTTCTCTTCGGCCTTTTGCTAGGGTTTCGGTTTTTCTTGGGTTTTCTCCGGCGAATCTCCGCTGCTTGTTTGCATTCTGCTTCGCTTCTCATGGCTACAACAGCGACGGAGAACGAGGTAGAATCGGGGAAGGAATGTGGGCAGGGGGTAGAATCGGTCCGAGACCGGTCGGAGAACCATGGTTAATTCCGGTGACGGGTTCCATAGGCGCCGGGGAATCCACGGTGGTTAGGGGTGTTTCGGTGGCTGGGGTTATGACGGAGGGCGGCCCGGCGGTGGTGGCTGTGTCGAAACGCCGAAGGGAATAATTGGATGAGTGTGGCCGACGGTTTGGAGGTGATGGGGAGGATGTTGCGATGTCTGATGTGTCAAAAAACTTGTCCATGGCGGGTTCTGGTTCCCAGACCCGCCTATCATCATGAGTACTCTAAGTTGGAACTGTTGTGGCTTGGGTAATCCACGTACAGTTCGGGAGATAGTGGAAATGGTGTCCTATAAGAAGCCCGATTTTGTGTTTATAATGGAAACTATGGTTGAACGGGTACACGCAGAACGTCTTCATATCAAGCTTGGTTTTGAAGGTTTATTTTATGTTGACAATGTTGGTTTGAGTAGTGATTTAGCGTTGTTTTGGAGGAAAAATAATATTGCGAAACTCCTGAGTTTGTCCAAGAATCATGTGGATGTAGAAGTTCGTGTTTGTGACAAAGTATGGCGAATGACGTGCTTTTATGGTTACCCTCGGCGAAGTATGAGGAGGGAATCATGGGAGCTCCTTAGTGGCTTGAGTAGTAGATCCCCGTTGCCTTGGGTGGTGATAGGGGATTTCAATGATCTCCTTTATCAGCATGAGAAGAAAGGGGGAAATCCGCACCCGAATAGTCTCCTTCGCGGCTTTGGGGAGACTGTGGATAGTTGTGGACTTGTACAGTTGGCCATGAGAGGCCATCAGTTTACCTGGGAAAAGAGTAACGGAACTAGTAACTGGATTGAGGAAAGGCTAGATAAAGTGCTGGCAACAGCTTCCTGAGGTGATTTGAATCAGCATGCCGGCGTGGAAAATTTGCAGACTCGTACATCAGATCACTTGGCTCTCTATCTTAATGTCGATGCATCACGCATGCAAAGGGGTAGGGGCCCGAGTAGCTTTAAGTTCGAAATGGCTTGGTTGTTGAACGAAGGGTGTAGGGAAGTGGTTGAGACTGCTTGGCAGGATGGGAGGACTGGGGGGTTGCTGAATTGTCAGCAGCATTGTGGTGACAGTCTAATGCGGTGGGGTGGTGAGCATTTTCAGAAATTTGGGGACCGCATAAAGCAATTACGTAAGAAACAAGAAGCAATTCGACACAGACGGGATCCGGGTGCGGTGGCCGAATTTCATGACCTGGAAAATCGGTTAACACAACTGAAAGCCCAGGAGGATACATTCTGGAGGCAACGAGCAAAGCAGCACTGGCACCGTGGTGCTGATGCCAACACAAAGTTTTACCACAGGTATGCTTCTGCTCGTAAGAAAAAAGAATTTTATTGATAGAATAAAGGGTGCTGATGGGATATGGGTTAAAGGGGAGGGTATGTGCTCCATTGTGCAGGATTACTTTAAAGATATTTTTGCCTCTAGCAACTCTACATGCAATGATTCTTTGTTTGATAATTTTGTCCCCCGGGTATGTAACAACTCAAAATTTTATTTTATAAATCCGATATTAAGAAATTCCAAATTAAAATAGCCATTTTCACTCCATTAAAAAAAATTTGCGATCAATTGGTGTTTGAATAAATTATTTTAGTCACATTTTAAATTAATTTGAAACCAAAATCTATTTTATTCGAAATTTCTAAGATTTTCGGGTACTTCGCGTACCAAGATTTAAATCGAGAAATCAATCTGAGTGAGACCGGGAGAATTCAGAAAGACTTTAAACAAGTGATCATCAAATCAACTTTTTGAGGAAATTCATTTTCAACCCCAAAGTATTCAAAGTTAGCATTTCTAGCCCTTGGTCCATGATACAAGGCCATGTTTGATATTTTAAAGATGTAAGCCAAAAGACCTTTTTGCCCGACACCAATCATTGGTGATCTACCTAGGGTTTTGCCCCCATATAAATAGAACCATTTCACCTTGCCTTCATCTGATCCATCTCTTTGCCTCTCCTCTCCCTAAGCTTTCTGTAAACAAAGAAGAAGCAAAGCAGTAAGTTTCTAACTTTCATTCTCATCCATCAATTTCCATTATTATTATTATTAGGGAAAAGGATCAAATAGGCCTTCGAACTTTAGCTTAAAAGTCAATTAGGCCCCTAAACTTTTTAAAGGTGCAATTACACCCATCAATAATTCATTTAAGTGCAATGAAGCCTAAAAACAAATTAATGACCTCCTATCACAGGTCATTAGGGTTCAGGCTACCATTTGGCGAATTTTCCGGCAAAAAAAAAAAAAAAGTGACTGGCAAAATTTTCGACAAAAGAAGTGACCGGCGAAATTTTCGGCAAATCTGGGTCGGTTGCTGGTCACTTTTTTTTTTTTTGTCTGAAAATTCGCCGGAAGGTGGCATGAACCTTAATGACCTGTGATAGCAGGTCATTAACTTGTTTTTGGGCTTCATTGAACCTAAATGAATTGTTGATGGGTGTAATTGAACCATTAAAAAATTTAGGGGCCTAATTGACTTTTAAGCTAAAGTTCGAGGGCCTATTTGACCCTTTTCCCTTATTATTATTATTATTGTTGTTGTTGTTGTTGTTGTTATTATATTTGCAACAATATTGCTCCTTCATTATGAGATGTTAGACCATGATTATGTTAATAGTTTTATTTCAAAATGTTAATTTTTTTTAGTGACAAAATGTTAAATTTTAATATGTAAACAAATTAATTTAAATTTTATAAAAATGTCCTTTTTAATCTTTTTATATTTATGGTATATTATTCCACTTAATTTTTTCCATTAGTTGCAAATTGGCAATCCAAATAAGCAATAAAAAGAAAGCATAAATGGTATATTATTCCACATCATTTTTCCATATTACTTTGTCAGTGGGTTCTTTGCATGGATGTGGTCAGCCTTACCATTTCCTACACAATATTTAATGACTTTGACTTTAAGTTGGTTTTGCATGACTTTTATCAATCATATATGAGTTAATGTATATGAGTCCTCCGAGTATAGTGATTTTGTCACTTTTAATTCTAAATTTTTAAATTGATCATTTGTGATCTTTCGACTTTCGACTTTCGAATTATTATCATTTGTGGTCTAAATTTATCAGCAATAGTTCTTTAAGTTTTAAAATTTAACCAATTGTAGTCTTCTAAAAGGACCATGGGTAATTAAAATTTGTTCCGGCGTATTATTTAAAATTTGTTTAAATTTTAATCATTAGAACAACTTCAGTCGTGTAAGATATTTAGTGATTTTTCACGGCTAAATATGAGAGGGAAAGAGATAAGAGAAAAGAATCTGACAAAAAATTTTTTAAAAAATTATATTTATCCACCCAATTAACGCATGCAGTGCCCGCTAGCTTTTTTTTTTCCCCATAAATACTGTTGTAATATTGTTTGTGCCCGTTGGCCTTTAGCTCTTAACCGGTGATTGCAGGATTGGATTACAATGTAAAGATAAAAGTGAAGTGAATGTAGAACAATAGACAAGGAGAACCAAGACAAGGAATTCTTATTCAACCATCTGTGTATCTTCCATACAACCATAACACATCTATATATAATATACAGATGTAACGGAAGACATAATGCAACCATTAATCACTTAACCGTTACATAATCAATACTAATAATGGCCACACTAAATACATATTTATAACACTCCCCCTTGGACATTATTTGGCCACGATCTTGCTTCATTAAAAACTTGCTAGGAAAACCCTGTGGGAAAAACCTAGACAATAAGAGAGTACAATAGAAAATATATTCATGCCTCATTAAAAACTTCATTAGGAAAACCACGTGGGAAAAAAACCTAGTTGAAGAAAAAAAGAGTACATGGTATATGTAAAAACATATATTGTATTGGTCGTCTCATTAAAAACCTTAACTTAAGAAAACCATGTGGGAAAAACTTAGTTAAGGGAAAAAGAGTACAACCATTAGTCTTCAAGGCATAATCGGCATAATCTTCAGGATTTTGGGGTTTGTCTACTGAAGCAATTATTTTTGCTACATTTCCCCATTTACATTATTGTTTCATACTCATAATTGGAGAAAACTAGTGAGAAAAAGAGTACATGATGTGTTGCAAATAGTGCACAACTGATAGTCTTTTATGACTTAATCCTCAGGATTTTACGTCCAATCTTCCGGATTGATTCGAGTAAATCTGAAGATAACAATCTTCAAGTTCTACATATATTTCATTGATGTTTACACCATAAAAATTGACTGAGATAATAAGTATGTCCATTATCAACTCTTTATTGAGCACATAATAGTACATATTATTCCTTCTATGTGAGGATAATAACCCCATTCGCAACTCTTTAAAAAGTAAATAATGGCACATAATGATACTAAAATAAATCCTCATTTTGGAAATTATAAATCCATTAGGGATTTTTCAAGATAAACTAGAGGATATATTTAGGATATTTTCAAGAGGAAACGATATTTAAGTTTCCTAATCACATATAACATTACTAGGCATGTTTATGATAATATATTTTCATACTTTGTTTTGGGGGAGAAAATACCTTTAGTCCATTTATTGACTATAAGAAAGATCATAGTTAGTAACTTACTAACTTTTATACTTCTTATTTTGTGATTTTCATTCATCACATTTTGAGAAAATCCATCAAGGATTTTAAACATAAGTAACAAGTTACCCGAATAAATATGTGATAACTATAACTATTAGCTACATATTTAATTTATTAACTGCTAGTTTTATCAAATAGCGGAATATAAAGCGATGACCAATATTGGGTCTCTGCGAAAACCCTCAACTCGCCTTTTATTAGCGAGTTTTGATTTGTATGTAAGATATATTAAATATAATATATTTAATATAATATATATTAAATATAATATAATATATCTATAATATATATTAAATATAATATATCTATATATTATATTTATATATATTGAGAAGAGAGAGAGAGAGGGGAATGAATAAAATGTTTTACTTGATGATTAATGAATGAACAATAGCAACCTATTTATACTAAAGGATAACCACAAATAAAGCTAAAAATTAGGATTAATGCTCCATGTAATGCTAATCCATGCTCCATGTTCTGCAGACCAACTACCACACTTCAATTGCTTGTTAACAAACTAACTTATTATTAATTACTTGGTTTAACAATTATAATAATAATATTATTATAACATTGCCTCCTTTAAACCAAAAGTGACACCATATTCATCAAAAGTGACATCACGGCTTATAACAACCTTTTTAGTTTCAGGATTGTATAGTTTATAAGCCTTTGAAGCGTCACTATAACCAATGAATATGCACTTCTCACCTTTATCATCCAACTTCTTTCTCAACGGATGTGGCACATGTGCATATGCCAAACATCCAAAAACCTTGAGATATTTGATAGAGGGTTTTCTCCCACTCCATGCTTCTTCGGGTGTCTTATCCCGGACACTCTTAGTTGGGCACCTATTCAACACATAGACAGCACAAGCAACAGCTTCTGCCCAAAAAGGTTTAGGCAGATTCTTGGATTTCAACATGCACCTCACCATATCCATGATAGATCTATTCTTTCTCTCAGCCACTCCATTTTGTTGTGGAGTGTATCTGGCTGTCATTTGGTGTTGAATACCCTTCTCCTTCAGAAAATTATCACAAGCAATATATTCTGTACCTCTATCAGTTCTCAAGATTTTAATCTCATAACCACTTTGCTTTTCAACAAAAGTCTTAAATTGTTTGAAAACATCACATGCTTCAGACTTTTGCTTCAGAAAGTAAACCCATGTTTTCCTACTGAAATCATCAATGAAAGTAATAAAGTATTTACAACCTCCATGTGAGGGAACCTCTAACAAACACAGGTCTGAGTGAACAATCTCCAACTGTTTTGTAGCTCTCCTTAACTTGCCCACGGGAAAGGGATCTCTATGCTTCTTCCCAATCACACAAATCTCACATATACGATTAGGGACATTCACAACAGGTAAATCAGAAACAAATTCCTTTCTCGCAAGATAGTGTAATCCAGAGAAATGCAAATGCCCAAATTGCATATACCATAACCAATTTTCATCACAAACTTCATAATTAAAGCAAGAAAGGAGAGTATGCTTAATTTTCAAAGGAAATAGTCGATTTTGGGACATATTTACCTTTGCAATCAAAACTCCCTTAGCATCTGCAACGGTGCAACACCCCTGAGCAATATCTATCTCATATCCTTTTTCTAACAACTGACCATACTCAACAAATTTTGGTGTAGTTCAGGAACATAGAACACATCGGATATAAAATTGTGAGTACCATCCTTCAATTGAATAGAGATTTTACCTTTTCCCAAAATTGGCACTTTTGACTTATTGCCAAATGTCACTTCAGACCGAACTGATTCATCTACTTCAGAAAACAATTCTTTCTTCCCACACATATGGTTACTACACCCAGTATCCAAGAACCATATGTTCTTATCTGCAAAAAAACTATCGTTGGCTAAAAGTAAAGTTTCAGAACTCTCACCAGACTTTTCAGCAGTATTTTCAGCAATGTTTGCTCGATTTCCACGATTGTTGTCCTCATTATACCAACAATCTGCAATCTTGTGTCCATACTTGCCACAATTGTAGCAATGAAATGGAAATTTACCTCCTTGTTTGGTATTACCTCCACCTCTTCCTTGGTTGGAGTTACAACTTCCTCCTCCTTGGTTGAAGTTACAACGACCTCTTCCACCAGAACCTCATCTTCCTCTTCCATGACCTCTACTAGATCCTCCACCTCTTTGATTAGTGTCAGTCACATTAAGGGTGACTTGACTCTTCAAAGCTTCTTCAGCTAGTGGTTCCGATTTTGACGCAATTCTGTCAATATGAATTTCTACCATACCTTTCAGCTCTGCAATTGATAAGAGCTCGGTTTTGTGTGACTCTGTGATTGAAGCCACCACATGGTCATACTTCATCGACATAGTTCGTAGAACTTTTTCAACCACTGCACCATCTTCCATTGTATCTCCGTATAACCTCATCTTATTCACCATATCAATAAGACGAGTGAAATACGCGTCTACTGTTTCTGTAGAGGTCATCTCACAATTATCGTACAACCTTCTCAACGACTGCAACTTAGACTTCTGCGCCTAATCGACTCCTGTATTTGACACCTTTAAGATGTCCCAAGCTTGCTTTGCTGTTTGAGCACGAGCTAATTGCCCAAAAATGGAGTAGTGAACACCTTGGTGAATTTGTCCCAAGGCCAACTGATATCGCCGGATAGCAGCTGCGTCAGCTCCTTCGGGTAAACCAGGATCAACAAAGCTCCAAAGATTTTGAGCTTTCAAATGTGTGGACATCATAATTTGCCAATAATTGTAATCGAGTTTCCCGTCTAATTTGGGACCCGACCATACAATATTGAAATTTGCAGCCATATTTCACTACGGGAAATATCTCGGGGTTGAAAGGTTGACTGGCTTTGATACCAAATGTAAGATATATTAAACATAATATATTTAATATAATATATATTAAATATAATATAATATATCTATAATATATATTAAATATAATATATCTATATATTATATTTATATATATTGAGAAGAGAGAGAGAGAGAGAGGAATGAATAAAATGTTTGACTTGATGATTAATGAATGAACAATAGCAACCTATTTATACTAAAGGATAACCACAAATAAAGCTAAAAATTAAAATTAATGCTCCATGTAATGTTAATCCATGCTCCATGTTCTGCAGACCCACTACCACACTTCAATTGCTTGTTAACAAACTAACTTATTATTAATTACTTGGTTTAACAATTATAATAATAATATTATTATAACAGTATGCCTTAATTGCTATTTTCTATCAAAACAGTTAGCACGCTTCGGGCGTTATACTACTGCTTCAATATCTGGATCCAGATTATAAGTATTTATGAGCAATAGAGGCAAAATATGTTGTCGACAACTGTAACAGCTTTGTAAATATCTTTTATACACATGGCAATTTTGTATCAACCAAATATATGGCATTTCCCAAGAATATTTGAATTTGGTTGTTCCGCTTCCCCAGTATTTTAGTTATTTGGTGCACCTCAATTTTACTGGGGGTTTTCGCCTTCTAGGCGAATATCTTCAGGATAAAATTTTATATATTTCTGGAGTGACGAAACTTTTCACTAGATCTAGATTTTCAAATTCTTAAACCAATAAATTTCATATGCTTCCGGCATAAAGAAAAACGATAGAGATATTTAGTCCTAGTTGGGGATTTCAATTATTTCTATGGACTTAGTCACTCCTTGAGATTTCTAGCAGATTATCTGTTCAATGTTTAAACTTCTGATTCAATAAGACTAGTACATGGGTTTGAAAATTTTTTATCTCATAAAATTTTCTCGGCGTTCAATTAATTAAAAACTTCAAATCTCCCCCTAATGCTGAGAAAAAAGATCTTATGATGCAACCAATATTAAGTTGTTGATTTCTCATGAAGGGTTGCATACAAAAAAAAAAAAAAAATTTGAACGCAGATAGGGAAATGAATCATGATATTGAACCACGTACTAAGGCGTTTTTGTGATATATAGTGGATAAGCATGGCGGTTTCTCAATTCTGGAGGTCCCCAAAATAGATATACTTCCTCCATAATTGCTTAACAAAGCTCTTATAAAAAAAAAATGTCTTGTAAATAATTGTGTCATGGCAATTAGAGAAACAATTAGTGCACTCAACATAGAATTGTATGGAGTGAACTTATAAAAAAATATTATTGTTATCTTGCCTTCTCACAAATTTCAAAATTGACATGAATAGTCAATATATAAAAAAAAAAAAAAAAATTCCGTAAATAATATGAGCAATAATATGACCTACGTGTATGGAGCTAACATCTCGTAGAATGTTGATGAAATTAGACACCCAACATTCAAAAACAGCTTGTCGAATTTTCATTTCTGGTGAAAGAGTGACCTCACAAACAACTCTCATAATATAATTCCGCTCCATATCATTGTTAAAATTTTGCTTGAGCAAAGCCAAGAGCATTGTACAATGCCCGGGCAGCAGCAAGCCTAACATAATTATTCCCTTACAGCCTTGGCATTAATATTAAAGAAATTTAAACTATGGGTACGCATACGAATCTTATGTGGATAAACGACATGGATAGCATGGAAAACCATTAGCATTTAGCCATAGCATACAGATCATGTAGCAATAATTTGTGTGGCAATTGATTTATATATGTACCAGCGGGAAGATATATATGGATAATCAATATATATTGATTTTGAGTGTAATTTTTATATGGACAATAAAATTATATTTCTGGCTAAGTTCGAATGTCCACTTCTAGAGCATAGCCTATAGTCAGCATAATAAAAACTGTTATGCTAGCTATTAATATAAAATATGCATATGAACCCATATAAAACAAATAAATTACAATAGCAATTTAATCTATGGACATATTCAAGAATAAAATTCAAATAATAATTTGAATAATAATGTAATCACAACTCTTGAATAAAACAGGTCCAGATGTCATAAAAATACCAAATAGGTTCATAAAAAAAATTTAAAGGAAGCCCATAATCCTTTTAATAAGATCAGATTTTAAGCCCAAAAAACCAATGACCCATTTATAATATTTGCGCAAATTATGTTGTGCAACTGAATGCAATGCACCATGCGCATGGTGCATTCAATGCAAAACGACGTCGTTTTGGTTAAAAAACGCGCGTCCCACTTAAAGAAGAAATCAGGTTCGATTCCCGGCAATAGCATTTTTATATATCCATAAATTCATAACTATATATCAACAAATTCATAACTATATATCCACAGTGAATGAATGAAGTAAAAATCCACAATGAATTAACTAAATATCCACAGTGAATGAATGAAGTAAATATATACAATGAATGAACTAAATATCCATAAATTCATAACTATATATCCAGAAATTCATAACTATATATCCACAGTGAATGAATGAAGTAAATATCTACAATGAATGAACTAAATATCCACAATGAATGAACTAAATATCCATAAATTCATAACTATATATCCAGAAATTCATAACTATATATCCACAATAATACTATTGCCGAGAATCGAACTTGATTTTTTTTTTTAAGTGGGACGCACGTTTTTAGTCAAAACGACATCGTTTTGCATCGTATGCACCATGTGCATGGTGCATTCGGCTGCACAGCATAACTATTGTAATATTTGGATCTGGGCTAAAAGGTCCAAATCCGGGTCCAATTAATAGAGCTAGGGTAAATCCTTCTACTCAAAAGTCAAAACCATCGTGGGTGATTTCCCATTTATTCGGGTACATAAATTTCAAATAATAATTTGAGAATTTGATTTGCTCATTAATAGGAGATTGATGAAAACAATACTAAAAAAACGCGACGCACGCAGTTCCCATCGTCGATCGCCCTTCCGCCTTCGTCAAACACAGCGCGACCGGGGTGCATTTGCTGGTGATGCAGAATTTAGGGGGTGGATACCAAATATGCGCGCATGAAAAAGTGGATACAAAATAGGAAAATGCGGAGGTTTTGAGTCCGACTTTCTGGACATAGAAAGTCGGGCGCAGAGCATCCGAATTTTACAATTAATTTCGGATATTAATTTCCCAACAACCGCCCCACCCATTCTCATTAAAGGAAGAGACAGCTTCAAACCCCAACATCACCTTTTATCTTTCTTCTCTTCCCAATGTTACTTTTTCGTAAATCACAAATTGTGTTCCCTAGGAGCTTTTTCGGACTCCACAACTGATGTTACTAATGCATGCATGCTTTTTCGGATTTATGCTCATAAGAGCATCCACACTAGTGGATAATATGGGGATAATGTCATAACAATTATGTTGGGTGGGGTTAATAGCAATTGTGGAGTGGAGTTATTTGAGGAGATAATTGTCCTGCAAAACACAAAATAATGTCAGAAAAAAAAAAAAAAAAAAAAAAAAAAAAAAAAAAAAACAACACATGCTGTGCGCGTTTGCGCACAGCTAAGTGCCACACGGGCGCGTGCACTACACGCGCCCGTGTGGCGCGTCAGGCGCGCTGTCAGCGCGCCTGACAAAGCTTTATTTTATTTTATTTTTTTTTTAAAAATCAGTTTTCTATTATTTTTTTTTTCTTTTTTTCTCTCCCCTCCCACATTCTCTTTCCTAATCACTCTTACATTATCCCCTCATTCTTCCCAATTGATGTGGATGCTCTAAATGTATGGTCTTCAAAGCTTGGGAGTCCACTTTGGTAGTATAACAGATAGCATTTCCCATCCTATAAGTGATTCGGATTCCATTCATCCAGCATTTGTTTTATCTTGAAAGCATTTCCCAAATATCTCCCAAGCCACTTCTCAAGTGTTTTCTCTAATATCTCTCAAAGGTTTTCTCTCTTTCTGCATATTTGTGTTATCTTCAAAGCTTCTTCCCAAGCCACTTCTCAAGCATCAAGTTTGGATCAACACTGCATCTTCCCAAGCATCTTCTCTATACCGCATCTTCTCTACAGTTTTGCAATATTGAGGTAAAATATATATATATATATATATATATATATATATATATATATATATATATATATATATATATTTGAGTTGTTTTACACTTGCGTATGTAAAAAAAAAAATTTATATTGAGGACTATTATTTTAGTCAGTTCATATTTTATACACCGCGTAATTTATTATTTTGTTATGTTGTTTTATTGTAGATTATATCGCATTGTAGCATATTATTTCTTGTTTTAGTGGTAAAATGAAGTTTAGGAAAATAAATTCGGACTTTGATGTATGTAGTGTTTATAACATTTATTTAACACAAAAAAAAAATGTTGTATATAGCTCCTGTAATTACTCGTAGTTGACATATTTTTTTGCTCGTTTTTTTTTTTAAATGAGGTGTATATATTTTTTGTTGTTAAAAAAAAAAAATAAACGAAAAGAGAGAACTGAGTGTGCTCAAAAATTTGGGTAAATTTCCAAATTTTTTTTTGCCAAATAATGAATATGAATAAAGAGAGTGAAAAAAATAAATGAACTCTTTAAAGAGACACAACTATGAGTTTATCAACTTGAGCATGTAGTACTAAACAAAAGTTGTAATTCGGACATCAAAAATTAATTGTAAAACTCGGACCCTAATGGTCCGAGTTTTACAATTTTTTAAAAAATTTGTAATTCGGACCATTTTGGTCCGATTTATAAAAAATTATTTTGTGAAATTCGGACCAAAATGGTCCGAGTTTTGGCTTTAAAAAAAAATTAGTTAGAGAAGATAAAATTGAGACTTTAAAAAATATACATATTTAAAATGCAGTTTACATATATTTGATTACACTGCGTATAGTTTGAGTTGTTTTACACTGCGTATGTAAAAAAAAAAAAAATTATATTTGAGGTAAAAAAAAAATTATATTGAGGAATATTATTTTAGTCAGTTCATATTTTATACACTGCGTAATTTATTATTTCGTTATGTTGTTTTATTGTAGATTATATCGCATTGTAACATATTATTTCTTGTTTTAGTGGTAAAATGAAGTTTAGGAAAATAAATTCGGACTTTGATGTATGTAGTGTTTATAACATTTATTTAACACAAAAAAATGTTGTATATAGCTACTGTAAAATGAACTCTTTAAACAGACACAACTATGAGTTTATCAACTTGAGCATGTAGTACTAAACAAAAGTTGTAATTCGGACATCATAAATTATATGTAAAACTCATGGTCCGAGTTTTACAATTTTAAAAAAAAAATTGTAATTCGGACCATTTTGGTCCGATTTATAAAAAATTATTTTGTGAAATTCGGACCAAAATGGTCCGAGTTTTGGCTTTAAAAAAAAAAATAGTTAGAGAAGATAAAATTGAGACTTCAAAAAATATACATATTTAAAATGCAGTTTACATATATTTGATTATGCCTCGTACATATTTTATTTATGTACTTGAAATATTTTATTTATGTACTGCCGTGTTGCTAATTGCGTAACTTGTTATTCGAAGTTGTTTTAATGTTTTTAATTTGTAAGTATTATGAATTGTTTTGATACAGGTATGGCAAATGACCGAGTGCATCCCGGGCTACTACAAGAGGGTGCGTTACCATTTCAAACCCGTCACCGTAGTAGAGCAATTTGGACGGATCCAACGTATGACGTTCAACTTAAAGCCGTTAAATACGATACGTTGACTAGGTGTGCAGCCGTGAATGATGATAGAGTCAAAACGTGGCTGCGAGTCGCTGGTTTGTATGGTGTTTCTCAGTTGCCCAAAATTCAGTTGGATCATGGGGCATCTACTGAATGGCAGGTCACGAAGTACACTCAGCCCCACGAGTGCACAGTTCAATTCAACCAGCGGCCCGCGGACAAACTGTGCACCAGCTCATTAATATGTGATTTGATCTTTCAAAATATCACTGTGGATCCACAGTACAAAATCAAACACATCCAAGTGGATGTGAGACAACGATATGGTGTCGACATTTCGTACCGGAAAGCTTGGTATGCCAGACACAAATGCATTGAAATGCAGTAAGGGAATTACCGGCACTCGTACAATGAGCTACCACAATTCTGCCGGCAGTTGCAACTGTCCAACCCTGGTACCATTGTGGAAATCATGGCCACACAGAACGCAGAAAGGGGTACAGGGTACGCGAATTTCTTGTATGCATTTTGGGCGTTCAAGCCCGCAATAGATGGTTTCCGCTACTGCATCCCGGTTATTTGTGTTGACGGTACCCACTTGTACAACCGGTACAAAGGCCATCTCCTGCTAGCATACGGATATACCGCCAACAAGGAAATCTATCCACTGGCAGATTCGATCGTGGACTCCGAAAATAATGCCAGTTGGACTTGTTTTCTTCGACTTCTGGCCAAAAATGTCTTTCCACATCACAATTCCATGTGTATCGTCTCGGATAGACACGCTGGAATCGATGTGGCGTTTAATTCCGTCCAACAATTGAAGGGGGCCCGTGTCAAACGCCGATTTTGCCTACGACACATTCGCAGCAATGTCATGTCAAGGGTGACCAAAAATAGGCAGTTACGAAAACTTGTGCGGGAAGCTGGTACTACTGTGACAAGGGATCAATTCCTTCAACACATGCAGGCAATCCAAATCAAATGGCCGGCTGCATACACCTATCTTGCCGACATTGATGTCGATAAGTGGACATTATCTCACGACAATGGTCACCGGTACGGCATCATGACAACCAATCCGTCTGAGTCACTAAATAATTCACTAAAGTGTTGTCGGATGTTACCCGTCACGGCAATAGTCCGAATGACTTTTCACAAGTTACGGACTATGTTTGCCGACAGGCGTACTGCGGGAGAGGGGATGCAACAACACGGCCTGCGATTCACGACAAACATTACCGATGATTTGTCAGCTCGAAACAATGAGGCAAGCGGTGCAAGCGTTCAACGTTTCAATGACGCCCTCGGAATCTATGGTGTTGCCCTAAATACTGGTTACGTTTCCCAAAGTCAACAAAATCACTTTCAAGTGAATCTAACGGAACATACGTGTAACTGCGGCTTGTGGAATGTCAACGGCTTACCTTGTGCACATGTGATTGCAGCATGCAATTACCGAGGGCAAGGATTCGGCCCATTAGTGCCAGAAGTTTACTCCGTTGAAAACTACAGGAACTGTTATGTCGATAATTTTTACCCCGTAGACGAAAGAATTCAGTGTATCGGTCCAGTTACTTGCCTTCCACCGATTTCTGCTAGGCAACCAAATCAACGAGGCCAGCGCCGCACACGTAGGTATCCAAATGAAATGGACTTCGGTTCAAATCAAAGTAGAAGATGTAGATATTGTCAGAGGACAACTCATTCTTCCCCAAACTGTCCTACTTTGAATCATCAATAAAATAATGCTTTGTTTATATTTTTAATTATCCAATTTTTTCATCTAAATTCAAATTATGATATGAAGTATAGACATTATACATACTGCCTTTCTTCTTTTTAAGAGTCCATTTATTTCCGCAAACAATAAGTCGGATGAAAACAACAAAAAAATATAATATGAATACATTTGTCCGCATTTATAATACAACTCATTGAAATTCATTGGAGCCCGTCAGCATGTCATATCAAGAAATAAGATTTTGAAGTACATGTAATAGAAGTCATAATACAACTCATTAAAATTCAACTTATAATTACATACGTACATGTAAAAGTTCCATGTCCAAGCCAGAAAGAGCTGCATTAAAAAAACCAACATCCATCATTTCCATACAATAAAATATATGAGCTGGAATTTAATGCATCAAATTTTTATTTTTCAATCTGCATAAATTTCATCCATGCTGGAACGCTGCTGCTGGATACCTCATCTTGGATAAAGCTCAGTAATGGACACTTCGTTTACAGACCATGGCATTAACCTGCTCGTAGACTGATAAGAATCTATCCCTTTCGGCATCATCTCTGATCTTCCACTAAGGAAAAATGCAGGTTGACGAGGTGGTGGTCTCGTAATAGAATGACTATTGAGCATGAGGACAACATTTGTCATTGTCGGCCTCTCGTCCACTTCTTGAACGCATAACAAGCCAATATGGATGCATTGGATGACTTCATTTCTTGAGTAGGATTCTCCAACGATTGGATCCAGTATTCCTAAAGGTGTGCTGTCCCTCCAATGTTTCCAAGCCTACAACATTTATCAGCCTCAGATCATCAGGTTAAAAGAGTTGACTGTTAATGAAGATTTTAATATATATATATATATATATATATATATATATATATATATATATATATATATATATATATCTTAGATTGTATACTCACATAGCTAAGGAGGTCCTCAGCTCCACTTGATTCGCTGAAGTTGGAATTCTTTTTCCCGGTTATAATCTCTAAGAGAAGAACGCCAAAACTGAAAACATCAGATTTCACGGAGAACTGGCCATGCATTGCATACTCGGAAGACATGTAGCCACTGCCAAAGAGTTAAATAAGTTTAAGATCTTAATTAGTATACCCATTGAAACAGATGAAATATATATTTCAATTAGAATGAAGACATTTCTTTGCAATGATAAATGATCTAATAATAGCTGTTGCATGTCCACTGAGATTGTAGATGATTTCACATAGCTAATCTGATCAAGATGAAAACTTACTAAGTTCCAACAACTCTATTTGTATTTCCTTGAGTTTGATCAACTCCAAAAATTTTGGCCATTCCAAAGTCTGCTATTTTTGGGTTCATATCTTCATCTAATAATACATTACCTGCTTTTAGATCACGATGTATGATTCTAAGACGAGAATCTTTATGAAGGTAAAGTAGCCCTCGTGCTATCCCTTTAATAATTTTGTAACGACTTAACCAATTCAAATGGTGTTTCTTTTCAATATCTGCATAAGCCACAAAGTTTACATCTCACAGTTAGGTATGTAAATTAACTAGCTTAATTTTATGGTGCATGTCAGACAATGAATATTTTACTCATCATAAAATAAAGTGAATTATGAAATTTTGTAGTTTGGAACTAACCAAATAAAAAGTAGTCGAGACTTTTGTTGGGAACAAATTCATAAATTAGTATCTTTTCTTCGCCTTCAGAGCAAAATCCCAATAGCCTTACTAAATTTCTATGTTGAAGCTTGACAACTACTCTAACTTCATTCTTAAATTCTTGAGCTCCTTGTCCTGAGCTTTTCGACAACCTCTTAACAGCTACCTCTAGTCCGCCAGGAAACGTTCCCTGAGTATTAGTTTTCAATAAACAATTAGAATAGACTAAAATGAGCATATTGATCTTGCATAGCCAAAGATTTCACCTTGTATACAAAACCATATCCACCTTTGCCAATTTTACAATCCGGGGAGAAGTCACTTGTAATAGCTTGGATAGTAGCAAAATCGTATTGGGAGAACTCCCCAGCAGAAAGTCCAGAGACATCCTCTGGATAGATGGAGATTTCGAAATTTTAAATTACAAATATGGTAATACAATTAAGGTTAGTGAAACCTAAATAATCCCAATCAATCTGTTACTTAACCTGTTTTCTGTGTTGCAGTATATTGTTTCTTCACATTTCTAGTTCTCACAAAACAGAAGATTGCAACGAAGAGCATAATCCCAATAACCGGAACTACAATGGCAATAATCACTTTTGTTGAAGAATTTCCTTTGTTTCCTGCATCAACAGAAACACATCACACTCAAAAAATTTCCTTCGGAGTTGAAAGGTCAACTCGATGGCAACCTTAATATAAACTAATAACAGGGTAATGGTGACAGATATGGTATTAGAATTTCAAGCTAGACAACAAGGTAAAATATATCATCAAACACCAAACGAGGCAGAAAAGAGGAATAAACCAGCCAGTCACTGCTCGAGAGTGCATCAACTAATCAAGAAGGTTGCTCCTGTTAGGAGTCAAACTGATCAAATCAATTGTCTAACTAACTTAGCTTACCCTTCAAATCCTTTGTTGCTCTACTACTTAACTACTATTATACTGTTCCGCTCATGATTTCTTGACTATTATATTACGATCAAGCCCTTACCACTTACATCAAAAAAAAAAACAATAATTAGTAGGGAAGACCTAACTTTATTTCTTTACTTATAGACTGCCATCAAATTTTCGAGACGCTAGATACTGGACGTGACTATTATGGACCTCTGCCCAACAATCCCCAGCCACGATGCTAGAGTTGACCCTCCGCACAACATATTACATATTACTCTATAAAGGATAAAAGCTTATTACCCAAATACCCAATGGATAAAAGAGGGACCAAGAAAGTTTTACCTTCATCACTTGTAGTAGAAGTGGGTGGAGGAGGACGGAGAGGAGGCGGCGAAGCCGGTGGCGGCGGCGGCGAGGCGGCTGTGCGATTGTAGAAAAGGTAGGTTTCATACCTAACATTACAGTACGGGGAGAGAGTTCTAGCACCCACCGCTGAATAGCAACAAGTGTACAGCAACTGGATAGCACTAGTTAGGCATGTCTGACAATTCAAGTTGGGAATATCCGGGGTGCACTGCCCAAGGCTGTAGATCCTCTCAAGTGCAGTGAAGTTAGTTTCTTGAACTGCAAATTTCTTGCCGGACCGATCGCCAAGAACTCCGGTGACCAGCTGATCCAGCGTGCTCCTGATCGACTCCATGAACGGAGCCGGCTGAGAATCGTTCTGTGTATTGTATAAACTGTACATGATTGACGACTGCTCGACTCTCCGGGATATAGGCTCGTTGGAGTAACGCAACATACAGAAATCGTACCAGACAAAAGCGGTCTTTCCGTTGGGGCACAGCTGCAGTATATCGGTGGTGGAATTTCTCACACACCCGCCGCAGTCGGCGGTGGAAACATCGCCCCGGCACATGAACATGCCGTACACGGTGTTGTTGCCGGAGCCCACGGCGGCGCTGTGGTAGAACCCATTCTCGCGGGTGGCATTGGAAGAAAGAGCGGAGAGGAGGGAATTAAGATTGGATCGGTAAGTGCTGTTTGGGGTATAAGTAGCGGCGCTTTTGGGACAGTAAAGTGCGAGTTGGGAGGTAGCTCCGGTGAACAGACTGATCAGCAAGCAGAGACAGAGCATGAAGCCCAGGAGAGAGCATAGTTTGAATGGATGAAACATAATTTTTTTTTTTTAATAAAAATGAGTCAGTGCTCATTGGTATCTTAATTATCCAGGTATATAAACAGGAGAACACTCACATATAAAGAGGACTTGAAACACATGTTTCACTTTCATTCTATACATGTCAAACGATTTCATTCGTTCTTTCCCAGATTTTTATGATTCATAATCCAACAAACGAATAGGCTACGAAGTAACGTTGTTAGTCATGCATTGTGGTGGAAAGTTAGCTAGGCACTGCCGCACTGGGCGGGTCCTAGACATGACAAAAGTAAAATCCTATATTATTATTATTATTATTATTATTATTATTATTATTATATATATATATATATATATATATATATATATATATAATAATAATAATAATAATAATAATAATAATAATAATAATAATAATAATAATAATAATAATATTATTATTATTATTATTATTATTATTATTATTACCTTAAATGAATAAATTATTATACTTTCCTTTTGAATTAGTATTTTCTACTTATAAATACAAGTTTATAATTCTTTTAATTTCTAGCCTCCCCATCATTTCCTTCTCCACATCGGTAGGGCTTCTCCATCCCGTATCTTCTCCATCATTTCATTGACTTTTGTTAATCATCCTGTGATCTTCCACAGTTGAGGCTGATACGTGATTTGCACGGGTGAGGTTTTCATTATCTTAGTTTTTTTTTTTTCTTTTTGGGTTTTGTTTTGTTTTGTTTTGGATTTTCCGATATTTAAATAATAAAAGTGGTTTGTAATAAAAATGTTGATATATTCTTTTTCTTTTGTTTATTTTTTGTGGAGAAGATACAGATCTAGAAAGATTGATCGGGAAGCAATAGAGTTCGTTGCTCATCAAGTGGATAAAGTTTGGAGAGGGACGGATTCTGTGTATATGTAATGAGATATAGAGGGAAGCATGATTAGAATACAGTAAAATCAAAATGAAATTCAAAGCATTTTTAGTTGTTAATATATCAAAGCGTTGAGCTTTGTTTCGACTCAATCTCTTCATTTTTAAAGTGTGCATTTTCTGTTATAAGAGAGTAGTTTGTCTATCCCTTCAAAATGTTTTTCTTGCCATTTAAACTTTTTTTTTTTGGACAAAAAAATTATGTTGTACTGTAGCTTAGTTTGAATAGAGTATTAAAATCACTTTTCTAATGTGAAATAATGTTATTGACTTATCATGTTTGCTTCAATATGCTAAGCCATTTAAAATATAATACAATTTATAATTGTAATACTTTTGTAATAATCTTGAATAAATATTAACCATATGTTTTGATTTAATAATATATTATATTAAAAGAATTATATATTAATCTAATATAGTGATGGTTAATATGGGTAAATCATATATAAGCATAATCTAATATAGAAAAATATTCATTATTACTCATATATAATCTAGGGAATAAATAAACTTATTGAAACTTAATTATTTATAACTTCAACTTTAATCTAAATATATGGATTCAAATATATAGTTTTAATATCCGAAATTAATAAGGTTTTCTTAATGTGGATCTATATATTTTTAATAATTTCGATTTAATAATATTATACCTTAATTATAAAAATTCTACCTAACAACTTTAGTATTACATGGCATACAATAATTACCATAAATAATATTTTATAATTGATAATTTGTATTAGGCAATAAAAATTAATAGTTAATTATTAAGTCTATTATAAAATCTTTTGTACTGTGAACAAATTATTTTTAATTATTTTGATTTAATAATATTATATCTTATTTATAAAAATTAAAAATAATACTTTTAGTACTATAGATGTGACTATTAAATTAAATTAAGGCAGTTAATATGTATTTAACTATAACAAAAAATCTTTAAATGTATGAGTTATATAGTAGCATGGAATCAATTAGTGAGACAATTATATTAGGCAATCTAACTAATACTTGACTTTTTAAATTATATTCCCTTTTTAATAATGAATATTTTCCTAAAGTATATACATACACAAATTATGCTTATCAAATATAGAATTAGAAGTGTGTGTGTGTGTGTGTGTGTGTGTGTGTGTATACATATTAACTAAGCTATAATACTATTATAATTAAAGAATTAATTTCATGTATTAAATGATCAAATTTAATGTACCAAAATATTAAGTATTTATTAAATAAGTATATTAGGAAATTATTTCCTAATATATTTCAATATTGAAAGAAAACAAATATTATAATTAATAAAATTATTATGGTAATTACCACAATATTTGATAATTATAATTAATATAATTAATGAAATTGAGAAATATAATATTTCTACTGTGAAAATATTTATGACAATTTCATTAAATTATACGGAGTAATGAATAAAATATGAAATACAATTAAGAAAATGAAATTATAAAATTAACAAAATATGTTTTAATAAATATTTATATTTTTTTAAAAATGCATACATACATATACGTACGCATTATATTAATCATACAAAATTTAAAAATTAATTTTTTTAAATTTCTAAATGTTATTTTTTAATTATAAATCTATCAATATAAATTATAATTAATGAAATTATTTTATATAAATTTCCATGTATATATATATATATATATATATATATATATATATATATATATATATATGTATGTATATGTATATGTAAAGCAAAATCCTCATATTTGATTTTTTCTGCCCAAATTTTTATAGCCAATTAATTAAATATTTTATTGGTCAAATAATTAATAAAGCTTATTTGGTAAGAAAATGTAAAATGAAAGTTAACTAAAATCTATTAATTGGTAATATTATGTATGGTATTATATTCTACAATATAATTGGTAATATTATTGTTCAAGTATAATAAAAACCCTAATTTTAATTCGTAATATAATAATCATAACCGTGACCAGCCCTCTTAATTTATAATCTATATACTATAATTAAAAACAAAATCCTATTTACCTGATTTTCATCCCAAACAATAGTAAATAGTAAAGGTAAATTAAAAAAAAAAACATAAATTAAAAAGGAACATAAATATTTCACAATAATATTCTACATTATCAAATAAAAATGGAACGGAAATTAGGTAAATTGGAAAAGGAAATGAATATTAATAATTGACTGAAAATTAAAAATTGAAAAAGGAATGAAAATTAGGTTAATTGGAAATATAAATAAATATCAATAATTGGGTGAAAAAAATGATCCATAATGGACTAAAATAGAAAAGGAAATGGTCAGATCATTACTTTTTAATTTTTCTCTATAATATTACACAGTAGAATAAATCAAATCACAATTATATCATAAATATTTCACAAATTTAAACAATGGAACGTAAATTAAAAATAGAACAAAAATATTTCAATAATAATATTCTACAGCATCAAGTAAAGGTAATTTAAAATGAAAACAAAATATTTCAATAAGAATATTCTACATCATCAATAGTAAAGGTATATTTTAAACAATAGTAAACGTAAATTAAAAATAGAACGAAAATTAAAAATGAAACGAGCAATAATAATATTCTACATCACCAGTTAAAATTGGAATGAAAATTATGTAAAAATATCACTGCATATGATTTTCTAATTAACTCATTTATTGAAAAAGAAATAATAATGTCCACATAATGATATATTTATAACAATATTATATTACACAATCCAAACCAAACACATTTGGGTGTTTGGTTCACGGAATCTTTGATTACCCTATACAATAGGATTACCTCCAGGAAGGTAATGTGAAATTTTGGGAATGTAAGATTACCTTGTGTGTTTGGTTTCGATTGTTGAATATAATATTACCTTATTTGGGTAAGGGTTATATTCTAGGTTATATGGATCAATTTACAATAATGTTCTCAAATATATATATATATATATATATATATATATATATTGTTGGAAAAATAGCATTAAAATGACATGTTAAGTGTCTATTTTGTGGTACAGTTATTAGTGACTTTTGATTTGGGTCGGGTCAAAGTGGATTCGGATTCTTCGTAGTGAGACGAAGAGATTGATATATTGTACGCTCAAAACGGATAATGGGTGAATGAGATATTGATTCTCAAAGTAGACCCATTGAGTTGGAAAAATGAAGGGAAAAGTGAGCTTTGTCCCACATTGGTTTGGAAAGAGGATTTGACCCCCCTTTTATACAAGGACTCTTTTGGAGCTTGTAGAATTGTATAACATAGAGGCTCTCACGCGCGCGTGGGGGGTGCAAATCAAATTCCAACAAGAAACGAGATCGAAAAGGCTTGATTCAAGCCCGAGCTCGTGTGCGCCGGCACCTACGGGCACGAATGTCGTCCGGAGCAGCACAGGTCCGAGTTGGAGTTTTAATTCACCCGTTACAAAATTAATCTCTGAATTAATTCCAGTTTGAATTTTGAATTAAATCTGCACTAATGACCAGGATGTTACCAACGTAGACACAACACACAAAGATAAGCACATTTTTCTTCTCAAAAACTCTGCTCCTACTCCTTTCTTGCTACTGTGTTTTGCCCGTGCTCTTGTTCGCCGGGTTCGTTCGTTTGGTTGTTACCAACGTAGACACAACACACAAAGATAAGCACATTTTTCTTCTCAAAAACTCTGCTCCTACTCCTTTCTTGCTACTGTGTTTTGCCCGTGCTCTTGTTCGCCGGGTTCGTTCGTTTGGTTGCTCAAACGTCCAACCGTTGTATGTTTTATCCTGGGAAACCTAGGCCACAACGCTCCTAGCACTTTTGGGAGGTGGCAAATAAGGTTTTAAGGAAAGACAGGCAATGTGCCTAACTCGTACTATTCTTTCTTCCTTCTCCTTCTTTCTTGGTTTGGATTATGCTCTAAGCAAAAAATCTGTTCTTTCTTGTTGACTTGGAATTATAATCTAAGGATTATATGTTCCTTTTTGGTTGATATATATTGGTATATCTTTTTCGTAGATATACATGTATATATAACCTTTTGGTTCCGGCATATATATATATTTGTGTGTGTGTGTGTGTGTATATATATATATATATATATATATATATATATATATATATATGTGTGTGTGTGTGTGTGTGTGTGTGTGTGTGTGTGTGTGTGTGTGTGTGTGTGTGTGTGTGTGTGTGTGTGTGTGTGTGTGTGTGTGTTTCGGATATATATCCAATAATACTTTATATATATTTTGTGTGTACTTATATAAATATTATTTTAGGGATATTAAATTGATTTTGGTTCATTATCACCAACAATCTTAAAACATTATTATTTTGATAATGAACAAATCGATGGATTCCAAAAGTGTTGGATCCGTGAATGTTGCCGGAGGTGCACATTCAAATGGTAGGAACGACAACGATACACATTCCGTGATGCCAGTTGATGGCAGCAACGTTGGAAATGATATTTTCATGGGAGTTGCAAAAACACACGATGGTGCTCCGGAAAACTTTGGTTCACGAACCGGTAGACCTGTGGCTGGTGGCACACAATTGGTACCTATTGTGTTGTCTAGTGGATCGGCTAAAAGCCACGAAGGATCCTATGATGGTGTAATGACTACATGGTCTGAGGACTATTGTAGTGTGACCAATGTCTTCAACGATAATCAAAGGAAAGGCAAGCGGAGGCTTAGCTTTCATGAAGATTATGAGAAGAAGGAGAAATGCCACCATGAAGCGAACCGTCATCCTGGTGAAAAAGGTTGAGGACTATTTCGCTATGTTTAAAACATGTGGATGGTTGGACGAGTGAGGTCACAACCGAGGTACCCCCGATGTGCGTTATGGACCACCCTTCGTGGAGTGGACGGTTGGAAAATGGAACAAGGCACACGGGTTGAAGGACTACTACGAGATAGGAATAAGGAATTTGTTTCCAATGTAGTTTTTCCTATTTATTTATTTTGAATAAATATTATAGTATCCTTGTAATATTTTTATTTGAATAAAAATATAATTGTTCCATTGAGTTGAATTTTGGTACATACAAATTATTTGTTAGAATAATGTCAAATGTATGAAATAATTCAATATGGGTGCGTAGTGCATCACGGAGCATTATGTGGAAAATACTAAAATGGCTTAATGGCCGGAACGAAATGTAACAAGCGTGTTACATGTTTGAAATCCCGTAATAGGACTTCGGTTCTAGTTCATGTTGAACGATACAGATTTCGAAGTAGGATCAAATTGTCAAAAATTGGGATAACTATATAATCGTGAGTGTCACAGCTCCAGCGTTGAATATTTTATATAATATTCTAAGAACGATTATATGAGTTTGATTCAACTAGTCAGAAATTTGGTTGATTTCTTCTTGTTAATTGTGTTATAATTAACTTGATCAAAATTCCAAATTATATTAGTATGAAATGTGATTTGAGACAAATTGTTGGGATGTTAAAATTAAGCTTGAGCTTAACGAAAAAATTAAATTTAGCATTATAAAAAATGCTATGTGATTAGCATGAAAGGAGGTTTAGTTATTTGTGTAATTAACTAATAATGCTAGTGCAAAGTAGCACTGTAATTATAAATTAAGTAACGAAAGGTTGTTGTGTGTTTATAATTTAAAGCAATGGAAGATTGCTTGGAGATCAGTGCTTTAAGTTGCAGCATTGATTCGTGCTTTGCGTAGCATGTTTCGTGCTTCATTACTAAGCACTGATTCGTGTTTCAATTTCAGAAGCACTGGTTAGGGTTTGTGGCCTTTCGATCAAATCCTGAATGGATTCGTGAGGGCTAATCTGTTAGCACCCACGAGATGTGTTAACGTGTAACACATGTTTGTTCTTTATAAGAATAAAGAGAAAACCAAATTAATCGTGGATTAATGAGGTTATGAACGAAAAAAATAAATTTAGCATTATAAAAAATGCTATGTGATTAGCATGAAAGGAGGTTTAGTTATTTGTGTAATTAACTAATAATCCTAGTGCGAAGTAGCACTGTAATTATAAATTAAGCAACGAAAGGTTGTTGTGTGTTTATAATTTAAAGCAATGGAAGATTGCTTGGAGATCAGTACTTTAAGTTGCAGCATTGATTCGTGCTTTGCGTAGCATGTTTCGTGCTTCATTACTAAGCACTGATTCGTGCTTCAATTTCGGAAGCACTGGTTCGGGTTTGTGGCCTTTCGGTCAAATCCCGAATGGATTCGTGAGGGCTAATCTATTAGCACCCCACGAGATGTGTTAACGTGTAACACATGTTTGTTCTTTATAAGAATAAAGAGAAAACCAAATTAATCGTGGATTAATGCGGTTATGAACGATCGATGTGGTGAACATGAAACACCTATTGGTGATTTCGGCGCAAGCGTCAGTATCGTACTCAAGCGTACAACACGGTATTCACCTCAATCGAACGTTGTTACCGAACATAAATATCAAGACGTTGATAAGTTCGGGTCTACCTCAAGGTATGTGGGGTAAGACAATACTTTGGACAAGTAAGTACCTTTTAAATAAGGTTACCCGCATGAAATTCTTACGAATTGTGGGTACGTAGGAAGTTTTCCTAGTAATGCCTAAAATGTGAGGGTGTCTTGCCAAAGGTGTATATTGGTTCTTAGTACACGAGTCCTATAGCTTGGATCTACATAAGAACACGATAAATTGAATCAAGAAATTCATTGCTCTTTGAGAATGTATTTCTGCGAAGGTTCAATATCGGACCTAGCATGTTGAAATGAACGTTCGACGTAGCTATGGTTGGAGGGTATGAAAGAGAACCCGAGCTCAAAGCTAGACGTAGCAAGAGAGCTAGGATTGAAAAATCCCTTGGTCCAGATTTTCTGACGTACATGCTAGAATGTGACGCGCATATTCTAACTTGTTTACTAGAAAATAAATTGGATTTTCTGACATGACTGTTAGAAAACGAGCCTTGAACGTATGTAGAAGTGTTGACTTCTACATATGGACCAACCCGAGAGAGGCTATCGAGAGTGAAGTAGATTCTATCTTAAAGAATCACACTTGGAACTGGTTGTTTTCCTCCAGGTTCTAAAACCTCGGGATCCTAAGTGGATCACTAGTCGGAAGATAAAACCGGTTGGTTGCATTGAAGTAAAATGGCCAGGCATGTAATTGTATATTACATGCAACGCGAGTGCCACAGTTACTTCGATATATATTCTCTTGTGATGAGAATTGAATCCATTAGAATGATACTTGCCAAAGCCGTTTAGCGAGACTTGGAAGTTCATCAAAATGGATGTGTCGTTTTCTTAGTATACATGGAACGACCTGAGGGTTTGTGGTTCCACGTTGTGAAATGAAAGTGTGTAATTTGATAAGATCATGGTTTGGTTCGAAACAATTGCCTTAGTATTTGGCATGTGAGGTTTTGATCATGCAGTGATGACCAACGGGTTTAGTGTAAACAAAGGTGACAAGTGTCTACGTGATGCGTACGATAGACGAGGTTATCACTATTTGTCTATACACGATAAACTCAACATGGGTAGTAACGATCACATGATCAATTCTACCTTGAACATGTTAAATTCGAATTTGACATGAATGCATGGGATTGACAGATTTAATCTTCGAGATTAAAATCGTGTGAAGACCGTATGGTCTCGTGGTAGGTCAATCTCATTGAGTTGATTGAATCCTTGCAAAGGATGATAATCAAGTGGCTTGGACACCGTTAGATACTAACGTACAACTAGTCAATAATCACGGAGATTGTACTTCTCACGGAGAATACATTCAGATTATTGGTGGTTTAATTGTATCAAATGGGGTGTACTAGACCGGATATTGCCTTAGTGGTTAACGAACTCGATAGACATACGAGTAACCTTAGTGTTACGCACTAGAAGGCAATAGTTGAAGTGATGAGATACTTATGTATGCTTGTGACTTTGGACTGCATTACGTGGGATATCTAGTTGCACTTGGAAAGTGTAGCATGGATATCAAATGACACTAAGTCCATTAAAGGCTATGTGTTTACGTAGGCCAGTGCAGTTGGTTGTTTGGAAATTCTCGAAACGATTTGTGATAGCTAAGATCCATGATGGGATCAAAGCTGAGAGCCTTAGACTCATGTCGCGAGCGAGTAGGCCGAATGACTATGCCATTTTTTCGGGAATGTTCCTAAAGGTAAACTCGTACCTCCAATTTGTGTGTGTTGCGATAGTCAAGTCAAAATTGGTTAAGTACAGAGTTAGATGTGGAATGGTAAGTATAGACTTATAAGTCGTTGACATAATACCATTAAACAATTTCTCACAACAGGGGTTATCTCTATTGACTACGTGATGTCAAAAGATAACTCGCTAACCCGAGGGTAAGAAAATGGTTGTGGAGAAGTTGGAACGAGGAATGGGTCTAAAGCCCTTGGACTAAAAGTTCTATAGTGGACACCCAACCTAGCTGGCACCTAGGTTCAATGGGACAACTAAATTATGGAACGAAGCGTGTCACTGTGGGGGTCTCGGACTCCTTACCACTCCTCGTTAAGAACAGTGACTCCCGCACGAGGTTAACATGTTGATGCTTTAATGATTCGAATGTCGGTTGACATGCGTGAGTATGAGGGATACTCAGAAAAGAATCACCTATGTGAGAGAGAAGTGAGGGTCGCTTCAAAGGAGAATTGTTGGACACAATTCTTCACAAACTCTTGCAGAACCAGGAAGGTGACCCACGACCAAAAAGGGCACACTCATAAGAACAGAGCATGGTTGGGAGGTTCCTGTGTGAGATATGTCATCGTTTACACAAACGGCAGTCGGTTCAAAGACATCGCGTTCTACCGTATAGCCAGTAGAGTAAACATGTCTTCACAAGGGAAGGTTCAAAGGGTATAGTGACTCCCTACCTATCCTATGCAGGGATCGACCATTTGAACACAGTTGTTTCCGATTTTAAAATACCCTGAAAATCAATTTTTCATTCATGTGGGGGATTGTTGGAAAAATAGCATTAAAATGGAATAAAATGAGATGTTAAGTGGCTATTTTGCGGTACAATTATTAGTGGGGTCCACTTCCGATTTGGATCGGGTCAAAGTGGATTCGGATTCTTCGTAGTGAGACGAAGAGATTGATATATTGTACGCTCAAAACGGATAATGGGTGAATGAGATTTTGATTCTCAAAGTAGACCCATTGAGTTGGAAAAATGAAGGGAAAAGTGAGTTTTGTGCCACATTGGTTTGGAAAGAGGATTTGAACCCCCTTTTATACAAGGGCTCTTTTGGAGCTTGTAGAATTGTATAACATAGATGCTCTCTCTCGAGCGCGCGGGGGTGGGGGTGGGGGGGTGCAAATCAAATTCCAACTAGAAACAAGATCGAAAAGGCTTGATTCAAGTCTGAGCTCGTGTGCACGGGCACGAATGTCGTCCGGAAATTGGCAGGCCTTGCGGGCTAAGTTACGCCAACTTTCGGTATCATTTTTCCAAACACACACTAAGCCATTTGAAAGCTGGCTTCGACCTGGCCCGAGAGCAACACGGTGCTGCGCTGGCCGAGCAGTAGCACGAGAGTTGAACTCTCGTGTGCTGCGGCCGAGCAGCAGCACAAGGCCGAAACTTCGGTTTACCAGAGTCTTTTCTGGACAGTTGGAATTTTAATTCACCCGTTACAGAATTAATCTCTGAATTAATTCCAATTTGAATTTTGAATTAAATCTGCACTAATGACCAGCTGTTTCAGATGTTACCAACGTGCCATGAATGCCAACTAAATGCTATTTAGTATTCCAATTCCTATATAAGAAGGGGTAGTAGGAGCAAGTGATTTACAACGTGAGGGAAGAACAAGAGAGACACAACACACAAAGATAAGCACCTTTTTCTTCTCAAAAACTCTGCTCCTACTCCTTTCTTGCTACTGTGTTTTGTCCGTGCTCTTGTTCGCCGGGTTCGTTCGTTTGGGTGCTCAAACGTCGAACCGTTGTACGTTTTATCCTGGGAAACCTAGGCCCCAACGCTCCTAGCACTTTTGGGAGGTGGCAAATAAGGTTTTAAGGAAAGACAGACACTTTGCCTAACTCGTACTATTCTTTCTTCCTTCTCCTTCTTTCTTGGTTTGGATTATGCTCTAAGCAAAAAATCCGTTCTTTCTTGTTGACTTGGAATTATAATCTAAGGATTATATGTCCCTTTTTGGTTGATATATATTGGTATATCTTTTTCGTAGATATACATGTATATATAACCGTTGGTTCCGGCATATATATATTTGTGTGTATATATGTTTTGGATATATATCCAATAATACATTATATATATTTCATGTGTACATATATAAATATTATTTTAAGGATATTAAATCGATTTTGGTTCATTATCACCAACATATATATATATATATATATATATATATATATATATATATATATATATATATATATATATATATATATATATATATATATATATATATATCTTAACTATAATATAGTCATATGGTTTGGTGAGCAATTATTGTTACAATAATTGCTCACCAAACCATATGGTTATATTATAGTTAAGATTTAGTTATTTATTTATTACATGGTGCATAAAAATTCAAATTAACCTTAATTCAAATTTACTACATAGTATTTTTTGAATGCTACTGGCTCTATTACAATGTAGTATCTTTTTATATACTTTCTCAACCTACTTAAACACAAAGAACCAATAACGTCTCCACTGAGGCTCGAACTCACAACCTTCCAAATGGAAGTCCAACCCGGGTACCATTAGACCACATAGTCTTGAAAACTACAACAGTAATTGAATTACAATTTGTAGTATTTAATATTACAAATTTTCAAGAACTTAGTAAACTACAACAGTAATTGAATTACAATTTTCAGAGTCACTAAGGATCAAAATTTTTAGACCTAAAAATTTCTAGAAATATCAAAGCTCTAAAAATTTTGATCCGTGGTGACTCTGAAAATTGTAATTCAAGTACTATTGTAGTTTACTAAGTTCAATTCTTAAAAATTTGTAATATTAAATACTATGTACTAAATTTTTAATATAATTTAAGATTTGTAGTAATCAGCCACCTTAAATACCAATTCTTATTTTAATTGTAAATATATTTATGATCATAATTTTATCATAGCAATTCACACATAATTATTAAATAACAAAATTTTTATATATAAATAAACCTCATATATGGTAATAATGTAATAATAAAATAAAATTACAATAATAATAATATTAATAATAATCAAAACAAAACTACATACAAAATAAAATTTAAATTAAAAAAAAAAAAAAAAAAAAAAAAAAGACAAAGCGGAACCACGAGCTCCCCTTTGTAAATAATGTGGGATCATTTTGATCCCACATCGAAAATGTTTGGAAAGAGGAGCTCTGAGCAATGCTCCTCTTCCAAACATAATTGCTTGCCCATCAACATGGGCAAGTATTGAGAAACCAAGAGGCTTATTTGAGAAGTCTTAGCTTAATGGCTTATTATTTTAGTTTTTCTTTTAAGAAAATATTTTACAAACAATGATAAATAAAATCTTCAAAGTTATAGTATCACATGTGTACATCTACACATTAGCTATTAATTTGAGCAATTATTTGCACAAATTCAAGCAAGGATAACATCAAAATACATAAACGATCCAAACCATATATTTAATTGCATTATATAATATTTGATGTTCTAATTTAAATAATTATATATCTATTCAAATATTCTTAATATATTACAACATATCTATTCCGTGCATCGCACGGGTGAAAATACTAGTGAAGAGATAATAGGAAAATGGAACTTATCTATTGAAATAAAAGTAAAATGCTGATGAAATCCAAGCTTCAAATCTTCGATTAATTACAAGCCTCCAAAATGTTAAAGAACCTAAATTTAAGTCTAATCTAACCTAAAAATATTAAAAGAAATATAAAACATTAGCTACGGTTCGAGTATGGGTCCGAACCGTGTGGAAATGACTCAAAATAAGCATAAATACAAACAGAGCATGGTACATGGACATGGCCAAGGCCAAACCTGTGGCCAGAAAAGAATGCACACTAGAATGTAGGCACTGGTTAATCCCATGCCTACTAGCAAGCAAAATTCCTATGCAACTTATTTGATTTTTAGGCAATTTTTTCACCGTTGAAACCTTTGAATTAGCCTTTTGCCTTGCTTTGCTCAGGCCATGTGATAAAAAACATTGAAAACACCATGGTGTTGCCTCTATTTCCATAGCTTCTCATTGGCTCCCATTGACTCTACATGCATACAAAATTCTCCAGAAATCATTTAATTAATCTAAATCATCAAATAATTATTATATTACACCTAAACACACAAATGAATCAAATGAGAATCACCCAAATAGCTAGCTTAATTGCTTGTGGTTAGTCATTTAGCATATCTGATAAAAATTCTAAAGTGTATAGTAATTACTAAAGCAAATTAATAATTGAGTATGTTACCATACTAAAAAAAAAAGATGGAATTGGACACAATTGGCATATTTTGGTTACGGTGCAAATGTAAATGCAGATGGATGCATGTAGCCTCACATACACTTATTCCCGGCCTCTGCCGGCGCCTTGGTGAAGTCGTCTTCTACTTCCCAGATGTTTTGTCGGGTCGGAACGTGGGGTCATTAAAGTTGAGAATAATACATGCATGTGCATGTATTCTGCGAGTGATTCATCATATTCAGGTCCCCGGCTGGATTATGATCTATGAAAAGCAATGCCAAAATAAGGAGATAAGATCAGACAAAAAAATAGTAACAATTTGTAAAGAAAATAATGAGCATTAAATAGGAAATAATAAATCAATTAGCTCTAACCTCAATCCTACGCTTTAAAATTTTGTGTCCTGCCTCTCGAATTTGCATAGTAGCTTCAATAACATAAGAGTAACATCGATCCAACTCAATTCACTGCACGTGAACTGCAAGAAACCAAGGGATTTCTTCCAAACAACAACATAACCTTAGGACCAGACGCTCGTGACATTTGAAACAACTTAAATAAGTCCTCAATTGCTCGAGTTTTCTATCTTCGATGAGCAAGAATCTCAACTGATTGAATTTTCCTTTATCTACTTCCCATATGTTTCCATTGATAGCATCCTCCTTTATCCTCAACAGAGAACGACTCTGGTTCAGCTCGTGTTAGGCCGAACTGACTCGTGTTCAGCTGATGCCGAACGATTCTGCCTACAGCACGCTGATAGCTCTTAGCGTGTTAGGCCGAACTGAAATATATATATATATATATATATATATATATATATATATATATATATATATATATATATATATATATATATATATGTTTGTGTATTTATTTAATTTATTTATATGTGTGAATGTATATCAATACTTAAATATTAAAAAAATAACTAAATATATAAATATGCACACATGTATATTTGATTGTATAAACATATATTATTATTATTATTATTATTATTATTATTATTATTATTATTATTATTATTATTATTATTATATAAGGATTAGTTAACAAGGGCAAAGTTGGAATAATTCAAGGTAATCTAAGATTACCTAAGAAAATGGGAGTAATCCCATTACCGAAACATTACCGCCACATCAGCTTTCAGGTAATATAACATTACCAGGTAATCTCATAACTTGAACCAAACAAGATAATATACATTATCAGACTCATATTACCTAGGTAATCTAAGATGACCTGAACCAAACGCCCCCTATAAGGTAATCTTACATTCCCAAAATCTCACATTACCTTCCTGGGGGCAATCCTATTACCTGGGTTAATCCAAATTTTCGTTATCTTACATTCCCAAAATCTCGCATTACCTCCCTGCAGATAATACTATTACTTGGGATAATCTAAGATTCCGTGAACCAAACGCCCCAATAGCCATCACGAACTGATGCCTTTGATGAGAACAGTTCCGAATAACATCCATCCCTATCATTCTTTAAAGCTTTGTTTACACTAAGAAGTTTTTTGTTTGTCTGAAGGCAAAGGAAGGCAAAGCATGGGATAAACTTGGATAGCCGAAAAAGGACATAATGTGCAATTACAAAAATATCCTCAAATTTATTGCCTTAATCACACTGGTTTGACTTTAGGACCAAATCGGATAAAAATATCATAATCGATGATCAAATTGAGTAATTTTGGTAGTCGAGGACCAAATTGGTGAAATCCTCATAGTCGAGGGACCAAATCGGTAATTTTCTCTATATTCAACTATTGAATATATATTAATTAAGTGTAGAGCTACTATAAAGTTTCACAAAGTAAATTTGCAAAACTCAGCCTACAAAGGAGCCAATGTTAGGCACCAAAGATCAATCTGGATAAGAGATCAAGTACTTTTGAGAAAAGTATTTTTGTGGGGGTAATTAACTCCTTATATTTCTTCCTTATAAGTCTCCTTGTGGTACCGAGAATAATGTTAAAAGAGAATGTTTCATGTTAAGCATTAAAATCTCAAGGGAATTATTTGTGGGTAAACAAAGTACTCTTCAAAATATACTTCTGATCAAGAGAATCAACTTATTTTAATAGATAATGCTAATTATAAGGGGTTAGTTATTGAATTATTGATGGAATGATTTAAAGTCCAAGCAAGAGGTGATGAATTCATGGTGGATCCCACTTGTGTGGTCAAACGAAACTATGAAAAGAGTCACAAAGTAGTACACTTACTAATCATTCATGTGATGTGTGTACTTGTGAGGTCGAGCTACAATTCTTAATGAATTTATATATAATCCTACGAGACGGGTGGTCCTATTGAGACGGGCTTAATGAATTCACCGCTTAATAATTGAGAGGGTGAGCATAAAATGTTTCTTAATGATTTCATACCCTAATTTGGGTAGTCTATATTAAGATAGACTTAATGAGATCACCTATTTGAGTGAAAAAGGGTTAGCGTCCTTTTATGAAAGATAATGAATTATCTTTCTAGAACACTCATGAACAACCCGAAGTTCTGTTGGGCTAAATATATATGCAGTTTTCCACGAAACTTACATAACATCTAAAGTGTGGTACATGTCATCACTTCAGTTTAAACCTATATCGAAGAGTTCAAAATTCGTTCACTCACTAACCACATGTATCACTACGTGCCAATTCAAGATTCGTTCATCACTAACACTTAAGTGTCAAACCTTTATAACAGTCTTAAAAAATAACAATTTTATCCCGATCGTGGCCTCTCTCTGAGTCCCTCTTGGAGAGTATCTCCCTAGATTTCTAGGGTTTCCTACCCATCATGGAGTTTTACATCCCAGTATGCGATCGTGTCTTCCTCCACGTTTTTGCGTGGCTTTTATTTACATGCAGGGCATGCATGGATCTCAACACCAGTGCAAACGCTACGCTATCCCTGTCTTTGATCATCCGATTCACGTATTTCATAGTTACCACCTGTTTCATCACCGGTTCATCCGATCTAGGCTTGATTAACGATCATCTTATCGGCGGACTGATCGACTATATAACGGTGTGCGATCATCCTACAGGAGATCTGTTCGTAGGCGCGATCCTATACGATCTGGTGACGGTAAACGATCATCCATATCGGGATCGAGTGGGCAATTACTATCAGCAACAACAATCTGAGGCAATGGATATCAGCGCGATTGAGGATGGCTGCGCGATCCTGTCGCTGACGACGGAGGAGGAGAATGGACTGGAGGCCCCGGACATTCAGGCTTCACCGGTTTCGATCACTCACTACGAGATTGTCGGGCGATTCCTTACGGATCGGCCGATCAAGCATGAACACATGCAACAAGTGATGGCGTCGGTCTGGCGCCCGGTGATGGGGATGCGAGTTCAACCGATCGAGGACAATTTGTTCGTGTTCCAATTTCCGCATTTGAAGGACATGACTCGCGTGATGGAGGATGGGCCTTGGAATTTCGAGAACCACATGTTTGTATGCGAAACGGTTCCTGCCGGCGTGAATCCTGAAGAAATCCCGCTCAATAACGCATCCTTCTGGGTGCAAATTCACGATCTGCCCACTGTGTATGCCTCATCTGACTTCATCAAGCGCATAGGTGATTATATCGGGGTATTTCTCAATACTGATCCGAACAATTTCGGAGGAACCTGTCGGAGTTTCCTTCGTATCAGGGTGCGCATGGATGTCAACGCCCCATTAAAGAGGCGGATGAAACTGTGTCGCAAGGATGGATCGACTCATTGGGTAAGTTTTAAATATGAACGGCTTGGAATCTTCTGTTTCTGTTGTGGGATTTTGGGTCATTCAGACAAGTTTTGCAAGCGGGTGTACGAAGAAGGACTGGAGCCGGAGACATTCCCCTATGGGCCCTGGATGAGAGCTGGCCAAAGACGCCAGGTTCGTCCGATAGGTGCTAAATGGTTACTGGCGGAACTGCCGCAAACTGAGGGATCATCCGCAAGTGGCAAACAGGTTGCATCACCGAGTGAGGAGGTGGCTGTGCAAGAGAGTGTTGGATTGCAAGGTGATTTGAAAAGACGTAGGGCGGGGAGTACGGAGGGGATTGATGTGGTCATGACTGAGAACCCAAAAAACTCATCTTCGGCGGGTCTGATTTTACAGACTCGCCCTGCCCAATGAGCACTTTGTGCTGGAACTGCCGGGGAGTGGGTAGCGACCGGACAGTTCATGAACTTCTGGGTTTTATCTCCAGAAAGCGACCCAGTTTGGTTATTTTAATTGAAACGAAAGCTATTGCCAGTCATATGGAAAAAATAAGGCTACGGATGGGTTTTGAAGGACTTCTCCCGGTGGATAGAAATGGCATGGGAGGGGGACTAGCGATGTTTTGGCGAGACAAGGATATGGTTTCGATTCTCAGCTACTCGGAAAGTCACATAGATGCCGTGGTGACTCTACCAGAAAAACCGGAGTGGCGGATAACTGGATTCTATGGAAATCCGGATCAGACTAAACGGCACTTATCATGGGATTTTTTACGTGAACTTAAGACTCGGTCTCAACTTCCTTGGATAGTAATTGGCGACTTCAACGATATTGCTTTCCAGTCAGAAAAACGAGGGCCACATGCACAATCAACGACTCTTATTGAGGGGTTCAACGACGCATTGGAGGATTGTCAACTTATGGATCTTGGCATGTCGGGCAGTCGTTTTACGTGGGAGCGGGGCCGTGGAACCGAGGCGTGGGTCGAAGAGCGACTTGATAGAGCAGTGGCGTCGGCAGAGTGGTCAGATATTTTTGAGGACGCAGAAGTTGAGAATCTACTGACTTTCTCGTCCGATCACAACGCAATTTTCCTTAACCTAGAGGGACAGAATTTTCGGGGCGGGAGGAGAACATTTAAGTTCGAATCAGCGTGGATTCTAGATGAAGGTTGCGGTAAGGTTGTGGAGCAGGCGTGGCGGCAATCCAGTGGCGAGGATTTTCAACAACGTATTTCCACTTGTGGTCACCAGCTCAGTCGATGGGGAAAGGATTATTATAATCAGTTTGGAACGCAGGCTAAAAAGCTTCGAAGCAGATTGGAAATTATCAGGGATGCTCGAGATCAAGAGACTGTAAATGAGTATTTGAGGGTCGAAGGGGAGTTGACGACTCTAATGCGGCAAGAGGAGATATTCTGGAAGCAACGAGCGAAACAATTGTGGTTACAGCACGGCGACATGAACACTAAGTATTTTCATAAATCGGCCTCAGCACGCCGAAGACGTAACCATTTGAAACAGATTAAAAACGGGAGTGGAGGCTGGGTTGAGGGAGAGACGATGAAAGCCGAAATAATACAGTACTACAATGACATTTTTCGGACATCAAGTGCTGACATAGATATCTTTGGGCGCATACCTGGTCGCATAACGGCGGACATGAATGCTGCGCTTATGATGCCTTTCACGCTGGCAGAGGTGAAAGCTGCACTCTTTTCAATGGCACCGGAGAAAGCACCTGGACCAGATGGTATGACACTCGCTTTCTTTCAACACTTCTGGCCCATATTGGGTCACGATTTGTTTATCTTTATTACGACATGTATAACCAACAGATGCCTGCCACAAGGACTCAACGAGTCTAATATAGTCCTGATTCCTAAAAAGAAGACACCTGAAAAAGTCTTCGATCTCCGGCCGATCGCTTTATGCAATGTTGCATACAAGGTGTTGGCCAAAACACTTGCTAACAGACTTAAAAACGTGTTGCAGAGTGTGGTTTCTATGTCTCAAAGCGCGTTTGTTCCGGATAGATTACTAACTGATAATATAATAGTGGCAGGAGAGGTAGGACACTATTTAAGACGAAAATCTGGCGGAATGGTGGGGTGGACAGCCCTCAAACTCGACATGGCCAAGGCCTACGACCGGATGGAGTGGGGATTCTTAAAAGGAATGCTCACGGCCATGGGTTTTGCAAATAGGTGGATTGAGTTGCTTTTGATGTGTGTCACGACAGTGGCTTACAATATTCAGGTAAACGGGGACTCGGCGGGAATGGTAGTTCCGACCCGAGGTATCCGACAAGGAGACCCTTTATCGCCGTACTTATTTATTTTGTGCACTGAGGGACTCTCTATTTTGCTACAGCAAGCTAAAGCGAGAGGTGACATCCATGGAATAAGAATAGCTCGGGGTGCTCCGTCTATATCGCATTTATTCTTCGCGGATGATAGCTTATTGTTCTTCAAAGCTACATCCGAGGAAGCCCAACGAGTTAAAGATTGTTTAGAAATGTACAGTGCAGCCTCGGGGCAAATCATCAACTACGAGAAATCCAATGCCATGTTCAGCACCAATACAGACCAGTCCATTCGAAAAACAGTGGCAGAGTGCGTGGGGGTTCAGGAAACCGCGGACTTGGGCCGGTATTTGGGATTACCCTCGGCATTGGGGCGCAACAAAATGGCGACTTTCAATTTCATTGAGCAGAAGATTCGGGAGCGTATTGGCGGATGGCAACAGAAACTTCTTTCCAGAGCAGGCAAAGAGGTACTGCTAAAAAGTATAGCACAGGCTTTACCCATTTTCACGATGTCTGTTTTTTTATTGCCTGAACGGGTTTGCTCTACTATTGAAAAGATTTTTAATCGGTACTGGTGGGGCGGAAACGGAGCTGGAAATTCTGGCATTCATTGGATGAGTTGGAAACGGTTGGCAGTCCCTAAAAAACATGGTGGCCTGGGATTCAAACGACTTCGGGAGTTCAACTTGGCTCTGTTGGCGAAACAGGGATGGCGGTTGTTAATTCACCCAAATTCTCTAGTTGCGCGTTTGTTGAAGGCAAAGTACTACCCGCATTGCGACTTCCTCGACGCTCAGCTTGGACACAATCCGAGCTATTTATGGCGGAGCATCTTGGCTGGTCAACCTCTCCTTAAATTAGGCGTGGCAAGGCGTATTGGGAATGGTTTAGACTCCACAATACCCGTGGCTTTCGGACCCGACTAACCCAACTTTACATACCCCATGTATAGATGCTTTAAGAGAAGCGAAGGTCAGTGGACTTCTAACGCCACAAGGAGAGTGGGATGTGGAGATTCTGCGCGATCTTTTTCTAGACAGCGACATCGGACGAATATTGGCAACTCCGATCTCGACTGAGTACCAAGACTCATGGCGATGGAAAGACGACATTCGAGGTGTATACACGGTAAGACATGGGTACCAGATTCTCACGGCACACAGGGAAGAGGCGACACCCAATGGAGGTTTCACGAAATGGCAACAATTGTGGAAACTACCGGTCCCTCCCAAGGTCAAGAATTTTCTATGGCGCTGCGCGAGGGCTATACTACCAGTCAAGGAAACTCTTAAGGTACGCAGAGTATGGATTGGTGGAGGTTGCACCTTTTGTGGTTATCCGTTGGAGACGATGGAGCACTTATTATGCGATTGTGCTACTGCACAGCAGGTATGGGAGGAAGCTGATGTTTTGCGTGGGCGCTCGATACAAGGATTAATGGAGGAGACTCTGGGAGATACCACCTCGGACAGGGCTATACGCATGGCGTCGATTTTCTGGGCGTTATGGACAGCGAGAAACGATCAGATTTGGAGGGCAACTTATCAAACTATACACAGCCTCCGAACTCAAGTCTCTGCACTGCAACAAACCTGGCAAAACATAAGGCCAACTGCTCATGCTGTCAACACGGGTGCTACAGAATCAGAGAACTGGCTTCCACCTCCTCAAGGATGGTTCACATGCAACGTAGATGCTGCCCTATTCGGAAATGATGCAGGTTTCGGTGCGGTGATACGCGACTATGAAGGCCGCTTCATGGCAGCACATGGTGGAAAATTGGGGTGTCTACAAGATCCTTTCTTAGCGGAAGCAACCGCAGTTGAAAGAGCTCTGAAGTGGCTCAAGAGTTTGAATTTCAATAATGTAATAGTAGAGACTGATTGTTTAAATTTCTCTACTGCTTTTAATTCTAGTTGTATTAATTTTTCTTATGTTGGTACCATTGTAAAGCAATGTTTGAAGATTGCTACTGATATTGGGAACGTCAAAGTTCGCCATATCAAGAGGTCAGCGAATCAGATCGCTCATGTGTTGGCTCGGGCAATTGATTCCCCGTCTGTCCTAGGGTCGTGGTTCGATAACCCTCCCTCGTGTATTGCTCATTTTTTGAATTATTAATGATATCCTTTCGTTTGGTTTCAAAAAAGTGTCAAACCTTTATATTAGCTAGCCTAGCGAATAGCTATGGTGTACATAGGTTAGTAATTAAGATAATTGTAAAATTTTTATATTAAATTATAAGATTTTTTTAATATTAAATTATAAGATTATTTTTAAAGGCAACAAAAAAGAAAGTAAATTACATAACTCTTGATTTAACAACTTTAATTAATTAAATCAGCAAAAAGAAGATTTTAAAAGTTGACCAGGGTTAGACGCATTGGAGGGACAGCACACCTTTAGGAATAGTAGATCCAATTCTGAGTTGCAACTTGCAAGCAAGTAAATGCCCCATTGTGTGGGAGGAAGAGAACCCGGATGGGGTGCACCAAAAGTAATGTGGCTGCTGGGATTCGAGCCTAGGTCTCCACGGCCACAACGTGAAATTCTTACCACTAAACTACAACCACAAGGTATATTCAATTATCAATAAATATTTATTCATTCACGGTTAAATTAACTATAAGTTTGAGTTTATTTATTATTATTTTTTTTTGAACACTACTGACTCTATTACAATGTAATATATGTTCATAACTACTTTCTCAACCTACTGAAGCATCCAATCCAGGTGCCATTTGAGCACAAGGTGCTTGGCAACTATAAGTTTGAGTTAATTGATTTCAAATGTAGTCATCTAACTATTACAACTACTAAATTTAGTCTTGGATTGTTGAATCCTTTCCAATTTAATCCACTGTAAATTTTTCCCTATAAACATTGAGGGTGACATTATGGTTGCTATAATAATAAGAAAATTAGGGTTTTGTTTCTTCCAACGTGTTAGAAACAATTGTCGCAATGGTAATGGTTGATTACTATACAATGGTAGATTTAAGAGTTAAGAACTTAAATTGTAAATGAGTGCTAGTCTGAGAACTAAATCCGAAATTAATTCGTACGTGCGTGGTGTTTGGTTCAAAGAATAAAAATAAAGGGAAGAGAATATAATTCAAACAGGAATTGAATAAGATAGGAAATTAAGAATAAAATATGAATACTATTCTATTGTTTGGTTCATATTCTTATGTTTGGTTAGACCATTGAATAAAAAAACAAATATTATGGAGTATTTAAACAACTAAAAAGCAAATTCTCTATGAAGTCGATCTGATGTCTATAGTTTCGGTATTTTGGTTTAATTTGGAGATTGTAACTGAGAAAAAATGTTCCAACTTACGCGATTCAAGTGGAGCACAAGACCTGCTTAGCTATGTGAGGATAATTAAAATCCATGAATCCATTATAAAAGCTTCAAACTACTGCAAACCAGTGTTGCAAAAAGCTTCAAACTAGGCACTGACCGAGCGCCTAGCATTTCACCATAATCGGTGGTTTAGGCGGCCGACTAGGCCGTCTAGACCTTCTAAGCGTCGATTAGGCTTCTTAGGTACCGGCTAACTAGCTAGGCTGTCTAGTCGGTCGATTAGCTATTGTTTTTTTAAATGGGTTATTTCACTACATTAAAACGACATCGTTTTGAGCGAAATAACCCTAGTAGAGAGAGAATTAATTGGAATGAGAATGAAAGAAGTGATACAAAGACTAAAATGTCCTTGTGTAGCAACAACAACAACAACAAGGAGTAGTTTAGTCATTTTCTTGTATTTACCTTTCCAATATGGCACCGAATTAAAATTCCCATAGGGAAATGTATGAATTGCAACTCTCAAATGGAGAAGAATAATGAGTAGTTTAATCATTTTCTTGTTTTTCCTTTTCCAAGATGGCACGGAATTAAAATTTCCATATGAATTGCAATTCCTCAAATGGAGGGAATTGTAATTATATTCCACCAAACCTAACACTGTAATTTAGAATGCTAATGAATTATGTTATAAAAGAATTACAACTACATCCAATCAAATAGCTTGTTAGATCAGACCCAATGTTAGTGTTTTTTCTTTGAATTTTTGTGTGGCAAATCTTGGGGAATAAAAAAAATAGAGTAAAAGAAAAAATAAATAATTGAGTTGGCGACCATCCCAATTGTTCCAACTATTATTTATTTATTTATTTATTTATTTTTAGCTTTCTAGAAAACCCAGAAAAAAATAGATTGTTTTAGTTAAAACCCCTCTCTCTCTCCTAAGTCATGTCACACCCTCTCTCACCACACAAGCAAAATACTGAATAAAAACAATTGTGGAATAATTAGTCGAAGAAAAAACTGCCAATGGAAATACCTTTACAATTGTGGAATAAAAACAATTCTTTAGAGTTGATTTGATGTTTTGGTTCTTGATTTATAAGTATCAGTCTACCCTTAATTAATTTTTCAAAAAGGCTTCATTTAATCGAAATATTATTGTGATATATAGTTTTTATCTTCCGTCAACAATATTATTTGTGGGTCCCACTATGAAAAATAAAAGGGAGAATTCTCGAGGGTAAAAAGCAATTATTTTTGGATATACTCCCCCTCCTTTTGAAAAAAAAAAAAAATAAATAAGCAATTATTTTTGCTTTCAAAATTTTTTTTTTCTTTCCTTTCCCCTTTTTTTCCTAATCTTTTTTTAGTCCTGTCCCCTCGGTTTGAACTCTTCGTTTGTCTTTGTTCTCTCCATTTTCTCCATTTCGCTGTATACGCAATGTTTTCTCATAAGTTGGTGTAAATGTGGTAACAATTATTACCACATCTATTTGACTATTTCCCTTCAATAATTATTTCTCCCATATGCAGTATTATTTACAGCATCAATTATCATACTAGCAAATTAAAGATCGTTCAAAAGTTAATTAGCTGAACATATGGCAAAAATACATATAACATTGTCTTACGTTTGCAATTATTTAACAAATTTTGTAAGCCAAAAAATTGTCAATTTAACTCTTAGGCTGGTTTTCAGGTTTTTTTTTTTTTTTTTTTTTTTTTTTTTTAAATTTCGATCACCTCATACTACTCGATTGGATTATTTCATTGTCAGCGTTAATTACTATTGGGATTATTATCCGCAACTCTCGAGACTTGATTTAAAGCTAGCTTTGAGAGTACATATATGTTAATTAGGATCTATTTACCCTAAAATTGGTATAACCCTACCTCGTCTTAAAAAAAACTATATTTATGGAAGCAACACAACCAAGTTAGTTAAGCTGTTAACTTGATAATTATAAGAATTCAAGTTCAATTTTCAATGAGCTGACTATTAATTTTCTTAGTTTAAATTAGTCAAAACAATCTAAATTGATTTATCTCTTTTGATTATTTACCAGTTAAAATCACACTGTAAAATTTATATGAGTCACACCCAAATTTTGGTATGTAAATAAAAATCTTGCCAAACCAAATTTAAAGTCATAAAATTATTGTTGAAAAGTGGTGAAAAACTTATAGCCAATCGTTAAACCGTCAAAGTCCACTCTTCGTACGAAGGCGGGGTCGCGGGCAACAAAGTCTTCCTCGTCTGAAAGGTGGGGCGGGTGATTTGTGTTGTTATTTTTTGTTAAAACATCAACTCGACTGAGGTTTGAACTCATAACCTCTCAATCTCTCATATAAGGGAGTAACTTGGTACCATTGGACGACCACAAAGGGAAGTTAGTGATTTGTGTTGTTATTTATGATACACAAAAATGAACATTTATGTTTTATGTTTTATGTTTTATTTCATTACATGTCATACAAAGTTTTAATGATTATTTAAAAAATAAAAATTCCAGCTACCCAAATTTATAGTTTTATTTAAAGTCTAGCCATGTCTTTCTCAATCATAAAAGTATAGTATACTTTTTGAACCTTATTTCTTTTATATTACTCAAAAATATTAAGATATGTTATTTCACATTTAAATGAACTTTTATATAATTTCATAAATTAAACAGTGTTGTAATTTGAATTGTCAATTTTTAATTCCGCGTAAAATTATGAGAGGTTCCACTCCTGTCGTTATCAATGCATAGATTTCCACACAACTGAACAAACAACGTTACTTCGAAGGCAACATATTTGGATAGCTTTTTTGTTTTATTTTTTATTATTATTATTATTATTTTTATGGTAAGGAAAAAGAGACTAAGACTCAGAGTTATCTAATTCTACGGATGCAAATACCACCAGCATCATAAACAAGGAGAACCGCCAAGCCCTCTGGAACATCATTGAAAAACCAAGTGCCCCATTTGGATAGCGTGTTAAACTAAGTAACAATTTAAAATATCAAATTCACTAGAAATATATATATATATATATATATATATATATATATATATATATATTTAACATGGACGGAGCCAAAGGGGGGCAGGGGCTCAGTTGCCTCCCCTCACCCCACCCCACCCCATATATAATTTTTGAATGTATATATGTATATATAGTACATGTTTGAGTATTAGTATATAAAAACTGTTGATTATCAATAAGAAATGAGTTAGATTAGTTGGTAAAGTATGTGTTTGGTTATAATGAAGGTTAGGAGTTTGAATCCTTTGGTTGTCAATATAGATTTACCGTTTTTTTTGGCTCCTTCCATATGACTTTAACACAGTCACGTTTTAATAGCTTTTTAAATATTTAATACACACATACATACATATATATTTAAATTATTTTATCAAATTAATTATGTTTAATATTTTGTTATGAATATTTTTATAAAGTTTCGATGTGTTTTATTTTTCGCCCATATCCAATAATATTTACACCTATATTTCTTAGGTTATTTATTTATTTATTTTTTAAACATCTCTTTTATTTTAATGTTTCGCCTTTACTGGAAAAAATTTATGAATATGTCCCTATTTCGCCCCCCCCCCCCCCCCCCCCCCTCAACATAATTCCTGGCTCCGACTATATATATATATATATATTGAGAGAGAGAGAGAGAGAGAGAGAGAGAGAGAGAGAGAGAGAGAGAGAGAGAGGGGAAGGGTTCAGGTGCGGGAATGACTTCCCACGCAGTTATGCGGTTGGACGCACCTTAAGCATTAAAATGACGCACCTTAAGTACACAAATCACCACGCACCTTAAGCACACACAACAAAGCACCTTAAGAATACAAACCATGCACCTAAGGTTTTAAAATGGCTCACATTAAGCACAGAACCCATGCACCTTAAGCACAGAACTCACACACCTTAAGAACAAAACTCACGCACCTTAAATTTTAACAACTAATTACATTAAGCACAAAACTCACGCACCTTAAGCATAAACTCACGCACCTTAAGCACAAAACTCACGCACCTTAAACACAAAACTCACGCACCTTAAGTTTCAACAACTACTTATAATAAGCACAAAACTCACGCACCTTAAGCACAAAACCCACGCACCATAAGCACAAATCCCACACACGCACCTTAAGCACAAAACTCACACACCTACCTTAAGTTTCAACAACTACTCACATTAAGCACAAAACTCACGCACCTTAAGCACAAACTCACGCACCTTAAGCACAAAACTCACACACCTTAAGCATAAATCCCACACACCTTAAGCACAAAACTCACGCACCTTAAGTTTCAACAACTACTCACATTAAGTACACAACCCACGCATCTTAATTAAGCACAAATCTCATACATCTTAAGCACAAACTTAAGGATTAATAATTAATGAATTAATTCCATTTTTTGTTCTAGATTTATAAGTGGTAATACATTTTTAGTCCTTTTTTTTCTTCAGAACATTCATCTTTGGTCCTAATATTATTGTGACATGACCATTTTTGGTCTTCTGTCAACAAAATTGTTGAAATATCGTTAAATAAAAGACCATTTCAATCATTTTTTTATACAAAATAGGTTAACCCGCTATTTTTTATTTTTTTAAATATTTTTATTTTTATTTTTTGAAAAAAAATTCATAATTGAAGATCTAAATGCCCTTATATTTTAAAAAATTTAAACGGTTTTGTTGATGAAGGACCAAAATGGTCATAGGACCAAAGAATGATAATTTGAAAAAAAAGGATTAATAGTGGAATGTCAACTATAAATCTAGGATCTAAAATGAAATTAACTCAATAATTAATATTTTAGGCAAGTATGTAAGTATCAAAATTTAAACAAATTTTAGAAAATAGATAGTTGATAGATACACCTATGGATTTGTGGAAGTCTTACAAAACCAAATTTAAAGCCATTAAATGTTTACTGTTGAGGAAATGGTGAATTCGGTAGAGCCAATCACTCGACCGTCAAAGTCCACCGGGGACGGTGGCGGCGGTCAGGGAGGGGAAGCCGGGATTTTCCAGTACGTCCTGTCTCTCTCAATTGTATAATGTATTATTTTATTTTGCTTTATGCATGTTATTTTTAAAACATGTCACCATAAAGATTCATAATCTGGTTGTACATTCATCGTATTAACATTACTCAAATCATCATATGTTTTGTACGTGCGCTAGTCACTGGTCGGATTCCGGAGATTATAAAAATTTATCATCATCACGCTGCACGCACTAAGAATAAAAGACCGAAATATTCATGAAAGAAAAAAAATACTCCATTTTTTTTATATATTTAATGATACAAGCTTTTATTTGTCTGTTTTTTATAACATATAAAATAATATGTGACATGCTCAAATTAATTTTATTATATGATAGGAAAAAAAATTCTGACTTCTTAAATTTTTATTTATTTGCATTATAGAAAAATCCGCAAGATTATTACGCAATAATGCACTTGGAATAAAACTTGCATTGTGATCCTAATCTGCAAAAGACAAGTAAAGTTAATCGTCTCTGATGGGGATATTGGGTATGGGCTAGAGACTAGTTGGGCTGACGTGGTTGGGCCAGGGGTACGGGGGTTTCTTGGGCCGGGGGGCAAGGCACCGTACCGCGCAGGGTGGCTGGCGCTGGCCGGCGGTTGTGGCCGGAAAGACCGCCGACTGGGGCGTTGGCCCCAACCGGCAACGGCGCGCGGCTGGGTGCAGGCCGAGCGCCCACCTGCAAGGCCACGGGGGCGGTGCCCGCCGGCGCCCACGGCCGAGGCGGATCGCCGACTGGGGCGCTACTACGCTAGCCCCGGCCGCGCCCGGTGCCCGGGCCTGGCGCCCCATCGCGGGGGACGGTGTGGTCTTCGGCTTTGGCACCGGGCGGGTGAGCCGCCTGGGGTGCACGGGGTGCGCGTAAAAGGTGCGGGAGTTTCGGAGGTATGGTGAACGTGCGGATTGGCATGCGGAAAAGGGGGAGTGGCGTCTGAGTGCATGGGACACGTGGGTGTCTAGAAGGGGGAAGGGGCAGGCTATAAATAGGGGTCCTGGACTCTTGGCAAGGGGTAGGCAAGGATATGACAAGCACTACGGTTCAGTGGTCTTGATCTCATACTCACAATCCTTTCACCCGAGTTCGATTGTTATTAGTAGCATAGTTAGCTATAGCCCACCCCGTTGGCCCTGTTTTTTGTATTTGGGCTTGTACCTCGAGCTTTGTACGCATTGTTTTGGGCCTAGTGCCCCGGGTAATAAAGTTACTCTTTTCCTATCCCCGTTCTGTGCATCTCTGTACCCGGTTTATGGTGGACCTGGTCCCAATAAAACCATCAGTCTCAAAAGACAAGTAACTATAATTATTTATTTATGAATGTATTGATGCGGTTATTCATTAATTATTTTGTATTTAGAAAAGTACATAGAATTTTTTTCATGATTATTGTTGTGTATGTAAAATTTTTTAAAACTTGTGAATTTTATTTCAAGTTATTTCATTAGTATTTGTCTGTAACTTAAATTTTAGTAATGATAATAAATGTTAACTTTAGGAAAAATTACACTTTTCATCCTTAAGTTATAGGACAATTGTATAGTATAATTTGTCTATAATTGTTGATCGTGCTCACTTTTTGCCCCAAAGCTATCTTTGGTAGTGCACTTTTCGTGTTCACTTTCAGTCCCTAAGCTATGCTAACATTGCAAATTTCGTCCTTGATGTTTTGTTAATAAATGGACAAAAAGTGCAACGCCAATGATAACTTAAAAACAAAAAGTGAATACAACTAATAATTAGAAACGAATTTTATAATTATCTTATAACTTAGATACCAAAAATACAATTTTTTCTTTTAACTTAAATAAGAGCTATTTTTTGTCATGTCTAGGACCCGCCCAGTGCCTAGCTAACTTTCCACCACAATGCATGACAAACAACGTTACTTCGTAGCCTATTCGTTTGTTGGATTATGAATCATAAAAATCTGGGAGAGAACGAATGAAATCGTTTGACATGTATGGAATGAAAGTGAAACATGTGTTCCAAGTCCTCTTTATATGTGAGTGTTCTCCTGTTTATATACCTGGATAATTAAGATACCAATGAGCACTGACTCATTTTTATTAAAAAAAAAAAAAAGTTATGTTTCATCCATTCAAACTATGCTCTCCCCTGGGCTTCATGCTGTGTCTCTGCTTGCTGATCAGTCTGTTCACCGGAGCTACCTCCCAACTCGCATTTTACTGTCCCACCGCTACTTATACCCCAAACAGCACTTACCGATCCAATCTTAATTCCCTCCTCTCCGCTCTTTCTTCCAATGGCACCCGCGAGAATGGGTTCTACCACAGCGCCGCCGTGGGCTCCGGCAACAACACCGTGTACGGCATGTTCATGTGCCGGGGCGATGTTTCCACCGCCGACTGCGGCGGGTGTGTGAGAAATTCCACCACCGATATACTGCAGCTGTGCCCCAACGGAAAGACCGCTTTTGTCTGGTACGATTTCTGTATGTTGCGTTACTCCAACGAGCCTATATCCCGGAGAGTCGACCAGTCGTCAATCATGTACAGTTTATACAATACACAGAACGATTCTCAGCCGGCTCCATTCATGGAGTCGGTCAGGAGCACGCTGGATCAGCTGGTCACCGGAGTTCTTGGCGATCGGTCCGGCAAGAAATTTGCAGTTCAAGAAACTAACTTCACTGCACTTGAGAGGATCTACAGCCTTGGGCAGTGCACCCCGGATATGCCCAACTTGAATTGTCAGACATGCCTAACTAGTGCTATCCAGCGGCTGTACAGTTGTTGCTATTCAGCGGTGGGTGCTAGAACTCTTTCCCCGTACTGTAATGTTAGGTATGAAACGTACCTTTTCTACAATCGCACAGCCGCCTCGCCGCCGCCGCCGCCGCCGCTACCGGCTTCGCCGCCTCCTCTCCGTCCTCCTCCGCCCATTTCTACTACAAGTGATGAAGGTAAAACTTTCTTGGTCCCTCTTTTATCCATTGGATATTTGGGTAATAAGCTTTTAGCCTTTATATTACTCCTGTGTAAAACTGGTGGTAGATGAAGGAATTGAACTGAAGAAAGATTTTTAACACACGGTAAAATTATAGAGTAATATGTAATAGGTTGGGCGGAGGGCCAAGTTTAGCACCCGTCGTGGCTGGGGGTTATTGGGCAGAGGCCCATAATGGTCATGTCCAGTATCTATCGTTTTGAAATTTTGATGGCAGTCTATAAGTAAGGAAATAAAGTTGCGTCTTGGTTACTAACTATTGTTTTTTATGTAAGTGGTAAGCACTTGATCCTAATATAATAGTTAAGAAATCATGAGCGGGACAGTATAACTAGTAGAGCTACACAGGATTTGAAGGGTAAATTAATTAGACTATTGATTTGATCAGTTCGACTCCCAGCAGAAGCAACCTTCTTGGTTAGTTGATGCACACTCTCGGGCAGTGACCGGCTTGTTTGTCTATTCAAAGGGTGTGTTTGGTTCGCACATAGGAATCAGAATCGGAATGGGTATCAAATACTTGGTAACGGTAATGGGTTTTGGTGAAATTATTTAACATGTTTGGTAGTAGGGTGGAATGGGAGTGGGTTTTGGTGAAATTATTTAACATGTTTGGTAGTAGGGTGGAATGGGAGTAGGGTGGAATGGGAGTGGGTTTTGGTGAAATTATTTAACATGTTTGGTAGTAGGGTGGAATGGGAGTGGGTTTTGGTGAAATTATTTAACATGTTTGGTAGTAGGGTGGAATGGGAGTGGGTTTTGGTGAAATTATTTAACATGTTTGGTAGTAGGGTGGAATGAGAGTGAGTTTTGGTGAAATTATTTAACATGTTTGGTAGTAGGGTGGAATGGGAGTAGGGTGGAATGAGAATGTTTACTAATAGTAGTGGTTAAGAATGAATAAGGGAATGAAACCCTTATGGCCCGTTTGGTTCACGGAATAGGCTGGGAATGGCATAGCATTCCCAGTAATAGGCCTATTAGGCCTATTCCTTTGTTTGGTAACCATTTCTATTACCAGGAATATTATTTCTGGTAATAGCCTATTACCTCAAATAAGGTAATAGCTATTACTAGGGGCCCCCTGGTATTAGCCTATTACTGAACCCTCAGTAATAGATTTTAGAATCTATTTTCTTTTTTACCCTTTTCTTTAACCTAATTTTTTTATCCTATATATAAATTTATCCTATTTCACCACCGTCGTCGCCACCACCATCACCGCCGCTGCCGACACCGCCACCACCATCGCCACAATCGTCGCCGCCCCCACCACCACCGCTGCCGCCGACACCACCACCACCATCGCCACAATCGTCGCCGCCCCCACCACCACTACCACCCCAGCACCACCACCGCCACCGCTGCCGCCACCACCACCACCACCACCGCCGCCACAACCGTCGCCGCCCCCACCACCACCACCACCGTCACCACCACCACCGTCGCCCCCACCACTGCCACCGCCACCACCACCACTACCACCCTAGCACCACCACCACCACCACCACCACCACCGCCACCACCACCATCTCCACCACTGCCGCCACCACCACCACCGCCGCCACCATCACCACCGTCGCTCCCACCACTGCACCGCCACCACCACCACTACCACCCTAGAACCACCACGACCACCGCCACCACCACCATCACCACCATCACCACCACCGCCACCACCACCACCAACATCACATATTTTTATAAGGGTATTTATGTCTTTTAAAACATATTTCATTTCTATTCCTTAAATCAACCAAACACTGTAATATAATTCCTAAAGTCTATTCCTTCCGCGAACCAAACAATAGAATACAATTCCTATTCTATTCCTTGCATATTCTATTCCTTATGGAATAACATTCCTATTACCTCAAAATTCATTCCGTGAACCAAACATGCTGTTATTGTATTTGGGTATGAGTTTTTCAATTGATGGGGTATTCGAAACCCTTATTAGTGTTCTAAAAACCTATTAACCAAACAACAACAATCACTTTCATACCCATTCCTATGGGCAAAACCCACCAACCAAACACACCCAAAATTAGTTTTTATTCCTCTTTCCTGCCTTGTTTGGTGTTTGATGATATATTTTACCTTGTTGTCTAGCTTCAAATTCTAATACCATAGACTATGCCATATCTTTCACCATTACCCTGTTATTAGTTTATATTAAGGTTGTCATAGAGTTAACCTTTCAACTCCGAAGATAAGGAAAATTTTTGAGTGTGATGTGTGTCTGTTGATGCAGGAAACAAAGGAAATTCTTCAACAAAAGTGATTATTGCCATTGTAGTTCCGGTTATTGGGATTATGCTCTTCGTTGCAATCTTCTGTTTTGTGAGAACTAGAAATGTGAAGAAACAATATACTGCAACACAGACAACAGGTTAAGTAACAGATTGATTGGGATTATTTAGGTTTCACTAACCTTAAATTGTATTACCATATTTGTAATTAAAATTTCGAAATCTCCATCTTTCCAGAGGATGTCTCTGGACTTTCTGCTGGGGAGTTCTCCCAATACGATTTTGCTACTATCCAAGCTATTACAAGTGACTTCTCCCCGGATTGTAAAATTGGCGAAGGTGGATATGGTTCTGTATACAAGGTGAAGTCTTTGGCTATATATGCAAGATCAATATGCTCATTTTAGTCTATGCTAATTGCTTATTGATAACCAATACTCGATCAGGGAACGTTTCTTGGTGGACAAGAGGTAGCTGTTAAGAGGTTGTCGAGAAGCTCAGGACAAGGAGCTCAAGAATTTAAGAATGAAGTCGGAGTGGTTGCCAAGCTTCAACATAGAAATTTAGTAAGGCTATTGGGATTTTGCACAGAAGGCGAAGAAAAGATACTAATTTATGAGTTTGTTCCCAACAAAAGTCTTGACTACTTTTTATTTGGTTAGTTCCAAACTACGGAATTTCATAATTCACTTTATTTTATCATGAATATAATATCTGACATGCACTATAAAATTAAGTTACTTAATTTACATACCTAACTGTAAGACTTAAACTTTGTGGCTTATGCAGATATTGAAAAGAAACACCTTTTGAATTGGTCAAGACGTTACAAAATTATTGAAGGGATAGCACGAGGGCTACTTTACCTTCATGAAGATTCTCGTCTTAGAATCATACATCGTGATCTAAAAGCAGGTAATATATTGTTGGATGAAGATATGAACCCAAAAATAGCAGACTTTGGAATGGCCAAAATTTTTGGAGTTGATCAAACTCAAGGAAATACAAGCAGAGTTGTTGGAACTTAGTAAGTTTAATTTTCATCTTGATCTTATTAGCTATGTGAAATCTCAGTGGACATGCAACAGCTATTAGATCATTTATCATTGCAAAGAAATGTCTTCATTCTAATTGAAATATATATTTCATCTGTTTCCATGGGTATACTAAGATCTTAAATTTGTTTAATTCTTGACAGTGGCTACATGTCTCCCGAGTATGCAATGCATGGCCAATTCTCCGTGAAATCTGATGTTTTCAGTTTTGGCGTTCTTCTCTTGGAGATTATAACCGGGAAAAAGAATTCCAACTTTAGCGAATCAAGTGGAGCTGAGGACCTCCTTAGCTATGTGAGTATACAATCTAAGATATATATATTAAAATCTAGCTTCATTAACAGACAACTCTTTTAACCTGATGATCTGAGGCTGATAAATGTTGTAGGCTTGGAAACATTGGAGGGACAACACACCTTTAGGGATACTGGATCCAGTCGTTGGAGAATCCTACTCAAGAAATGAAGTCATCCAATGCATCCATATTGGCTTATTATGCGTTCAAGAAGTGGACGAGAGGCCGACAATGGCAAATGTTGTCCTCATGCTCAATAGTCATTCTATTACGAGGACACCACCTCGTCAACCTGCATTTTTCCTTAGTGGAAGATCAGAGATGATGCAGAAAGGGATAGATTCTGATCAGTCTACGAGCAAGTCAATGCCATGGTCTGTAAACGAAGTGTCCATTACTGAGCTTTATCCAAGATGAGGTATCCAGCTGCAGCGTTCCAGCATGGATGAAATTTATGCAGATTGAAAAATAAAAATTTGATGCATTAAATGAATATTGGTTTTTTAATGGAGCTCTTTCTGGCTTGGACATTGAAACTTTTACATGTATGTAATTATATAAGTTGAATTTCAATGAGTTGTATTATGAGTTTACTACATGTATTCCAAAATCTTATTTCCGGATGTGGTAGCTCTGATAATTTTTTTTTTCTTTTTATATTAGTCTCAATAGAAGTATCTACATTAAGATTTTGTGTGTAGAAATAAAAGTTGAGTATAAAGTGAGCGTACACATAATATTTTCATTGTAGTAATTATATTCCGGTATTCATTGCTTTTCTTTTTTTTTTTCTTACACCTTCCCCCTTCATGCAACAAAGGCAATCGTGGTTACCTCCTCCTAAAATTGATGTTTCTTCTTCTTCTTGTATTTTTCTTTATTTATGCCAATTTAAAGGGCAATCAAAATTTTTCACAAAAGCAATCTAATAAACAATTTTTACCTAGAACACAGGTGTCAATTTAAGGGATCATATTTTTAATTCAGTTACCTAATGTCACAAACTGATATTATGGTACGACTTTAATTTAATGCTAAATGGGGGAGTCAGAAGAAAATTGGGAGGGGGTTTTTGGATTGAGGTCTAGTATATGTACTCCTAAATTATACTCTTTCACTCTTATTTCATGATATGGCAAATAAAAATAGGCTATTTTCGTGGGTACTAAAGAATATGTTACATGCATTCGTGGGTTTTTAGGCTTTTAGCTAGTTGTTTTTTTCCGGTAAATATATCAATTTTTTGTGGGACTATTGAATGAGGGAATAAAGAAAAGTTATCACATTATTGATGTCACTGTCGCGCGCAACAGGTGTGGGCACTACACGTGTAAATTGGGTGTGTAAATATAATTTTTTTTTTATTTTTAGTTTTTTGTCAGAATTTTTTTTTTTCTTTTTTTTTTCTCCTCACTTTCCCTCCTTTCATATTTAGCAGTGAAAAATCACTAAATATCTTACATGGTTGAGGCTGTTCTAATGATTAAAATTTAAATAGATTTTTAAATAGATAAATGATGAATTAATATCATCTAGGGTCCTTCAAATATAGTGATTTTGTCACTTTTAGTCTTAAATTTTTAAATTGATCACTCGTGATTATTTGGTTTTCAAATTGTTACCATCCGTGATCCGAGTTAACTAGTTATGATCTTTCAACCATCAAATTTTAAGCATTCATGGTCCTTCCAAAAAGACTACGACTGGTTAAATTTTAAAAATTGAAAGACCATAAATAATAAACTTGGACCATAAATAAAAATAATTTAAAAATCAAAGAATCACAGATAATCAATTTAAAAGTTTAGAACGTAACCAAATCAAGTAAATGATAACATATGACATTAACTCATAAATGATTGATAAAAGTCATGCAAAACCCTCCAAAGTCAAAGTAATTAAATATTGTGTAGGAAATGGTAAAGTAGTGCCAATCAGTCACCTGTCAAAGTCCTCTTCGTTTGAAAGGGGCAACAGCAGGCGAAGACTGGAAGCTGCCAAGCTGGTGATATGTGTTTCCACTATTTCAAGATTCCCATCCAGTCTTGTCTCTCCCAATCTTCTATTGTATTTTTCCTTTTAACATGTTATAAAAATAAAGTAAAATAAAATAAAATGTATTTTCCTTTTAACATGTTATAAAAATAAAGTAAAATAAAATAAAACCACGAAATGATTGAAGGATGAGGTTAAAGCAACCCCGCCCATTTGTAATATTTGGGAAGTTTTTTTAGAAATAAAAATTTGATAGTGGTTTTTTTATTAACTAGTATTTTTCATGTGTAATGCAGGAGCACAATTTTAGAAATATTGTTTTAATATTATGATACTAAGTATATATAATTTTATTTAAATATAAATACAATTATACAATGTAATATTTAATTTTTTTTTGAAATTTAACTATAAAATGTTAAACTTATTTATTTAAAAAAGGTTATCTAGGTAAGAACTATGTTGATTTTATATAGAGATTTCTTGTTTTTTACATATGTGAAGTCCAATTATAATTGAGGTGTGGTTCAATTATAATTAACATTAAATAAAAATTAAGATCTCTTTATACGCGTAATATTATCTTTTAAAAGTTTCATCTAATTTTAGTATTTAATGAAATTATAACTTTGTACGTATGTTTTAGCTTGTATCTTATGTGTTGTATAAATCCAAAAATCTTTATATATACATACATACGTGTATATATATATATATATATATATATATATATATATATATATATATATAACTTATTTTTGGGCATTACATAAATAAAAAAATAAATCAATTAACATTTTTATAATATAATAAAAAATAAAATTTTTAATAGTACAAATGTTGGGCTAATACATAGGTTACATTTTTTTTATTTCTAGTCCAAAGCTAACCCGTTGTTACAACCCAATACCTAAAATCTATTAAACCCATAAATATTGACTATTTTTTTCGCGTCAATATTGTTGTTACTTTTTTTATAATAAAGATGGGAGTTAAATCTAAGGGTGTGTTAGGTTGTGGACTTTTGCATCCTACTACGGTTTTGATACTCATTACCATGTTTGTTTGTCTACTTTTGTTATCTTATTATTGGAATCGAATCATTTATAGCACGTTTGGTTCACGGAATGAATTTGGAAGGAATAAGAATGTTATTCCATAGCGAATGGAATATGTAAGAAATAGAACAGGAATTGTATTCTATTGTTTGGTTCGCTTAAGGAATAGAGTTTAGGAATTGTATTCCAGTTTTGTTAAAGGAATAGAAATGGAATAGGTTTTAAAGAGATAAATACCCTTATACATAATAATAATAATAATAATAATAATAATAATAATAATAATAATAATAATAATAATAATAATAATAATAATAATAATAATAATAATAATAATAATAATGATATATTGAACGTTATATATATACTAGTTTTTTAAGCGCATTGCGTGATTGGGATAATGCCTAATGTTTTTTCTTTTTAATAAGTACTTTAAAGTATATCAAGACAAGATTATATTGGAATTGTTCATGCATAGATAATTGAATTCTTTGGAGGAGCTTAAAACTTCTTTAATGATATGGTCAATTGTACCCAACACTGGTTGAAATGTTGAATAGTCTTGCACACCACCTCAGTAGCTATTTCCATTCTTCTATCCATTGACAATATCTAGTTCAGAGGAGTCTCTTTTTCATTGTCATGTTTGTCACCCAAGATGAGATTTACATACACCATGACCGGTTTTATCGTTTCACGCTTTATGAAAAAAAAGAACTCGGCAAGTAAACGAGAGAAAGAAACTCGTCAAAACAACAAGAGGAAAAATACAGAAACTGCAAACAAAATTAAACTAGTAAAACAAAGCAAACGGAAACAGACGTGCGAAAATAAGGGAGTAACAACCGGTAGCGGTGTAGATGGAGAGGTGGGGCCAGGCGTAACCGGTGGCGAAGGCGGAGAGTGGAAGAGAAGACGGTGAAGGCAGAGAAGACAATGAATGCGAACATTGTTTGCGGTGGAGATGGCGGCAAGAGAAGACGATCGGACGCCACCTCCGATCCGCTTGCTTCCTGGAGGCGAAGGTCGTGTAAAAATTTGATCAGTCGAAAACCAGAGACGAGAGAGAATTAGAGAAACCCTCTAAATTATAAATTTTTAAAAAGTAAATTATAAATCCAGTACCATTTTACTCCTTTATTTTTTAACAATGAAATAGCAAATAAAGGAGAAAAAAATGAAAAAAATAAATAAATAAAAAGGTCCTTATCTATGCATTAAATATGAAATTTTAATATATATGTGTGTGTGTGTGTGTTATATTTATTTATTTTTGTTATTTATTTTTTTGAACAATATTTATTTTTATTATTTATTTTGTTTTCAATTTTTATTTTATACTAAACAAAGTGACTTCTTATACTTCAATCAATTATCATTAACAAGTGCCCGTATGGGTAGCTCAACTGGTCATAGAGGTGAAACTTTTGAAGAATGATCACCGGTCTAGCCTTTGGGCGAGAGTAGTACTAGGATGGGTGACCCCACCAAACTCTGTTGGGCGAGAGTAGTATGGCGCGGGGTCCCTTAGGGTTGGGTTCAGCCTTTTGGAAGAATTATTGATAACAAGTATTGATTCTCATTCTAATATTTGAACCAAATACACCCTAAGTCATGTCCTTGATTTTCCTTGTCATATTTTATTATATATTCAGATGAAATTTGTATAAAATTTAATTGGTGTGGGTTGTCAAGATTTTCAAAATGTTGCCGTGTAAAACTTTTCTGACGCTCAACTCCTGTCGTCATCAATGCCTAGCTAAGTTTCCACAACAAATGAACAAACAACGGTACTTCGTAGTCTCTTCCTTTATTGGATAACAAAATTGTTGGTTTTACCACATAGAGCTTAGAGCTTACATGGTGGTCAACACAATCGGTAGGAGATTATGTATCATCCATTCAGTTGCTTTCTGCTTGGCGGCTACATCCTCTGCATCTGCTTGCCGATCACTCTGTTCGTCGGAACTGCCTCCCAACATCTCGGATATTCTTGCCGTCCCAGCTCCTCTACTTACGCTCTCAACAGCACTTATCGAGCCAATCTCAATTCTCTCCTCTCCGTCCTTTATTCCAACGGCACCCGTGAAAGTGGGTTCTACAGCTCCGTCGCCGGAGGTCGCGACGCCTCCGACACCGCCGTGTACGGCCTGTTCATGTGCCGGGGTGATGTCTCCACCAGCGTTTGCAGGGGGTGTGTAAGCAATGCTAGCGCAACCGTGTTGCAGCAATGTCCCAACCAAACGAGTGCAACTATCTGGTACGATTACTGTACGTTGCGTTACTCCGACAGACCTATATACGGGAGAGCCGACCAGAGTTTCGTCGTGTTAAATTTGCTTGACAATCGGAACGATTCTCAACCAGATATGTTCATGCTGTCGGTTAGAAAGACGTTGGATCAGGTGGCCACTCTAGTGGTCGGCGATCAATCCTCCGACAAGAAATTCGCGACTCAAGAAGCTAGCTTCACCGCGTCTGAGAGTATCTACAGTCTTGCGCAGTGCAGGCCGGATCTTTCCGACTTGGACTGTCAGACATGCCTAGCCAGTGCTATCCAGCAACTGCAATCTTGTTGTTATTCAGCATTGGGTGCTAGATCTATCACCCCAGACTGTAATATTAGGTATGAAACTTTCCGTTTCTACAATAGCACAGCCGCCTCTGCGCCACCACGGGCTCCGTCTCCGATCCCTCCTCCTCCACCCACTTCTTCAACAAGTCCAGGTAAATAATTCTTGGATTATCTTTTCTTTATTTTTTATTTTTTATCGATCTATAATTTGTCTGGTGGCATTTTTGAGTGGATGATTATGCTGTGCAATCGTGTGCACCACCATGTAAGGTGCACACGGAATTGGATTCATAATTTCTATACTATATATTTATAATTTCTATAATGTGAATTCATAATTTCTAAATCGTAGATTTATAATTTAAATACAGCAGATTCATAATTTCCATACTGTAGATTCATAATTTCTAAACTGTATAGTTATCAAATTATGAGCATATAGTTATGTGATTTGTGAATACAGAGTTCAACAATTGGAGATATGAACATAGAGTTCTGTAATTGTGAATATAGAGTTCAATATTTGGGAAAAGGGTCAAATAGGCCATTGAACTTTAGCTTAAAAGTCAATTAGGCCCCTAAACTTTTTAAAGGTGCAATTATACCCATCAACAATTCATTTAGGTGCAATGAAGCCCAAAAACAAGTTAATGATCTGCTATCATAAGTTATTAGGGTTCAGGCCACCTTCCAGCAAAAAAAAGTGACCAGTAACCGACCCAGATTTGCCAAAAATTTCGCCGGTCACTTTTTTGTCGGAAATTTCACCGGTCACTTTTTTTTTTTTTTTTTTTTTTTTGGCCGGAAAATTCGTCGGAAGGTGGCCTGAACCCTAATGACCTGTGATAGCAGGTCATTAATTTATTTTTGGGCTTCATTGCACTTAAATGAATTGTTGAGGGGTGTAATTGCACCTTTAAAAAGTTTAAAGGCCTAATTGACTTTTAAGCTAAAGTTCAAGGACCTATTTGACCCTTTTCCCTTATGAATATGAAGTTCAAAAATTATGAATTTATAGCTTTATAATTATGAACATATAGTTCAGTAATTATGAACATAGAACTGTGTGCACCATTCATAACACACACGGTTGCACAACATAATTTGCCTTTTTCAGTGTGGTGGGTTTCGTCGTTTCGGTTTGTTGAGCGGAGGCCCATAAAGGGCCCAAGTCCAACATTAGTAGTTTGGGATTTTTAGGGGAGGCTTGAACGTCTTAGTCTAACATCATGCAATTATTATTGTGTGGACCATATTTTATATATTGTAAAATAATGTATATTCAGTACAAAAATAATGTACATTGTATTCAGGGGGTGTACATTATTTTTGTACTGAGTGTACATTATATTGTATAATGTACATACAGTACAAAAATAATGTACATTTAGGCTCTGTTTGGCAGAGCTTATTTAGGAGCTTATAGCTTATTTTAAACTACTAATAAGCTATAAGCTCTGTTTGGTAATGTTTCTAAAATAAGTTTCTAGCTTAAAATAAGAGCTTATTTTGGAACGCTACCTTAGGTAGTGTTTCAAAATGAGCTCATAACTTCCAAACTTTTTTTCCATATTTATCATTATTATTTTAAAGAAATGACATAATTTACCCTTCCCAATTAAAACTCTTTACTCTTCTCCTTTATCCGCAACTTTCAATACAATTGTTATTATTATTATTATTATTATTATTATTATTATTATTATTATTATTATTATTATTATTATGAGATTTGCAACAATATTTTTACTTCATTATGAGATGCTAGATCATTATTATGCTAATAATTTTATTTCAAAATGTTAATTTTTTTTAAAGACAAAATGTTAAATTTTAATATGTAAACAAACTAATTTAAATTTTATGAAGATGTCCTTTTTAGTATTTCTACATTTATCAGTTTATCAAGAAGTTAATTTACCAAACACTTTCAATCATAACAACTAGCTTAACATCTCTTCAGTTTTCAGCTCCGAGCTTATAACTCTTCAGCTTTCAGCTCCTAGCTTATAGCTTTTCAGCTAGATTTGTCAAACAGAGCCTTAGTTTATTAAAAATGTACTTTTTGTTATGGTCCACATAACACTGTGTGGACCATAGTCCACACAATAATTTGCCAACATCATGCCTCTTAAAAGTATTGTGGTGGACTATATAAGAAAATAAAGTTGCGCGCTTTGCTAATCCTAATAGGTGGTGATGGATACCCAGCATGAATACCTAGTCCGTACCACCTAGCAAGCAGTCAAGCATGACACTCGGACTCAACAATCAGCACTTGGGACATGTTATAACCTCCAATTAATTGCCCATATATCGTATTAATTACCCATAAATGTCCAATTATTATAGGGAGCCTACTTACCATGCATGTACACTACTCATTCTTCTACTATAAAAGAGGGTAGTCAGGAACAAAGAGGCCGGAGGACAATGATACATGTACAAAAATGCTTACAAAATAGTGAATTTCAGGCTTGGTACCTCCCAAAGAAACTCGTAATTTTCACCATTCGATTTTCATGTTAAAATTTTTGTCTCTATTTATTTTTTCACTTATATATATATTACTTGAATCAGTTATGTTGACCCGCCGAGTGATTACTCCGGGTCACAAAACCAACATGTGGTATCTAAATCTAGTTACAGGAACGAGTCCCAGTAAGAGTATACTATGCAATTAAGCCTGGCTTATATAATTGAACCTTTGCTATGAATTATTATAACTTTGATGTAGTGATAAGCCGTGAAACAAACATTGTTGATGCAGGAAACAAAGGAAATTCTTCATCAAAATTGATTATTACCATTGTAGTTCTGGTCATTGGGGTTATACTCTTCATTGCCATCTTCTGTTTTGTGAGAATCAAAAGAGAGAAGAAATCAATAACTACAGCACAGACAAAAGGTTAAGAACCAGATTGATTGAGATTTGAGATTTGAGTTTCTCTGCCCTTAATTGTATTACTATTACCATATTTGCAATTCACAATTTTGTAATCTCCATCTTTCCCGTAGATGAGTCTGGGATTTCAACTGAGGCGTTCTCCCAATACAATTTTGCTACAATTCAAGTTATTACAAATAACTTCTCACCAGAAAGTAAAATTGGCGAAGGTGGATATGGTTTTGTATATAAGGTGAAGTCTTTGGCTATGCTCATTTTAGCCTATTGTAATGTATTGTTTATTGATAATAACTAATACTCGACCAGGGAAAGCTTCCTAGCGGACAAGAGGTAGCTGTAAAAAGACTGTCAAAAAGCTCAAGACAAGGAGGTCAAGAATTCAAGAATGAGGTTGGAGTTGTTGCAAAGCTTCAACATAGAAATTTAGTAAGGTTACTGGGATTTTGCTCAGAAGACAAAGAAAAGATACTCATTTATGAATTCGTTCCCAACAAAAGTCTTGACTACTTCTTATTTGGTTAGTTTAAATCACAGAAGTTTCATAGTTCAGTTCATCTTATCTTGAATGTTCACTTTCTACATGCACTGTAGATTTTACTATGGATTCTGGTTAAATTCTTGTTAGGATTTTTAAACTGAAACAACAAACTAACACTGGAAGATTTCTTCATTCTAGTACTGTTTTTCTGTACCATTACTTTTTCATTTTGGGTTTCGAATTCTTGTGTTCTGAAATTAATTAAGTTACATAATTTCCCTATATATCTGTGTGACATACATTTTTGTTGTATGCAGATACCGAAAAGAAGCACCTTTTGAATTGGTCAAGGCGATACAAGATTATTGAAGGGATAGCGCGAGGGTTGTTATACCTACATGAAGATTCTCGTCTTAGAATCATACATCGTGATCTCAAGGCAAGTAATGTACTGTTGGATGAAGATATGAACCCAAAAATAGCAGATTTTGGCTTGGCCAAAATTTTTGGAGCTGATCAAACCCAAGGAAATACAAGCAGAGTTGTTGGAACCTAGTAAGTTTTCCTTTTCATCTTTAGCTTAGTGCATCTACAATCTCAGCGAGCAAACAACAACCGTTAGATCCTTTGTTGTTCAATCCATCATTGCAAAAAACTGTCTTCATTCTGACTATAACTTAGAAATTCTTCATCTGTTTCCATGTCTCTACTAAGATGTTAAATTTATGTAATGACTGATAGTGGCTACATGTCTCCTGAGTATGCAATGCATGGCAAGTTCTCCGTGAAGTCTGATGTTTTCAGTTTTGGCGTTCTTCTTTTGGAGATTATAACCGGGAAAAAGAATTCCAACTTCAGTGAAACAAGTGGAGCAGATGACCTCCTTAGCTATGTGAGTAGAAAAACCATCATAAAATCTTCTAAATTCTGCAAAATCATTAATATTGTTAACCATTTTATAACTTAATGTTGTAGGCTTGGAAACATTGGAGGGATGGCACACCATTAGGAATAGTGGATCCAGTTCTTGGAGAATCGTACACAAGAAATGAAGTCATTCAATGCATCCATATAGGCTTATTATGCGTTCAAGAAGATGTCAATGAAAGGCCTACAATAACAAAAGTCGTCCTTATGCTCAATAGTCATTCTGTCACTAGGTCACCGCCTCTTCAACCAGGATTTTTCTTTAGTGGAAGATCAGAGATGAAGCCCAAATGGCTAGAGTCAGATCAGTCTACGAGTAAGTCGATGCCATTGTCTATAAATGAAGTGTCCATTACTGAGCTAGATCCAAGATGAGGGAATCCAGCCATGGAGTACAAAGCAAAGTCTTTTGGGATCATCTTCATGTGCTAGTATTAGTTGTATGATTCTTCTGTAACCATATGTGGACATGGAGCTGTTCCTAATCTGTAAATTTCTGTTCATGCTGGGGATATATAATTGAAATTCTTCTGCAGAAGAGATCATTGCCAAAGTTGAGAAAATTAATGTTTGCAACAAAGCAGAATGCAAATAAGATTTATTAACATGCAACTTGGTGAGTTCCATTAAGAGGACAGGGCAAAGGTACAGGATGGTTGACATCAGCTTGAAGCCTGAGGGGGATTACTTGGAAATTACATTTAGGGGGCGTTTGGTTCTGGTCATCTTAGATTACCTAAGTAATATGAGTCGGGTAATGTTATATTACCTTGTTTGGTTCAAGCTATGAGATTACCAAGTAATGTTATATTACCTGAAAGCTGATGTGACGTTAATTTTTGAAGATAATGTGATTACCCTCATTTTTCTTAGGTAATCTCAGATTACCTTGAATTATTCCAACTTTGTCCTTGTTAAATAATCCTTATATAATAATAATAAGAGCAAATTACACTTTTGGTCCTGTGACTATTGGGGGTGTGTTAATTTGGGTACGTGACTTTTAAAAGTAACAATTTAATCCTTTGACTATCGTTTTTTTAGCAATTTAGGTCCTCCCGGCCAAATTGCCGGTTGAAATCGGCCGGAAAGATGTTTCAAATAAAAAAATAATATAATAGCGGGGGTAATTCCGTCTTTTTAGGTGTAAAATAATTAGTTGCAAATTATATATTATCCGTATTTGGTGATATGCGAATAGCCTTGTACGAAGAACCCTAATTGCATTGCAGATTTGTTGAGCAGGGGGCACGAAGAAGACGAACCCAGTACGAAGAGAAGAAAGCAGTGGCACGCATCATTCCCCATCTACTCGTTCTGGGTATGGCGAATTCGTATTCCTCTTGTTCTTCCAATGATGGTAGTGAGTACTATGAATTTGGGGAAAGGTTTCCAATTATCCATTGTAGATGTGGTGAACAACTGAAAATTCGAACTTCATGGACAAATGAAAATCCAGGTCGTAGATTTTGGCAATGCTCCGGTGGTAATGTAAGTTCTGATTTTATTCTCTCCAATTTTTGTTAAAATTTTTCTGTTAATTTTCGAAGGTAATTGAGTTTTTTTTTTTTTTTTTTTAATTAATTCAGAGGAAGGTGGGATGTGGATTTATTGATTGGTATGATCCTCCAATATGCTATCGTTCAAAGAAAATTATTCCGGGATTACTAAAACGCATCAACCGACAAGATGATGAGATACGCAAATTAAATATGAAGGTTAAAGGTGATAAAGACGATGGCAAAGTGTGTTATGGTTGTAGGTGGATGAACAAGGTTGTAGTAGTGTTCATTGTAATATTTGCAGTCTTTGTTAGTTGTAGGGTTTAGGAAACTGATAATATTTATGGTATGTATGTGTAGTGGCAGTGGCCAGTGTGGTCTGTATGTGTAATGGCAGTGGCTAGTTTTGGTAGTCACCATTACAATTTGACAATGTAAGAATGATGGTATTGCAATGTAAGAATTATGGTATTGATCACAATTCAGCAAGTTTTGGTATTGACCATTACAATTTAGCCTGCTTCACCATTGACAAAAACTGAGTTTTGGTATTACAGTTTAGCCTGCTTCACAATTCACCATTACAAAAACTTCACCAAAACCTACAGACTACAAACTAAATTACAGTTGCAAAGATTCAGTACCAAAATAGCCAAGGCAATCCAATGTACATGCATAAGTCAAACATACTACCAAAATAGCAGATCCAATGCTACAGTCAAAAAATTTTCCATAAACCAATCTAATTAAACTTGAAGTCATTGAATGTCTATTGGGTCATCCATGTTGCCAAAGAACTTCGACTTCATCACTGTCTTGCTCCTTGTGTAATAGGGTTTTTTCCTGTTGGATTCCCTCATCTTTGTTCCTCTCTTGGTTTTGGCTTGCGTTTCAGTTTGGTTCTCTTCATTTAGCTCTCCATCCTGTGCATTCTGGTTCACCTCTTCTTGCTGAGTGTGTTCCCTTTCTTCAGACTGGTGTTGATGTTGTAATCCAGTAGGCTGGTCTCTTTGCTGTTGCTGCCCTACTCCACTCTGCTGACTTGATTGTGGTGGTGCTGCTGCTGTCCTGATTTGGTGAGTGGCATAAATGACCCTCTTCTTGGGCTTTATCTGGAAATATAAACATGGATACATTATAAATACTTCTCAACACTATTCTAAAGCAAAAGTATATCAGATTATACCTTTTTATTTGGATTCGATGGACACTTTCTAGCATTATGTCCAGCCAACCTACATACAGTACAGTGTAGTTGAATATGGTTTCTAGACACTGTCTTTCCATCATGGGTCAACTCATCAACTGATTTATTTCTTAGTTTCTTTGGCCTCCCAACCTGCATAGCACCAAAAAGTTTATACAATACACACTCAAAATATATCAGTGGCAAATGATGACTAGTAGATAAATACTTACCTTTGCAGAATACAAAGGTGGTAATGGAGGGATTCTGTCACACATAGGCCACTCAGCTACACCTGCCATGGGGTTGATACATTCACTATATATCTTCAGATAGGTCTCTTTCGAATAACATGGATGCACATAGTCCAACACTCCACCCTTTCCATATTTTTTCCAAATAGCACAGATTGCGTGCTTGCATGGAATGCCACTCAGCTCCCACCTCCTACAAGAACACTACTGTCTTTCTAAGTCAACTTGTTGTCGATCCCCATATAGTTGTTGAACCTCAAACTTGAAGAAATCACATTGTGTGGCCTGGTAACCTGCTGCATCCTTCTCAATCACCTTTAACTTCTTGACAATGTTAGGAGATATCAAACCCTTCCATTCAGTTGCTTTCTGCCTGTTCTCAAACAATTTACCCATGATCATCCTCCTAATCCACTCTAAGCAGTCAATGATTGGCTTGTCCCTTGCCTCCAATATAGATGAATTCCAAGACTCACAAATGTTATTTACCAACATGTCAGACTTGCATCTTGTAGAGAAGTGGGATCTAGACCATTCTTTTGGGCTCTTATCACCTAACCATTGGTATGCATCTTCATCTAATCTCCTTAATATTCTTAAAGCATCATTGAATTTGTTTACAGTGGTTGCCTTAGCACAAGCCCATACAGCATCCTTAATTGCCTTTCCATGGAAACCTGCCACCTTCATATTAGCATGCAAATGTCTCATACAAAACCTGTGCTCCACACCAGGTAGCACCTCCACAAATGCTTGAATTAACCCCTTTTGTTTGTCACTTATGAAACAGTATTCATCTTCCACATTGGGGCTTATCTCCAGATCATCTTTCAGAAGCATTAGAAACCAAGTCCAGGACTCTCTTTTCTCTCCTTCCACAATAGCATAAGCTAGTGGAAATATACTATCATTTGCATCTACAGTCACAGCAGTCAGTAGCATCCCACCTGTTGCACTTCTAAGGTGACAGCCATCTACCCCTATCAATTTTCTACAGTTCTTGAAGCCTTGCTTGCTACTGTCCCAGCAAACATATATTCTCAAAAATCTTTCTTGTCCACTCCCATCTAGCAGGTCACTGGTCTTGATAATACATCTTGACCTAGGATTTGTCTTACAAATTTCTTCATAGTATCTCCAAATGTTTTTGAAGTTATCTTCCTCTTCACCTTCTCTTAGCTTCTTTGACTTCCAAATAGCCCTATAGGCTTGGGAATCACTCACATAAAATCCTTCTTGACTGCACACCTTATCCTTGAACTTTCTCATCATCCAATCTGGGTGGTCTTTTAAGTGAGTAGACCACCTCTTAGCAACCACAGTAGATTTGACCATAGAATTCTCCCAAACCCAAGAACACCCTTCATGTTCATCTATCATGTTCAAAATTCTCCATGACAATGAGCCTATTACTTTCCTCAAGCCTATTCTCCAAGGGCAACCCTCCTGTGTACACTTAACTATGACCCTTTCCTTGTCATTTTTAAGTGTTCTGATTTCTTTGCCATTTATGAAAGCATAGTTTTGAACTGCTTCTCTAAACTGTTGTTTGGAAGCAAAAGTCATGCCTAAAGTAAAATGGGGATCTTTCATGTCTGTTGCAGCTCTAAATATGGGCCATTTACCTTCCCCATCACTATCAGAATCCACAATTGAGTCCTCATCAGAAAAGTTTATTTCATCCCAACTGTTTTTCAACTTCTTTTTTTCAGCAACTGAAAGTACTTTATTCTCCTGTTTTAAGCCATCACCATCCTCCATTTTTAACCCATCCCCATCCTCCTGCTTCTGTTCTGCATTTAATCCATCCCCAAACTCTACATCATCCTGCTGATCTACCCCCAAACAGTCTACCTCAATCTCATTTTCCCAATCACTGCCTGCCTCAATTGCTACCATGTCAGCATCAAACAAGTCCAAATCATCCAGTGTTTCAACCCAAAACTCCAACATGTTACCTGGGTTGACTTCATTCAATATGGATATTATATCATTGTCTGTTTTTATCAACTTCAATCTTTCATTCCACCAACAATAAAGTACTGTTCCTGCCTCACTATACCCTAAGTGTTTTATCCTATCCTTCAACACATTTAAACAGACTTCATTAGCTTCCATTTTTTCATACACTTCTACATCACCACCCATGTATTTAACTTCACCAACCCTATTTATTATCCCATTATGGAAAAGGAAAACTGAAAAAGGGCCAACTCCTGCTCCTGTCAAGCCACCATTCACACACTCAACAGTCATAATAGTGGTCCCCACAAAACACAGAATAATAAAGTCATATGGAAAAGTTACATAATCACAGTATATGCACATGACATATTCAGAAAACTATAAACATAATGGTCCCCACCCACAGAACACAATTGAATAACACAAAAGTCCATAGATCGGTCACACCCACAGAACACAAAAGAACAAAAAAGAACAACACAAAAATCCAGATTTTGGTCCCAAAATTTCAAGACACAAGTACAAATTATATTATGCTTTATGCCAAGACACAAGTACAACACGACAAACCCTACATATGCTCTACTCCACAATAAAGTACTTTATTTGGCATAAAATTCATAAACTTCGTACAATTTCAACTGTAAAACAAATTTTTTCTTACTTAGCTGTAGCGTCGTTGAGCCAGACCCCATTCCAGTGGCAGACGTTTTACGCATTGAGAAGTCGAATCCAGTCGCAGAAGACGAACAACCCCTCGATGCAATCGTAGATACAGATTCCCTTCCTCGACTTCACAATCACTTGCTCGTACTGTGAGGATTTTAGAAATTAGGGTTGAGGATTTTAGAAAGAAAACATAGCTATTTGTTCTTCGACTTCCAACAGACTTCCGCTGCATTTCCCGCTAATTATTTTACACCTAAAAAGACGGAATTACCCCCGCTATTATATTATTTTTTTATTTGAAACATCTTTCCGGCCGATTTCAACCGGCAATTTGGCCGGGAGGACCTAAATTGCTAAAAAAACGATAGTCAAAGGATTAAATTGTTACTTTTAAAAGTCATGTACCCAAATTAACACACCCCCAATAGTCACAGGACCAAAAGTGTAATTTGCTCTAATAATAATAATAATAATATATGTTTATATAATCAAATATATATATATATATATATATATATATATATATATATATATATATATATATATATATATATATATATATATATATATATATAGTTTTTTTTAATATGTGTGTGTTTTATTTATATCTATGAATGTATATCAAAACTTAAATATTAAAAAAAACTATATATATATATATATATATATATATATATATATATATATATATATATATATATATATATATATATATATATATATATATATATATATATATTGAGGACATTATATTATTGTAAATTGATCCATATCACTTAAAATATAACTATGAACCAAACAAGGTAATATTATATTACGCCATTCAAACCAAACACACAATTAATCTTACATTTTCAAAATCTCACATTACCTTTCAGGAGGTAATCCTATTACCTGGAATAATCCTAGAAAATAAACATATTCTGTCGTCTGTCATGTCATTTTATTACTAGAATACTATCCTGATTTTTAAAATGACTGTTTTAAGATATAGTTTTGAGTAGGGTCCTGATGCGGAACAGGATTTGAGAAAAATAATAGAACAATGGTCGGTCACATGCATGAAGTCTAAGTGACATGGAGTTTGGTAGTTACTTTTTATGAAAATTTGAATTAACTTTAAATATTATTAGTATTTTCAATTCTCATTATGTTTATTTTATAGTTCCTAGGCATGTTTTTATTATTTGCAACTCTTCAGTTTTTCTTAATTGTCTATTTAAACAGACTTTTGTATTAAGAAGTTAAAGTTTGAATATTATTAAAAGTCTTTGAGTTTGAGTTATATTGTTTGTCAACTTATCTTTTTTTTTTTTTTTTTTTTTTTTTTTTTTTTTTAATAACATAAAATGACATTTAAATGGTTATTTTTGTGGTACAAATATTAAAAAGTAAACTAAAAATAAAGAAAAATGTTGTTAATGGGATTTGAATTTGTGCCATAAGCTCTTTACTATTAAATTTGGAGTTCAACCAACTAAGTTACTCAAACTATTATAATTTAAATATAAATATAGGGTTTATATAACATTTAAGGCGTGTTTGGCTGGATGAAAAACATTTTTCATGGAATACATTTTCCTAAAAGTGAAGGAAAATGTTGTTTTATGTTGTTTGGTTGGATGAAACATATTTTTCATTGGAACTTAACTTCCTTAAAGTGAAGGATAACAAAATCCTAGCAAATGATTGATATTTTGTTTTCCAAAGGATTTTGGAAGAAAGTATAACACAATTGGACTATTTTACCCTCATCAAAGTTTATTAATTACACATATATATTATTGTTAAGGACATATTGGTCTAATGGTCTTTATATTCATAATTCCATATCATTCCAAACCCAACAAAACAATGGAATTCATATTCCCAGTAATTTCTTTTCCACCAACTAAACAATGAAATCTATTTTCCTGGTAATTTGTTTTTCATGGAATTTGAATTCCATTTCCCTTCAAATATTTTCCAGCGAACCAAACGGGCTATTAGTGCTATATGCATGACACATTGGCCCCAAAATTCTAGAGGAAGCTGAGCTTGGAAACACAAGGATCTAGCTACGTTGAGAATGTGTTGATGCTTCCTTTCAACTACAGCATTTTGCTGCGGAGTGTTAACACAAGAAGTTTGATGGACCATCCCTTTTTCACCATAGAAATTTGTCAAATCAAACTCAGCCCCATTGTCACTTCTAATGGTCTTAATTAGGGCCCCGAACTGTGTATAAGCAAAGTTATGAAACTGTTTTATCAAGTCTTTAACCTCTGACGACTTTCTTTTCATCAAACGCAACCAAGTAAAATGGGAGTAATCATCCACCAATGTCAAAAAATAACGTTCACCCTTCATTGAAGCTACCGGGAAAGGCCCCCAAATATCTGCATGTATTAACTCAAAACAAGCATTTGAAGATGAGATGCTTATAGGAAAAGGAGAGCGTTTGTGTTTGGCTAGGTGACACACATCACAAGCTTTATTTACTATAGGTAAATTTTGAGCTTCTCTAAACAAATGCATCTTATTCATGGAAAAATGCCCCAGTCTTCTATGCCAAATCTCAGTTTTATTACATTGCATAACCAAACTTTTGTGACCAGCAGATTCCATTGATGTCTTCAACAAATAGAGTCCTCTCTCTTGCTTAGCTAAACCAACCGTCGCCCCATGTGGTTTCTGAATTATGCACTGTTCATAAGAGAAAATTAGACTGTAGGACGTGTCCCGGAGCAACTTACTCACTGATACGATATTAAAATGAAAGGAAGAGATATGCATAACATCTTTTAGGCATAGATTATGTCCAAGGTTCACTGTACCTCTGTTTCTAACAACAACATGACTACCATTCGGTAGACTAACCTCATCTCCAACATTGTAATAGTCATCAAAAAAATCAATAGAACAAGCTATATGGTTTGTAGCACCGGAGTCTAAAATTCAAGTTGATGCACAAAGTGAAAGAGAATTAACTTGAGAGATAGAATATCTGCCTTCTTTATCATCCTCAATGAATTTTGGAATTAGGGACACTGCAGTAGTGGCACTAGAACCAGCAGACTGCCCCATCTGACTCTGCAAAACTATCATTAATTTTTGGAATTGTTCACTGGAAATCCCTATGTCAGTTACGTTGTTCACCACACTTGGCGCGGTATTCTGCTGTTTAAGCGTAGACTTCTAGCCCGGCACCCACCCGAGAGGGTAACCGTGCTTTTTGTAGCACTTGTCAATGGTGTGCCCCATCATTCCACAAAAGACACACTTAGGCTTGTTGTTTCCATTGCCTGCATTTCTTCTAGGATTATAGGTATTCATAGCAGCAACCAAATCCTCTGTAGAACTCTGAGCCTGTTGAACACTGTTAGCCTGACTAATCTCCATACTGCTTATGCTCAGACTTGATGCATTAATCTACCTCTCTACCTTCTCTGCCATCACAAATATCCTATACACCTCTGGCAATGGATCCATTACAAAGACATTGGATTTCAGACCATTGTATTCATCATTTAACCCCTGTAAAAACCGTATGACTTGATCGATCTCCCGCTCTTTTATAATCACATCAATAAGACCACAAACACATTTCGGATCACATTTACACACAGGTATTGGCCTTAACGCATTCATTTGCTCCCACATAGTCCTACACTTTGTATAATAATCACTTATAGAGAGAGTACCTTGCTTTAGGTCATAAATCTCACTTTGTAGAGCCGCGATCTTCTGAGCATCGCACTGTGCAAACCTCTTTCTCTGATCCTCCCAGACATCCGTTGCTTTATCTAGATGCATGATAGATTGTGCGATTGAGGAATGGACAGACCTAAAAATCCATGAGCAAACCATCAGACTGCAGCGTCTCCAAGCGGCATAGCGATCACTGTCTCTACTCGGCGCCGGAAGACTACCGTCGATGAGGCACCACTTATTTTTGACCTCCAAGGCGATTCTCATCGAGATACACCACGAGGCATAGTTAGAACTCCCCATTAGAGGAGGACTGACTAGGATTGTTGAAGGATTTTCGTTCGTGCTGAGAAAATATGGATTCTCCAAGTCTTTTATTGCATAGCTCCTCTGCGAATGAAGACTCCTCTGTGGAGTTGCTGTTGAAGACGTGTGCGACGGCGATCCAACTGCTGGTGTCGTTGCATGTCCTCATTAGGTTGTCTCGCCGGTGACGGCGGCGGCGTACATTCTTGGGCAGCGCTCTGATACCATTTCGTGAAGTAAGCTACATACCAAGTAAGAGAACAGAGAGCATTTGTTTATTCATATCAGGAGGAGGTGGAAAGTGACGTTACATGCAAATGGGAAAGCTGCCACTTATTTAAGTAAAGGTGGTGGCAGTTGTAACAAATCAAGAGGGATTGAAAAATACAATTCTACCCCTATTATAAACTCTTTTCTTCCTCCAATAATATGTGTGTGTGTGTGTGTATATATATATATATATATATATATATATATATATGTATAATATAAATGGGTTGGGGGGGGGAGGGGGGGGGGGGGGGGGAAGGGAACAGCTGCCCCCATAGTGGCTCCGCCCTTGTGTATAGTATAGATGGTTTCTCCTACGAGAATTAAATAGCCTTGTCGTTGGCATATTTTGGATGCTGGTTTTACCTGCTCAAAATCCTTTTCTTTTTCTCTCATCCCTTCTCTCGTTTTCTTGAAAAGAAACTCTGCAATTCAACACTTTCGTAAAAGAAACAAAGTGCTCACCTATTGTACTAATTTGCTAAACTTTTGTTTGAATGCTCAAATTAAACTTAAAGTCGTAATCCATTGTATCTTGAAAAGAAACTCTTGCCAATATCCTGAAATAGGATTTCAAAAATAAGTTATTATTTTAAACTTCATGTTTTACCAAATCTTATAACTTATTGTAATTTAAAATAAACTATAAACTCTAAAATAAATTATCAAACAAAGCCTAAATATTATATCTTCACCAAAAGGTATTAATTTTCTTTGAAAATTGTTACTCTTTTTTTTTTTTTTTTTTTTGAAATGCACTTTGTATCAGTCTTTTATTAAAAAATATTTTATTTTTACTAAAAAATACTAATCTTTTTTTTTTTTGTTGATAAGTATGCATTACATTTTCAGCAATATATATATATATATATATATATATATATATATATATATATATATTCTTTTTTCCATTGAAAGTATTACATTTTTGTTATAAAGTATTAAATTTTCATTGTAAAGTAACATTTTTCAACTTAAAAAGTATTTACTTTTTCCTTGAAATGTATTGCATATTTGTATAAATGTATTATATTTTTATTGAAAAGTGTTTCATCATAGCTTCATAAGTGAGGACAATTTAATTAAGTACTCGCAAGTGCACGAGTCAATTGTAGTAGTAGCGTGCAATAGCAGCTTTAACATAAATTTTAATTGCAGTAAATTAACAAAAATTAAATGATTAAGGCACTAGAATCAAATAATATCAATAATTAAAATCATGATAAACTTAAATGCAAAGTAATAGAATCAAAATGTAACTTGATACCAAGTGGCTTGTAGTTCACTGGTATCGGGTTGTTTCCCTAAGTAGGAGGTGTAAGGTTCGAACCTTAGTTGAGGCAATAGTGTGTATATGTAGGGTATCCCCTTCTTATAATAAAAAAAAAAAAAATGTAACTTGACAATTTTAAAGTACTGGAATCAAATGCTAAAGATAAAGATGAACTCGAATGCAAAATAATTAAGTCAAACTAAAAAAACTAAGCAAATAAATTACCAAGAAGCAAGAAAAATCAAATAACAATTAACTTCTAGAAGCCTAAGAACATGAGGAATAAATAACAGAAGATATCAATATTTTAACTCAACACTAAGCATGGTAATTAGCTTTGTACTTAAAGGAAATTGAAATTGAAATTCCCACTAACAATCAAACAAAGTGAATGTGAATTAAATAAGAAAAAGAACCAGAATGATTAAGTTGCTGCTGACCAAAAACATGACGTAATGCCCAAGAATTAATTTGTTGTTGTTCGCAGATTCTTCGCCGCCATAATTGAGAAGAAGCTGCCGCCTCCGATTCTGCATCGCCACCGGAATTAGTCCGGGGCAAAAACTGACTCAATTGCTCTCGTTCTATTTTCACCTCCGGAATTGATCCGGGGTAAAGTCCATGATGATATTGTTTCTCCATTGTTGCCGCCTTTTATACTACTCTAGCTCCAACCATAACTCCATGATTCAGATCGAGAATAGCCGCAGAAAATTCTTGAAGCAAGGATTGCCGTCGAAAATCTTCCCACTATTTAATCGGATCACCAGAGGACTTCATCTGCGGAATACTAATTCGCTGAGCTCTGCGCCTTTCTTCTCGTAGGTAATTTTGACTTTCTGAAATCTATTAAATAGACTAATAATAATAATAATAATAATAATAATAATAATAATAATAATAATAATAATAATAATAATAATAAAGTTATTAGAGACCATATATAACTAATCTACATTTATTAAACTCCTACTGAACATGTACTACTAAAATTATAATAAATATTATTATTAATAATAAGGATCAAAGAATTATTGAACTGACAAAATTGAAATACTAAACAAATTTAATAATAATTATTCTAAAATTTGAACAAAATTAATAAATCTATTAAAAATAATAATAAATAAAAATATATATAAATAAATAAATAAATTAATTAATTATTGCAAATAAACTATAAAAAGATTATATAAAATAACACTAAAAATAATGTTTATCAATAGGTATTAATTTTTGGTATTAAAGTGACATGTATTACTTTAAAAGTATTAGTTTTTGAAAGAAAAGTAATAAGTATTACTTTTAAAAAGTATTAAGTTTTGTATTAAATCTTTAGTCTAAAATTATAATTATTTTGATAAGTCTTACATGCTCACTAATAGTACGTCTAATAAGTAATCTACAAGCCAGCTGTTCCACCCAAAATAGGTGCCTACAATTCAGCGAGGGGACTAGTCACTGTGTTCACGGTGAAAACCCTGGGTATATCCAAAAAAAAAAAAAGTACGTCTAATAAGTATTAATACCGAGTAATTTTGGAGATTGTAATTGGGAAAAAATGTTCCAACTTAGCTTCTGCGATTTAAGTGGAGCACAGGACCTCCAATCCTTAACTATGTGAGAGTATAAAATCACATCATCAAAATATTGTAACCCCTCCAGTTATTGGACACTACTCATGCTCAATAGGTCATTGTAAATTATAATACTTGACAGCCACCTCTTCAACCTGCAATTTTGTGGGAGTAGTTTGGTTTGGGAAAGACTAAATAATTGTTGTGGCTGCTAGGATTCGAGCTCAGGTCTCCACGGCCACAACGTGGAATTCTTACCACTAAACTACAGCCACAATGTTCAAAAAAATGATGAAATCTTAATTATTTCTTTTCATGCATGTTAATTATAATTTATTGTTTCAAGTTTTCAACCACGAAATGACTTATTAGTCTTCTGGATTTAAACAAGCCAGTTTGGTTTAAGACAATTAATTATAAGAGGTTCATCCAAGATCAGGGACAAAATCGAAGAATCCATCAATGGAGTACAACGATGAAGTTTATGCAAATTGAAAAATGAAAGTTTTGATGTATTGAACTCCAATCGATATGTTGATGCAAAACGGGGATCCCGTGGATGCTATGTGAAATTGCCATCCCTATGAAGTATGCATCAATTTTTGAATGAGATCAGAGAGACACCCATGGAGTTCAAAGATGAAGTGTAGAATGCATATAATTTTGTAGGCTTATTTTCAAAGTTCTATATTGGTGAAGAAATTGTAAGGAAAATAATAGTTATGAAAGATATTTTGCACTTGATCTTTTGATTTACTTTAGTATGTTGGAAAAAATAGCTTAAAATGATATGTTAAATGGCTATTTTGTGGTACAATTATTAGTGGGGTCCACTTTCAATTTGGGTCGTGTTAAAGTGGATTCGGGTTCTTTGTAGTGAGACAAAGAGATTGATATATTGTATGCTCAAAACGGATAATGGGTGAATGAGATATTGATTCTCAAAGTAGACCCATTTGAGTTGGAAAATGAAGGAAAAAGTGAGATTTTGTTCCACATTGGTTTGGGAAGAGGATTTGGCCCACTATTTATACAAGGGCTCTTTTAAAGCTTATTGAATTGTATAGCATAGAGGTTCTCTCTTGTGATCCTAAAATGAGATCAGAAAGGCCTAATCTCGTGTACACTTGCAGGTGTGAGCAGTGCCTGTAATTTTAAATTACAGAATTAATTCTCAGGGCAGTAATATATATTTTTTCAGCTTCAAAACTCTCTGCTTCTACTCCTTTCTTAGCCATACTGTGTTCATAATCTTGCTCTAGTTCGCTGGATTCATTGGAATCATAGCAATTTTTATCCTGGGAAGCCTAGACTACAACGCTCATAGCACTTGTGGGATGTAGCAAATAAGGTTTTAAGAAAATAGTGATCGCTTCACCCAAACGAACGGAGCAAAGCCTTGAACACAGTTAGGCTTAAGAAAGGAGTAGAAGCAGAAGAATTTAGAAGCTTGAAAACAGAATTTCATTTGTGAGCTCTCTTGTGCTTATTCTTTTTGTTGTTGTCAAAAACCTACTGTCCTACTCCCTTCTTATATAGGGTATGAAGGATTCAATAGCATCATTATGGCATTAAATTTGGTATTAAACCAATTCTCTATCACTTGAAACAGCAGGCCACTAAAGTTGAGATTAAATTCAAAATAATAAAATTGGAATTAATAGGACATTAATTTCGATGAATTTAATCTGTGCCTCTGCTTTCGAAATGTTGTTTCGCCTAAGGCTGGGGCAGGTGCCGGCGCACACAAGCTCGGGCTTGAAGCCTTTCCGTCTCGATCCGACCAGCCATGGAGGCGTTTTTTTTTTTTTTTTTAAATAATTTCAAAATAATTATTTTATTTATTTTATTTTTTTAAACAAGTATTTTATCTGAAATTATTAAAATAAATTTTAAAACTTATTTTTAAATACAGTTCCCGACACGTTAGGAAATAAAATCAGGAAAACATGACATCCGGAAAGAAGGTCAAATGCTTAGTAGGATAATAAAAATAATAAAATATAAAATAAAATATACGCATGACAACCCAAACCAGTTGTTAACCTGCTAAAAATGCTAATTGCACTTTTTTTTTTTTTTCAGATTCATGGATAAATTTGAAGCTTAATCATGTTCGGTGGCTTAATTGCTATCCCCAAATAGTTCAACGGCCTATTTGTACTTTTTCCCTATATATAAAAAAAATGTCTTGTTATACTGTTTGGTCATTATTTTTTATATTACCATCAATTTTAGCAAATTACCTGCTTACGTGGCGGCTGAGTTGGCATTTTTAATAATTTTTAATAACTTTTAATAATAAATTTTTAAAAAAAATTGAAAAAAATAAATAAATAAATTATTTTAAAAACTTAAATTTGTTTTAAATAATTTTTTAAAAAAAATTATTATTAAATTTTATTAAAAATTATTGAAAATGCCAACTCAGCTGCCACGTAAGCAGGTAACTTGCTAAAATTGATGGTAACCTGCTATCAGGTGAAATTGCATACATTTGGAGTGTTCAGTGGCCTAATTGCACTTTTTTTTTTCGTTTAGTGGCCTAATTGCATTTTCAAGTTACGTTCAGTGGCTAATTTGAACCTTATTCCAATCCGTATCCAATGTGTTAAAAGTGGATTTGAAAATTTCCATCCTGCGTCCTCATTCGCTAGAGGTATTGGTCCAATCTAATCCACCAATGGCGGATTGGATGCGGATAGGATGACGAATTTTAAGTTTAAAAATAAAATATATAGGTTTGGCTCTTGAGGACGAGAGGTTTAGCGCTTGCTAAGAAAAGAGGGTTTTTATTAACCACAACTAGGTTGTTTTGTTTGGTACTTCATCATCTTCAACGCTTGAACTTATGATCATGACACCGTGAAAAAAGAACAAATCAGAGTTGAAAAATGAAGAAGGCAGAAAGTTAAAACTATAATTGAAAAAGATAAACCTAAAACCCAATGTTATATGTATAAAAAGTAAAAATTACAATAATTGAATTATAATTTAGCCATCATATATATAGGGGATGGTTCAACCCTGTAAAAAGTGTGGACACGATGAACTCCGCTCTTAAAAATTTTTAATAATTGCAAAATCAACCCCATGTGATCATTCCTCACAATATCCTTAATTGGGATTAGACTCAAATTCGTAACCTTTGGTTTGGAATGGTAACAATGATGCCATCAGACCACAAGGTATTTGATAATAATGTCTAATAACTTTACCTATTTTCTGATGTATTATAAATTTATTCTAGAGAAAATGTCACTTTTTCCCCTGAATTATATGTTTATAGCACTTTTTGTCATAAAATTAATCATGTACCCTTATTAGCCCCTCAATTATTTTAAAACTGGCGATTCAAACCCCCCCCCCCCCCCCCCCCCCCCCCCCCACTCTTTATGTTAAATAGACATTTTATCCTTAAAATAAATATTTTTTTATTTAATTTTCTTCTCCAACAAATCGTTACTTATATGTAGTGATGACCATGGTGCGATTCAAACTGAACACAACACTGTAGAAATCGAACCAAAATTAGAACTATAAGAACGGTTCTGGTTAAGGTTTAGAATCGAACCCAAAACGTTCATGTTCCTAACAAGAAAAAAAAATAAAAATAATTGTTGAATTTGGACTATTTTAAAAATATAAAATAGAATTAAAAAAAATATTATTCGAACTGGATTTGTCGATTTCGGTTTATCATTTCCTGGAGTCGTGAACCGAAACAGAACAACGGTCATATCTATTTATATGTGGGAATCAATATGAAAAAGAGTGGACAACATTTGTAAATATTATAATTATAATTTTGAGTCAATGCTAGTAACATTAATATTATACTTATAATTCATAAATAATTCATTAATACTAATTAATTATAAGTATAATATTAATGTTACTAGCATTGACTCAAAATTATAATTATAATATTTACAAATGGTGTATATCTTTTTTTGCATTTATTCAGATTCTCATATATAAGTAATACTTTGTTGGAGAAAAACAATAAATGAAATTTTTATTTTTTTAAATGTAAAAATGTATTTTTTAATATAAAAGGGGGAAAAATCACCACTTTTAAAGTAATTGAAGAACTAATATAAATACATGAATAATTCAGAAAAGAAAAATATTATAAACACATAATTTAGAAGAAAAAAAAGTCATTTTCCTTAAATAAATAAAAAAAAAAAGATATTTGTACTCTCATTTTTTACTCCCAACTTTTACTCCACACATAAAACCTTAACCACACTTGTATGAGACTCACATAAAAAAATAACTTATCAGAGTCTACCACATCAAAAAATAAAATTGGAGAAATAAAATTTAAGAGTATATGTATTAGAACTCTTTTAATAAATGTATGTATCATGAATGCATGGCAGTATCAAACATTCAAAAGTCAAAGTCTTCCAAAGATGGGCCATGGATTTTACTTTACTTTTAGCCCTGTCCCCCTCATCAGTTTGAACTCTTCGTTTGTCTTTATTTTCTCCATTCACGTAGCTCTGTTCGCAATGTTTTGTCACAGTACAAGTAGGTGTGCATGTGGAAGAAATTATTACCTCATTTATTTCCCTTCAATAACTACTCCCATCTGCACTATATATTATTTACAGTAGAAATAAGAGACTTCTCGGACGTGGCTGATTTCCAGCAAGGTGGATACCTCTTTCTTCACAAATTCCCTTCTCTCATCAGCCAAATACCTCTTCCGCTGGACAACCAGTCAAGTGGTCAAATCCACGGAGATGTAGTGAGTGATAACCGACCGGACGACTCCAAGCATATCCTCTGGTCCCCTTGTACTCCCTTAGCGTTTGTAAAACTACCGCATTGATCTCTTTAGCTAATCTTGTTCCTAACCTAACATTTATTTCCACTCGGGAGGCTTCTAGGGCTACCTCCTCTAACTCTGCTACAGGTTTTAGCCGTTCTCTATATTCCTCTGACTTGGCTTGCTCAGTAATGGCGTACACTTGTAAATCCCGTTCCACCATCTGGCGATGGGCCAAGATATAACAAGACCTAGCTAAATGTCAATCGCTTTTGGCAACCCCTACTCCTTCTAGCATCCGAAACTATAAACACAGATGTTCAAGTGAGACAACGGCACCTAGATCCTCCAAACCTGGTCGCCTAAAGATCACGTTATGGGTAGAGTTCAATCTGACAAACCACAATTTCCATGTCTAATTTTCGTACTCTGGGGTACGTACTGCCCTATCTAAACAGGTAAGCTAACACATGTTTGGGCTTCAACACGGTCGCAAGTGAACCCAGCTAGAGGGGTCCTAACCGGTTGGAGCTGGTCTCTGACTAGCCCTAGCCTATTGAACGTCTCAATGTATATGACGTTCACACTACTTCCTTTATCCACGAATACCCTTTGGACAATAGTGTCATTAATGTCTATTGCTATTAAAATGGCATCTTGGTGTGGTACCGCGCCATTGGGGAGGTCCTCATCAATAAAAGTTACCGGTTCCCTCCAACTTTTCTTTGGTACGGTTGGGTATTGTACGGCTCCTACATATATATATATATATTAAGTCTAATTTATCTTTACCTATTTTTGTTATTTATTATAAATGTGCTCAATAATAATAATAATAATAATAATAATAATAATAATAATAATAATAATAATATTATTATTATTATTATTATTATTATTATTATTATTATTATAGAATACATTTATAATACATAACTGCTCTTTGCCTTTATAATCAAGTTTTCTATCATTATTGTTTTAAACTTGTTGGTCCCGGTAGGGTCAAAAAGAGAGTCTAGAGAGGAGGGGAGGGGAGGGGAGGGGGGGGGGGGTAAATAGACTCAATTCGATTGGGTTATAACACATCGGATTTGTTAAGTAGATTTTAATATTGCTTTGCATTGTTTTACGCTTAAAGAACTTTCGGTGTGAATGAGTAATGATATGTAATGCACGAAAGTAAACCGATATGTAAATAGAGAGAGACGAGAGATTTTTATAGTGGTTCGGCCAACTGTGCCCACTCCACTCTTCTTCCACAACTTGTGAAAGGGTTTGCACTATCACTCCTAGTACAAACTACTTCAAGCTAGCTTCCTTGATCACTAAGCCGGACAGCTACTTGGAAGGTTTTTCAACTCCTAGAGTTTACTCCGCCTCTATCAATGTCTTCTTTAGAGTTGAGGGTTGGATGAAAAGATTTGCGTGTTTCTCCAACAGGTTGAAGTTTTGATTGACTGGTTGAATATATGATGGATGATCAACGTGTAGAAAATGCAAGACTTCTTCAAGATTGTGAAGATGAAATCTGATGGCTCTTTTTGAAACTTCACACCTTGAATCACTGGTTTTCAAAAGCTTGGAAGAGTGAACTTTGTATAAGGAGCTTTTGCGTGAATATAATCAGTTGAGTGAAAAATCAGCACCTTCTTCAGTGGAGAAGATGGGTATTTATAGGGGAAGAAATATCCCTCCGTTGAAGGGAGATGATATTTCAAACCTATAGACCAGCGCCTTGCTCCGCCCCGGTCGCCACTGCTTCTGGGCGGAAGCTAATTTTTTTGAACAACGAGGTCGTCCGGCGGCAGCTAAGCATTCTCAGTCGGGCCGAGGCGAAGGAGATTGCTTCCCTCATAGGCGGGAAGGTCGCCTATAATACGGACCGTGCCCTCGGGAATGTCGTCAACCGGACCACGGGGCAATGGCTTGGGCTCCATTTCGACTCCCTGAGGGCCCCGCTGACTTTCCCGTTTAGCCCCTTCTTGCTCATGTTCCTGGAGCACTACGGGGTTCTTCTCGGGAAAGTCACGCCGAATGCCCACCGCATTATCGCCTGCTTCCCGCAAATCTGCGCCCGGCACGGCCTCGATTACACAATGGAGCTGTTCGACTACATTTACTCCGTTCGGCCATTAGCACCCCGGTACGGTTCTGGGTTCCTGCAGGCCTCGTCTCACGGGCACCGATGCAAGATACTTCGCCTTCCGGATAATAACCGCGGGTGGAAGAAGATGCTCTTTTCCGTCAAGTATACGTGGGACCTACCGGTTCCCCTGGAATGGGCCAGCCATTACATAGAGCAGGTTACCCCAGAGGAAACTCCCGAGCTCGCTGATGCCACCGTGAAGATTTCTTCCGAGTTCTACGACTATCATACCTACAAGACTCCCGAGACGTTTGAGGCTGCCCGGTTTGAACCCCCTCGATATGACCTCCCGGGGAAATACGAGCCTCGACGGATCCAGATTACCATTGCTCGGCCGCCTCCTCCTCCTATGAACGCGCCCGGAGGTTTCATGTTTAACCCGTAAAGCGCTTTTCCGCCCGGTCCCAACTTGACCGACCGTCTGACCTTTGCTCTCTTTTGCAGGTATAGGTTTTGACAAGGCTTTCATTGCCGCTGCGGCTCCCTCAACTAGCCCCCGGCCGAAGATTGCGCTCGGAGGCAAGAAGAACGTCGCCGGCGCTTCTGCATCGGCGGACTCATCGGTTCCTACCGCCCTCCCCCTCGGTGTTACGTCGGCTCAGCCAGTTGAATCGGAACCGGATTTGCAGGTCGTTCGCTCCCATACCCGGAAGGGGAAGGAGAGTGAGACGGATGTCGCGGAGGAGGTCCTACTATTCAAGCGGAGCAAACGGGCCAGCCCTTCCACCGAGACACCGGTCATCAACGTCCTGCTGAGCGGGGAGCATCCCGCGGCCAAGCTCAACCGGCTGATCGACATCATTCCAGCCGGCGATGATGGTAAAGGGCAGACGCTAAACGAGATCGGGGAGCAGGGGGCGACCGACGTTGTGCAGGTACCCGCTCTCATTTAGCTCCTCGCGCTATGTGCTCACCGTTTACGCCAACTTACTAATCCCTCTTCTTTCATGAACACAGATGACGCGTACCCTGGTAACCCTGTTCCGTCGGGCGAAAGCGACGGAAGACGCCGAGGCCCTGCAGAAGGCCGCCGGCCGTCATGAGAAGGGGGCCAAGGAGGCGCGCCGGAAACTACGAGCTGCCAACGACCGGTTGGCCAAGGCGGAGAACCGGGCGACGGAAGCCCAAAAGCTGCTGGACAGCCCAGAGGGGCTCGCTGCGCGTGTATGCCGTGACCGGGCCGAAGGCGAGGCTTTCTTCCGCCATTTTCTAAAGAACCCGGTTGGCGAGGAATTGGCTTGGACCCTAGCCAAGTGGGCTTTCAGCTCTGGCCAACGCCGGGCTCAACGGGAGGATGGGGATGCTTTCGCCCAGTCGCTTGACGACAATGACCTGGCCCTGGTCCTGGGAGTTCTACCCGCCGAGGTGCCCGATCCCGGCCCTGAGCCCTACGATAGTCCCCCAGCCACCGGTCAGCCTTCTTCCACCGAGCCGCACCCACAAGCTCCTCCCGAGGCCTAGACTTTTAGAGCGGGAGTGATTTTTGTTAATAGCGGTATTTTCAGGGAGCCCGGCCCCTTTGTGCCGGGCAAACCACAACTTTGTAACGCCGGCCGCACTTTTTAATTTTTAATGCCTGCTTGTTGTCGTCTCTGTTGTCCCTATTACTACCACCAACTGAACGAGGCCGGGACGGACCCGGGCTCGCGATCAACCGTCGATGGCCTTGCCGGGACGGACCCGGGCTCGCGATCAACCGTCGATGGACACTTCCGAGTGTACCACCAACTGAACGAGGCCAGGACGGACCCGGGCTCGCGATCAACCGTCGATGGACACTTCCAAGTGTACCACCAACTGAACGAGGTCGGGACGGACCCGGGCTCGCGATCAACCGTCGATGGACACTTCCAAGTGTACCACCAACTGAACGAGGCCGGGACGGACCCGGGCTCGCGATCAACCGTCGATGGACACTTCCGAGTGTACCACCAACTGAACGAGGCCGGGACGGACCCGGGCTCGCGATCAACCGTCGATGGACACTTCCAAGTGTACCACCAACTGAACGAGGCCGGGACGGACCCGGGCTCGCGATCAACCGTCGATGGACACTTCCGAGTGTACCACCAACTGAATGAGGCCGGGACGGACCCGGGCTCGCGATCAACCGTCGATGGACACTTCCGAGTGTACCACCAACTGAACGAGGCCGGGACGGACCCGGGCTCGCGATCAACCGTCGATGGACACTTCCAAGTGTACCACCAACTGAACGAGGCCGGGACGGACCCGGGCTCGCGATCAACTGTCGATGGACACTTCCGAGTGTACCACCAACTGAACGAGGCCGGGACAGACCCGGGCTCGCGATCAACCGGCGATGGACACTTCCGAGTGTACCACCAACTGAACGAGGCCGGGACGGACCCGGGCTCGCGATCAACCGTCGATGGACACTTCCGAGTGTACCACCTACTGAATGAGGCCGGGACGGACCCGGGCTCGCGATCAACCGGAGATGGACACATCCGAGTGTACCACCAACTGAACGAGGCTGGGACGGACCCGGGCTCGCGATCAACCGTCGATGGACACTTCCAAGTGTACCATCAACTGAACAAGGCCGGGACGGACCCGGGTTTCGCCTACCCTCGTAGGTCTTAATGGCCTAATGGCCTTGCCGGGACGGACCCAGGATTCGCCTACCCTCGTAGGTCTTAATGACCTAATGGCCTTGCCGGGACGGACCCGGGCTTCGCCTACCCTCGTAGGTCTTAATGGCCTAATGGCCTTGCCGGGACGGACCCGGGCTTTGCCTACCCTCGTAGGTCTTAATGGCCTAATGGCCTTGCCGGGACGGGCCCGGGCTTCGCCTACCCTCGTAGGTCTTAATGGTCTAATGGCCTTGCCGGGACGGACCCGGGCTTCGCCTACCCTCGTAGGTCTTAATGGCCTAATGGCCTTGCCGGGACGGACCCGGGCTTCGCCTACCCTCGTAGGACTTAATGGCCTAATGGCCTTGCCGGGACAGACCCGGGCTTCGCCTACCCTCGTAGGTCTTAATGGCCTAATGGCCTTGCCGGGACGGGCCCGGGCTTCGCCTACCCTCGTAGGTCTTAGTGGCCTAATGGCCTTGCCGGGACGGACCCGGGCTTCGCCTACCCTCGTAGGTCTTAATGGCCTAATGGCCTTGCCGGGACGGACCCGGGCTTCGCCTACCCTCGTAGGACTTAATGGCCTAATGGCCTTGCCGGGACGGACCCGGGCTTCGCCTACCCTCGTAGGTCTTAATGGCCTAATGGCCTTGCCGGGACGGACCCGGGCTTCGCCTACCCTCGTAGGTCTTAATGGCCTAATGGCCTTGCCGGGACGGACCCGGGCTTCACCTACGCTCGTAGGTCTTAATGGCCTAATGGCCTTGCCGGGACGGACCCGGGCTTCGCCTACCCTCGTAGGTCTTAATGGTGCACGTGTTTCTGAATGAAAAAAGGATGCTTCATTTCATAGAAAATACTAGCCTGCCGGTACAACGGCTATCCGGCTAGGCCAAGATTACAACGGTGCTAGAAAATAAACACTACATAGTCTAGGAGCAACAAGATGCTAGAAAATAAATCTAATGGTGAAAGAGTGTAAGGTTCTCCGAGTTCCACACTCTGTCTACGATCTTCCCGGTTGTCGATTGTAATTTGTAGGATCCCGGGCGTATGATTGCCGACACCACATACGGGCCTTCCCAACTCTGTGACAGTTTCCCGCCCTTTAGCGGGCGGCTGGCTTCTCTTTTCCTTAACACGTAATCTCCTAGTTGAAAGTACCTTGGTCGGACTCGAGCATCATGGTACGCCTTTGCTTTCTTTTGGTACTCGATTACTCTCTTTGCGACCTGTTCTCGCCTTTCTTCGACGGTGTCTAACTTAACCGCCATCATTTCTTCATTGGTATCAGGATCGAACTCCTTTTCCCGAGCAGTCGGTAACCAGGCCTCGACCGGTAGTCTAGCTTCCGCACCGTAGACTAGTGCAAAGGGGGTTTCTTTTGTTGCCTCTCGTGGGGTCGTTCTATACGCCCATAGGATATACGGTAGCTCGTCCACCCAATTTCGTCCCGCTGAGTACAGCTTCTTCTTCAGTCCTTCTAAGATGGTCCGGTTGGCGTTCTCGACTTGGCCGTTGCCCTGAGGGTATGCGACGGATGACTTTACCGCCTTTGTACCGATTGTTGCAAGGAAGTTCGAGTAGTAAGTCCCTTCAAACTGCTTGCCGTTGTCTGTGACCAGTTGTACGGGGACACCGAATCGAGAAACCACATTACGCCAGAGGAACCTGGCGCATTGCTGTGACGTGATGGTCGCCAAAGGTTCCGCCTCGATCCACTTCGAGAAATAGTCGATTGCCACGATGATGAACCTCTTCCGCCCGGCCACCCGGGTGAACGGGCCGACTATGTCGACGCCCCACCTTGCGAAAGGGATGGCCGTGCTGACGGGCTGGTAAAAGGTGGCCGGTCGACCGGGAACTTTGGCGAAGACTTGGCCTGCCTCGCATTCTCGGGCTACCCTCTTGCAGTCTAGTTGAATTGACGGCCAGTAGTATCCTATTAGCATTATTCTTCGCGCCAGGGCCTTACCGCCCTGGTGCGCCGAGCAGATCCCCGAATGGAGCTCGGTCATCACCAGGTCAGCTTCGAAGTCGTTTAGGCATCTCATCAGCGGGCCACCATACGATCGTCGGTAGAGCCGGCCGTCCATCACCTGGAAACGTGGCGCCCTTAGCTTGACTTTTCGGGCCCTCTCTGCGTCGTCGGGGAGGCGATCCTCGGTCAAATATTGCATCAGGTCCGTAATCCAATTCTCTTCCGGTGGTGCTACCGGGGCGACTTCTAGCACGTCGATAGCTGCCAGAGTCAATTCTTCTACGCGCGCTATTTTGGAGATGTGCTCGGGGGCTTCCTGGGCGAGCTTAGATAGAACGTCAGCGTCCACGTTTTCTGCCCGGGGGACGTGCTCAATCGTATGGCCCTCGAAGTCCGCGAGGATCGCCAACGCCCGGTTTCTATATTGTACCAATCGGTCCCCGTTGGCCTCGAAGTTCCCTAGAACCTGCCTAACTACTAAGGCGGAGTCGGTTCTTGCCCGGACGTGTTGCGCTCCGAGTTCTCTGACGTACTGGAGGCCGGCAATGAACGCCTCATACTCGGCCTCGTTGTTGGTAGGGGAAAAGGAGAAGACCAAGGCGTAGTACAATTTGAACCCCTCCGGGCTGGTGATAACTACTCCTCCACCCGCTCCTCTCTTACTGCTTGAGCCATCCGTTGCCAACTCCCACCACTGCTCGTCCGGGCCCGGTTGTGTCGTCGTATTGACTTCCCGAGCCGTGCATTCTACTACGAAGTCGGCCAGTGCCTGGCCTTTGATCGCCAGCCGGGGTCTGTATTCCATGGCAAACTGTGTCAGCATCAGGGCCCATTTGACCAATCGGCCGGATGAGTTGGAGTTCCGAAGGACGGACCCGATGGGTTGGTCAGTGAGCACTCGAACTGTTCGGCCTTGAAAATACGGGGTGAGCTTCTTGGCGGCCGTGTATAGCGCATACACGACCTTTTCCAGCCGGGAGTATCTGGTTTCTGCCCCGCTCAGGGCGTGACTGACGTAGTAAACCGGTCTTTGGACGTTGTGCTCGTCAGTTCGGCAAAGGACTGCACTGACTGCCTTGTCGGATACCCCTAAGTAGACATCTAGATCTTCGCCCGGCTCTGGCTTCGAGAGCACGACCGGAGATATAAGGTACTCCTTCAGTTGCTCAAAAGCATCCTGGCAATCCCGATCCCATTTGAAAGCGTTCACTTTCCTCAGTGTCTTGAAAAACGGCAGGGCCCGCTCGGCCAGTTTAGAAAGGAAGCGACTGAGTGCCGCTAGTCTTCCGGTCAGCTGTTGGACCTCCCGGACGGTAGTGGGGGGTTGCATGTCCAAGATCGCCTTGACCTTAGCTGGGTTTGGTTCGATGCCCCTCTTGGTCATCATGAATCCTAGAAACTTCCCGGTCTGCACCGCGAACGTGCATTTCGCCGGGTTTAGCCTCATCTTGTGGTGGCGTAAAATCTCGAAACAAGCCCGAAGATCGTGGGCGTGGTCCTCCCGCTTGAGGCTCTTGACGAGCATGTCGTCAATATATGCCTCCATGGTCTTACCGAGCAGGTCTTCGAACAACATGTTTATCATTCTCTGGTACGTGGCCCCTGCGTTGCGTAAGCCGAAAGGCATCACCCTGTAACAATACAGGCCATCCGGCGTGACAAAGGATGTCTTCGCCTCATCCTCTTCCGCCATCATTATCTGGCGGTGCCCTTTGAAGGCGTCCATGAAGCTCATCAGTTCAGACCCGGCGGTCTCGTCTACCATCTGGTGGATACTTGGCAATGGGTACGGGTCGAGCGGGCACGGTCGGTTGAGGTCCGTGTAATCAATACACATGCGCCATGCAGGTGGCTTGGGTACTAGGACAACGTTAGCCACCCAGTCGGGGTAGACGACTTCCCGGATATGCCCGATTGAACTTAGCGTCCTGACCTCCTGCCGGACGAACTCCCTTCTGTCGACCGACAAGTGTCGTTGCTTCTGCTTGACAGGACGTACGGCAGGGTTCACTGTTAGGTGGTGACATATAGTCGACCGGGCTATCCCGGGCATATCCTGCGGTCCCCAAGCGAAAACGTCGGCATACTCCTTCAGGACTTCTATGATCGAGCTCCTCAGGTCTGGCGTTAGGGCCGTGCCTATTCGGACGGTCTTCTCGGGGAATTCGTCAGATAGTCGGATCTCTTCAACCTCCTCTGCCGGTTCAGGCTGCTCCCTGGTCATAACCTTACTGCCGTTCGCTATGGCGTTTACTCTGGATGAACTGCCCTCACTCCTTTGTACTGCTTTTACGTAACACTTCCGGGCCGACCGGACGTCGCCCCTTAGCACACCAACTCCCGCCGGCGTTTGGAACTTCATGCACAGGTGCGGCATGGATATGATTGCTCCGATCTGGGCAATTCCCGGTCGGCCTAGGATCACGTTGTGGACGCAAGCGAGGTTCACCACGATAAATTCCATGTCCGTCTTCGTCACCCTGGGATAAGTGCCCACTTCTACAGGTAACCTGACCAGACCCTCTAGTTCGATAGTGGCTCCAGTGAAGCCGGACAACTGGGTGCGGACCGGGGTCAATTTTTTCTTATCAAGCTTCAGCTTCTTAAAGACGTCCAGGTAGAGGACATTCACGCTGCTACCGGTATCGACCATCACCCTTTCAACGTCCACGCCGCAAACGTCTATCGTGACAATTAGTGCTTCAGTCCCGTGATCGGGATTTCGGGGCAGATCGTTGTCGGTAAAGGCGATGGTTTCGGCTTTCAAGCGTTTCTCCGGTCGGGCCTCTTCTACCAGCCCGACTTGTAGACTTTGACACCACCTGTGCCTGTCCTCCGTGCTGTCACCGCCCTCCGGGCCACCGAAGATTACGTGAATCACCTGCTTGGAACCCGCGGACCGAGGTTCCTCGTCGGGCTCTTGGGCCTTATCCTTCTTGTCCCGGCCGGTTCTTTTGAAGAACTTTTTCCATCGCTTCCCCTTTTCCTTTTTTTCGGTGAACTGTGTCAATTCCCCCTCTTTCAGGAGGTCTTCGATTACTTCTTTCAAAACCCGGCACTCGTCCGTCGTATGCCCCCGGTTACGATGATATGCGCAGAATTTGGAGGTATCTCGGCCATCACGTCCGGGCTCTGGTAGTTGAATCAGGTTACAGCCCTGTGCGTAATCGAGGATCTCCGTCACTGGCCGGGTGAGCTTGGACAGGTCCCGGGGGGCCTGCTGACGGTCCCCGCGCTTGGGTTCCGGCCGATTGTCGCGCCGGGCCGATCCCGATTCTTGACGTCGCTTCGCGGAGTTGGCTTCCATAGCGTTCGCGTGGTCGGTGACCCGTCGGATCGCATCATCATATGACTACGGAGGGTGGACGATGAAGTCCTTGTACAGAGCTCCTGCTCGGAGCGAGTAGTGTAGGACGTTTATGGCCGTCCTGTCATCCATGGGCTCCACCTCACCAATGGCGTTTTTTCATTTGACCAGGAAATCGGCCAAAGACTCGCCCTCCAATTGCTTGGCGGCTTCGAGGTGGGTGAAGTGCTTTCGGACCGTCCGGGACATCGCGAAGCGGCGGATGAACTTGGTGAACAGGTCTGCGAAGCATGCGATGGACCCCGGTTCGAGGGATTTGAACCATTCTACTGCCCGCCCTGAGAGCGTCGAGAAGAAGGCTCGGCAGATAACGGCGTCGGATACGCCCATCATGATCATGTTTCCATAGAAGGAGTTGACGTGCTCCTCCGGGTCTGTTTTCCCGGTGTAGTCTTTCGATCCTGGGACCCGGAGATCAATTGGGTACGGCTGCTGCATTATTTCACTAGAGAAGGGAGTCCGTAGCAGCGTGGTATCCAGGGTCGGGGCTTGCGATGTTTGCTCCTGCTTCCACTGGTTGAACTCCCGACGAACCTGCTCCATGATCTCGCGCGGGACCCTGGTTGGCCTGCTTGGCGGGTTATCTCGTCGGTGAGTGCTCCTAGACGAGCTCACCTCGTCTGAGTCCGTGCCTCGACTGGACGTCGTCCGGTCTAGCGACGCCCTTCTCCCCGTTGGTCGGGCGCGGCGGGGCGAATCCGTGGGCTGCAACCTGTCGAATGCACTTGTCCGGGGCACTCGCTCTTCCGAATGGTCGACCGAACCTAGGCGGGTTCGGGCCGGTCGGCGCTGGGGCCGAGCAGCTTCTGGTTGAGGGTTCCAAGGTCCTCGGGGCGACTGAACCCCGCCCTCATCATGCTCGCTCGCTCCCGGGCCGAAGGCGGGGGCCGCGACCCGGTAATTGTGCACCGGGCTGTACATCGGCGGTGGGTACATTCCCGGCATCGGAGGCTGCGGGTATACCGGGGGGTAAAAATGCGGATCATTGGCCCACCATTGATATGCCGGGTCCACGAATCCCGGGACAGCTCCCGGGGCTTGGTATGTGGCTTGAATTGGGATATCCCTATAAGCGGCTTCCGCCGGCCTTACGTTCGCCGGTTCTGGCGGCTGGAACGCTCCCTCGGGGGGTTGATTGAGGTCCATTCGGGCATTTAGATGCGCTCGTAGGTTTGGTTGGGCGTCATCAGCCTCCTCGCCAGTGTTGAGGAAGTCCATAAAGGGATACATGTGGAGGAGATCGGCAAAGACGTCTGGTTTTTTGTACCGGTCCCCACAGACGGCACCAAATGATGTGGATAAAATAACCGTGTATGGATACGGGTAGGCTACAATAGAGTTACAGACAGTCCGGTCGTACGCGATGACCGGGATCCTCTCTAATCTAGTAAGTAGCCTAATCCAAAAGTCCTTCTCTCTAGCATTTAATGCAGTATTTATAAGGGTCCTGGGGAAAAGCATCCGGCCTTCCGGCATGTCGGACACGTGGTGAGCATGCACTGGGCTCTGGGGAGGCGAGCATGCAGCCGTACGCGTGGCAAGCATCTCCTGCCGTTGGCACGGCCCATCCCGTCCCGGCCGTCTCGCCCGCTTACCGGCTAGTCACTGGTGGGGCCTTAGATCGCTCGAAGCCGAGAGGCGGACCGGGCAACCGGGCAGGGAACCGCATCTAGCTCGTCCGGGCAGGATGACCGGGCAGGACGTGCGGACCGTATTCCCGGGGTATATTCCCTATCATATATATATATATATATATATATATATATATATATATATATATATATATAGATTTTGGTTTCTGTCAGGTCTTCCCGTGCGGTTAGTACGACATACACCATTAGGTATGCATAAATGCACCATACAGTGTTCGAAAATACACAAGAATAAAATGCTAAAAAATACACCACACAAAACAAAATACACCACACATAATGGTGTATTTACGAACACTGTGTGGTGCATTTATACATACCTAATGGTGTATGCCGCATTAACCGCACGGGAAGACCTGACCTCACAGGAACCTGACCCTATATATATATATATATATATATATATATATATATATATGGATGAGTTCGGGTGCAGGGATGCTCTCAAGTGGGGTCATGCGGTTAGATATGAGCCGTTGATCAAATCTAGATCAACGGCTCAAATCAATGAAAATTATAATAAATAAAAAAACGCGTGTTTGGAATAAAGAAGCATAAGCACAACGCACCTTAAGTGTTAAATGACGCACCTTAAGTATTAACATCGCGCACTTTTAGTTTATAACAAAGGCGCACCTTAAGATAAATAAACACATACGCACCTTAAGTGTTAAAACGACGCACATTAAGTTTTGTTCAAAAGTTTTGTTCTTGAGGGTCTGAGCTAGGGGTCTGGGAGACCCGTGACTCAGACCCCTTAGTTCAAAAGGGAGAAGGGTGTGCGGCAAGGAGTGCTCGTTACCCTCTGTCACCTTCTGTTCTATTCCAGATTTGAAGAAGAAACAAGACACACCTTAAGCACAAAATTACGCACCTTAAGTTTCAACAACTACTCACATTAAGCACACAACCCACGCACTTTAAGCCCAAACCCACGCACCTTAAGCACAAAAGGCACGCACCTTAAATTTGACCTAGATGCAAAAATTACTAAATTGACACCGCATTTTTTTTTAAATATTGGTAATCCTGGACGTTGATTTAAGCAAGATCAATGGCTCAGATTTAACCGCATATGGACGCACCAACCGCATTTGAACCTAAACAATTTGTTTTCACGTTCTCACCTAAGCAAATATTGTCATTGGATTAGATTAAGTGTGTGCGAAAGTGATTAAATGTGTGCAAACACGATTAAATGCGTTTGCACACATTTAATTCGCGTTCGCACACATTTAATTTAATCTTGACAATTAAAAAATATTAGATGGATCATGGATGCATACGATAAAGTCTAATTTATCTTTACCTATTTTTGTTATTTATTATAAATGTACTCTATAATAATAATAATAATAATAATAATAATAATAATAATTATTATTATTATTATTATTATTATTATTATTATTATTATTGTTGTTGTTGTTGTTGTTGAATACATATATAATACTATATACGTAATTGCTCTTTGCCTTTATTACTCGAGTTTGTTATCATTATTGTTTTAAACGTTTGAGGAATTGAAAATTTCTCAAAACATTTGTCTAGTGGATAAAAATCTCATTGAAGACTTGCTTCTAGTATGATAGAAGTTGGATTGAGCCATGGTTGATGAAGGATAGTCTTTATCTGCATGATTACATGCATCACATGCACGGCTACTTGCCTACTTCACAGAGATGTGAACTGAAAAGTGAATATATAGCAAAGAGACAAGGCAGGAGTAAAGTTGTACACCAAAATGAACACTAAAATGTATGTCATCAGATTGCGTCTAAATTGGTTACATGTATGGATGCCATTATCAAAAGTCAAAGTCTTCCAAAGATGGGCCAGGCATGTCGAGCCAGTTTGAACTCCTTTTCGTGTATATGTCTTTGTTTTCTCCACTTATTTAGCTCTGTACGCAATGTTTTGTGACAAGTAGGTGTGAATGTGGACATAATAATTACCTCATTTATTTCCCTTTGCTTCAATAATCACTCTCATATGAAGTATATATGTCTTTAGCTCTCTACGAATTACTCCCAAACTTGGAAATCAAATTTTATATTCACAGATTTAGAGATAGTTCGTAAAAGGATGAGGGATTTCACACTTTGCAGGTCTAGAAGTAAAGAGTGTCAATATTGAAATTACTGAATTGTCCATCTATTTGACACTAAATGGACGGAATAACAAACGAAAGGCTAAATTGAGCAAAAATACAAAAGTCTGGAACTACTTTAGATCACCAAAGTCGTTTAGGACGAAATTGTGAAAAATCATTATAGTCGAGGACCATTTTGGGTATTATTTCATTATATTAATCAGGATATGAATGACCCACTTCGATATATTCAGTCCTCTGAACAGAGTCAACTTATTTCAAGTGTGTCTACCTGAACAAGTTCACTAAAGAGCAATAATTTAATAGACAGTATTTGAGAGGGGAAAAGTTCACTAAAGAGCAACTGAGCAAGTCATGCGGTTATTATCATAAGCACTAAATTATAGTTTGTTATTGTTTCCCTTTATTTTTGCTCAGCGAATATTTTGCTACACTTGCTCTATTACACATGTATAACTCTCATTACTGGTCCTATAACAGATAGATATCTCTTTCAAGTATAAATATCAATTCATTATACTATAAAAAAAAAATGGTCTAAAAATCATTAATACTCAAATCCTAATGCTCTTAGGCTACTCCAAGACTAGATAACAACTCCAGGTGGAATTCTCATATTCGATCTAAAATGGATCAACGATACTATATTCGAGTACTCAAAAAATAGTACCTTCAACAAACTAGAGCATAATGCTTGAACACAAGTTTTTAGAAGAATGGACAAAGTTTTGGGAAGATGACAAACGTAGGAGGAGAAATGAATTTTTCTTGTTGTACTGTATAAAATTCTGCCCAAGCTAAGCTTTATATAGGGGATGCTATAAATTCTAACATTAATTGGATTATAACGTTTGAAACGGTTATACTTAATATTAAAAATAAAATTTACAGTTACGAAATTAATCTACAATTAATTCGTATCGACCATAATGATCTATTTTAAAATACCTAAATAACTAAGAAGTTCGTACAAATCAAAAGATTAACGAAATGAGACCGATAACCGTACTCAAGTGGTGCCATTAACACTGAATCGGTGTATATAGCACCGAATCGTGCTAATTACGCATAAGCACCGAATCGTGCTACTAATAATCCCAAGGCTTCATAATTAAGCTTCAAAGTAAAGCTTTCACAAACTTAAGCAAATTAAGTAGGAAGGGTCAAATAGGCTCATGTATTAACATTGATTGTTCATCTAACACCATGAATTAAAATATGGTCTATATATCAAGACTATTATACTCTCAATTATTTTTATCTAGAATTTTTACCAAATTTTCTAACAAGTAATCCATCTAATTTGCTTACATGAAAAAATAAAACAAAAATAAAATGCTGACATGTTATTTTTTTTCATCTAACTTGTTTTTGTTACTTTTTTCGGCAAAAAAAAATAACTTTTTTTAACGTATTTCCAGATTATGTTGATTTTTGATATGGTTTGAAAGATTCCAACTCCTCCTCTGTTGCGAGTGTTGAGTGTGAAAACACGTAGGAGTATTCTAAGCGGAATGCATCCATGCTGTTGTTATCATAAAATTGCACTGCAAAACTTATATTTTTGTCGTGGAGGGGTACTCCATCGCCTTCAGAAACATGGCCGCTTCCCTCGGAGACATAGAGCAGTCTCATTTCTTCGCTGTCTATCTCTTTCTCTTTCTAGTGCTGTACATTATACCTCATAACGCGATGTTCCTTAGTTTCTACTCCAGTCAGATTGTGGCTGCGCCAGTAAACGCAAGCATGTCTTTTTCATATCTACACTCAAAGAAAATCAGTTAATTAAGTTACACCTCAAATATTAAATCAAAAGTCGTGTTAGTTATTATACCTCAAATGAATAGCAATATACATATTATCATTGTCCCTTAGTCTATTAACCAGCTCCTCAATCTCAAGTGTGCACCGAAGAGTCTCATAAACGCATCATCCAAAACCAATACCAATGCCAATAAATGGGTTCAAAAACCACAAAAGCGGTAACATACTTATTTCTCAGCCGACGGAAAAAATAGATTCCATGTTTTCTGGAAAATTCGTAGAAGAAATCAACATAATCTGGAAATACATTAAAAAAAATTGATTTTTTCTGTCAAAAAAAGTGACAAAAACAGTAAGTTAGATGAAAAAATAACATGTCAGCATTTTATTTTTATTTTATTTTTCCATGTAAGCAAATTAGATGGGTTACTTTTTAGAAACTAGCTAAAAGTGCTAAATGAAAAATAATTTGTAGTATAATAGTCTAAATGTACCATATTTTAATTCATGGTGCTAGATTGAACAATCAATGGTAGTACATATTGATATTTGACCCTTCTGCCAATTAAGTATTAACCATTCTTACATTGCCTAACCTGGCACGTACAAAACGAATTGCTAATTTTAATTAGCATTTAAGCTTAAGTTTTGATTTCTAGATTCACTTTGACAATCAATTTTTCATCCACTTATTATTTATTTTAAGCGTACAATATATCAATTCCTTCGTCTCACTATAAAAAACTTGAATCCAATTTGACCCGACCCAAATCGAAAGTGGACCGTACATATATTTATCCCACAAAATAGCTATTTTAACTAAAATTTCTAACAGGGTTGTTGGAAAATAAAGAGAAAAAAATGTGATTTTTTTAATTATAAATATTTAATACTTTAAAGTTTTCAATAATTATAAAATTGACAATATTTTTTTTTTTACTAAAACTCTCACTTATTGATAAAAGTCTAATAAACATCCAATCATCACTTTTTACATGAAGATCATGTTTTCATTTGATCTTGTCCCTATATATGTGTGTTTGATCTGAACATTCAATGTTTATTATATTAACTCACCTTGCACATATAAAATGATAAAAATATCCACTCTCATACTCATCTACAAGCTTAATGCCTTAATCCATTGCATTTTCTATAACTTACATAGTTAAATATTTTTATTTGCATGTAAAATGTTAAGATGGTGACATTTTTCAAATAAAAAAGTAGAGTTTATTTTGATAAATTGTTAACCTAAGCAATGAAATGATCAAATTGATTAGAATGCTAAAAACATAAGTTTTTTTTTTTTTTTTTTTTGTTTTTTGTTTTTTGAAACATAAGTTAACCTTACCTTGATTACAAATCAAATAATTAAATTGATATACACAAATTTATAATTATCAGAATTTTTTTAAGATGATAGGGGAAATTCGCTCTTTAATAATAAAAATATTGTACTTTTTTAGAATTGAATTTGTAACTTTATTATCGGAATCATGTTTTTCTCATTTCAATACTAATTTTGTTTTTTTTTTAAAAAAAATAGTTGATAGATAGAAATATTACCAAACCAAATTTAAAGTCATTAAATTATTGTTGAAGAAATACCCAATTGCTGAACCATCAAAGTCCCGTCTTCGTATGAAAGCGAGGGCGGCGGGCAACGAAGGGAAGCTGCGCCGCAGGTGATTGCATAATTTGTGTTTGAGTTAATGTTATATTAGCTGAGTATAGTGGTTTTGTCATATTTAGTTTTAAATTTTTAAATTGATCATTAATAATTCTTCGATTTTTAAATTGTTACCATCCGTGGTTCAAGTTAACCATTTAGTCCTTCAACTTTTTTAAAATTTAATTAGTTGCGATTCTCTTAAAAGGGCCATAAGTAGTTAAAGTTGATAGGCAATGATCATGAGTAGTTAACTTGTATCACAAATGGTAACAATTTTAAAATCGAAAGACCACGGATGATCAATTTGAAAATTTAAGACTTTTTTGTAAATTGTTCCGGTAGTCTCAAAACTAATAATTATTATTACAGAGTATTATATAAGAACATTTTTGTCTTTATATCACTTTTTCCTTTTCTATTTTTAACCTACAAGAAAATGATTTTTTTTCACGAAATTATAATTCATTTTTCCTCTAGGGATTTTATTAGCATGATCACCTCTAGTCTTTTATTATAATTTTCATTATAAAATAAAATTAAAAGTAGTTTCCGCGTTTCCACTCCCGTCGTCATCAATGCCATTGCTTATCTTTCCGCCACGTACAATGAACAGTACCCTGTTCGTTTGACGAGAAGAGTAAAACCATTGGGAAGAAGAGAGAAGAGTAAAACCATGTCTTCAAAATCCCCTTTTTATGTGGGTGTTTTGCCCAACCAGAAACCACTAATGTAACTCAACAAAACAATAAACAATTAATTATGGATTCTCCATTCAGATGCTTTCTGCTGGGCTACACCCTCTGCATCTTCTTCTTCCTGCTCACTCTGTTCGCCGGAGTTTCCTCTCAACCTCTCGGACAGTTCTGTCCCAACACCTCAACTTACGCTCCTAACAGCACTTATCGAGCCAACCTCAATGTTCTCCTCTCCACCCTTTCTTCCAATGCCACCCGCGAAGATGGTTTCTACAGCTTCACCGCCGGCGGTGGACGCGACAACTCCCGGGACACCGCGTACGGCCTGTTCATGTGCCGGGGTGATGTCTCCACCTCCGACTGTGGGGCCTGTGTAAGAAATGCTATCAGAGAGATACTGCAGCTATGCCCCAACGAAAGGGCTGTTGTTGTCTGGTACGATTTCTGTATGTTGCGTTACTCCAACAGTTCTATGTTCGGGAGAGCCGACCAGTCGCCCGGGATATATCTGTATAATACACAGAACGATTCTCAGCCGGCTAGGTTCATGGATGCTGTCGGAAACACGTTGAATCAGATGGCCACTCGAGCCGCCGGCGGTGGATCCGGCAAGAAATTTGCGACTCTAGAAGCTAACTTCACTGCGTTTAGACAAATCTATAGTCTTGGGCAGTGCACGCCGGATCTTTCCGTCTTGGATTGTCAGAGTTGCTTGGGAGCTGCAATCCAACGACTGCCCGGTTGTTGTTATTCGGCTCTGGGTGCAAGAACTATCTTCCCGAGCTGTAATGTTAGGTATGAGGTGTATCGCTTCTACAATAGCACCGCCCCCTCTGCGCCACCGCCGGCCCCCGTTCCTATCCGTCCTCCTCCTCCTCCCCCTCCCGCTACCGGTGAAGGTAAAGCTTTCTTGCTTTCTTAGTTTCATCGCTAATATTTTCTAGTAATAAATATTTAGAGTTAATACTATCTAAGGGTCCTTCGAGTATTGTGATTTTGCCACGTTTAGTCCTAAACTTTCAAATTACTACTCATAGTCCTTGACCTTTCAAATTGTTACCATCCGTAGTCCAAGTTAACCATCTATGGTCCTTCAATTTTCAAAATTTAACCAGCCGCAGTCATCTTGGGAAGACCATGGGTGGTTAAAATTTTATAGTTGAAGGACCATGGGGATGGTTAACTTGGACCACCGATGGTAACAATTTAAAAGTCGAAAGACTATGAGTGATAATTTGAAAGTTTAGAACTAAACGTGGTAAAATCACTATACTCGGAAGACTCTAGATGGTATTAACTCTAAATTTTTATTCAATTCACGTTATTAGATTATACTAGTAATTACTTATAATATGATGCTTTGGGTATTTTCCACTGTTCCTTGAGATATTCTCTGTTTTAAGAATTTGTGAATTATTTCTCTCCCTGATTTGGTGGTGTTTGATGTTTAACTTTGTTTCCTGGCATGAAATTCTAAATACCACAGTCTATCTCTGTTGATGCAGGGAACAGTGGAGATTCATCTACAAATGTGATTATTGCCATTGTAGTTCCTATCGTTGCTGGGATTATACTCTTCATTGCAATCTTCTGTGTTGTGAGAGCTAAACAAGCCAAGAAACAAATTACCACAACAGAGCAAACAGGTTAAGTTCTATACTTGTTTGTGATACCATATTTACCATTCAAGTTTTTGAGATTTACAATCTGTTTTTATCCATCTTTCCTGTAGATGTGTCTGGAATCTCAACTGAGGATTGCTTGCAGTATGATCTTGCTACTATTCAAGTTATTACAGATTATTTCTCCCCCGAAAGTAAAATTGGCGAAGGTGGATATGGTTCTGTATACAAGGTAAAGTCTTTCATTATTTGATCTCAAACATCAATATATATGTTCATTTTAGTCCATTCGAATTAATTGTTTGTTGATTACTAACACTCAGGGAAAACTTCCCACCGGACAAGAGGTAGCTGTAAAACGGCTTTCAAGAAACTCTGGACAGGGAGCTCAAGAATTCAAGATGGAGGTAGAAGTAGTTGCCAAACTTCAACATAGAAATTTAGTAAGGCTACTGGGATTTTGCTCAGAAGGAGAAGAGAAGATACTAATCTATGAATTTGTGTCCAACAAAAGTCTTGACTACTTTTTATTTGGTAAGTTTCAAACCTGAAAATATCCACACATTAAGTCCTTTACATAATTTTCCTAACCGTGAGACAAACATTTTGTTACTTCCGAAGATCCTGAAAAGCGGCACCTATTGGATTGGCCAAGGCGTTATAAGATTATAGAAGGGATATCACGAGGACTACTATATCTTCATGAAGATTCTCGTCTTAGAATCATACACCGTGATCTCAAAGCAAGTAATATATTACTAGATGGAGATATGAACGCGAAAATAGCAGATTTTGGCATGGCCAAAATATTTGGAGTTGATCAAACCCAAGGAAATACAAACAGAGTTGTCGGAACATAGTAAGTTCTCTTTTTCATCTTAGCAGTGAGCATACAACAACATTTAGATCCTTTGTTATTTGATTCATTATTGCAAAAAGATGTCACTCATAACTATAATTTGATATACCTCATTGATTTAATGGTTGGCAGTGGTTACATGTCTCCTGAGTATGCAATGCATGGCCACTTCTCTGTGAAGTCTGATGTTTATAGTTTCGGTGTTCTGCTTTTGGAGATTGTAACCGGGAAAAAATGCACCAACTTCACTGATCCAAGTGGAGTGCAGGATCTTCTTAGCTATGTGAGTACAAAAGCCTATAACTGCATGCTGCAAAATCATTAACGTTGTTAACCCTTTTAACCTAAGGTTGATAAATGTTGCAGGCTTGGAAACATTGGAGGGATGGCACACCTTTAGAAATATTGGATCCAGCTCTTGGAGAATCCTACTCGAGAAATGAAGTCATCCAATGCATCCATATCGGCTTGTTATGCGTTCAAGAAGATGTGGACGAAAGGCCTACAATGGCAAATGTTGACCTCATGCTCAATAGTTATTCTGCTACTAGATCAGCCCCTCGTGAACCAGCATTTTTCTATAGTGGAAGATCAGAGCCTAAAGGAGGAGAGTCAGATAAGTCTAAGAGCAAGTCCATGCCATGGTCTGAAAATGAAATGTCCATTACTGAGATAGATCCAAGATGAGGGAGAGAACCAAGGAATCCAGTCATGGAGTACACGGATGAAACTTATGTAGATTGAAATTAAAAATATAAATGTTTTGATGTATTGAATTCTAGTCCATGCATTATATTGTATAGAAATGATGAATATTGGTTGTTTAATGCTGCCTTTCTGCCATGGACATGGAACTTCTAGCATATTTTTGACATTATTCTCATTCATGCTTCCAATGAGATTCAAACACTCACACTGTCCTAAGTAAGACGATGAACCAACTACGTTAAATCTCAATGGGGCTCGAATACCTTTTTGTGTTAGACTACAAGGTGTCCTAAATGTTCACTCTCTTGATCATTTTTCCCTATCAAATCCAATGAAATACAAGAAGAGTGGTAGGAACCATAGTAAGTTTTCATTTTCATCTTAGTCGTTGTGTCCATCTACTATCTCAATGCGTTGGCACCCAACAACTATTGCATCCTTTGTTATTTAGTTCATCATTGCAAGAAAATGTCTTCATTCCGTTCATCTGTTTCCATGTGTATACTTATGACCTTAAATTTATTTAATGACGGATAGTAACTACATGTCTCTCGAATATGCAACCACCGTTAGTTCTAAGTTGATGTTTAAATCTTTGGTGTTTTGATTTTGGAGATTGTAACTGGAAAAAAAGTTTCAACTTTAGAGATTCAGGTAGAACCCCTAAGTTGATGTTTAAATCTTTGGTGTTTTGATTTTGGAGATTGTAACTGGAAAAAAAGTTTCAACTTTAGAGATTCAGGTAGAACGTTCTAACCGCGGCAAAATCATTAATATTGTTATCCCTTTTAACTTAATACTGGTAAATGTGCTCTTGTATCGGAGGATCTTACTCAACAGATGAAGTCAGAGACAATGGTGAATGGGGCAGTCCATTACGAGCATGATCCAAGATGAGGTTTACGCAGCAGATTGGTTCATAGGAACCAGCAAAACTAGGGAACTTTTGTTTAGTGTGACTGCTTGGATTCGAGCCCAGGTCTCCACAGCCACAACGTGGAACTCTTACCACTAAACTACAGCCACAACATTGTAAAAGTGAATGAAAAAATCTTAATTATTCGTTAAATATGTCTTAATGATAATTATAGTTTCCGTTAATGTTAAATAGACTATCACTTATTTTTAATTTTATTCTTTGACTTTTAAAACTACTAAATTTAGTCTTGGAGTATTGAATCATTTTCAATTGTAATCCACGGTAAGTTTCCTTCCTATTAACTTTGTAAAATTAGAGCTGTTAGAATAAAGAAATTAGAGTTTTAATATTGAGGGTGAAATTAGAGCGGCTAGAATAAGGAAATTAGAACTTTGTTTCCCACGTGTGAGAATCCCTATTAACATTAAGGGTGAAATTACGGTGATTAAAAAAAAAAGAGTTAGAACTTTGTTTTTTATGTGTGAGAAATAATTGGTGCAATATCATTACTTTCTAATTTTATCCTTGTTAATGAGTAATAGTTAGAAGACTAAATCAAGAATTAACTTTTTTTTTTTGAAGTCAAGAATTAACTCTTTTTTTTTTTGAATGCCAAGAATTAACTCTTTAGTTTTATTGAGTTTCAAATTTTCAACTTATCATTTGAATTGCTACATAATAGCAATCATTATTGCATGAGACAACCGCTCGCGACCCGTTGACTCAGAACCTACAATAGTTGACCCAGCTCATTCAGACTCTAAGCCACGCCACCCTAGCTGGGAGTACCCGATCTCAACTAAACGGAAATCGCGACGTGGCTCACCAGATACTGGGCCACAATTCCCCTTCCTTTGCCGGGGAGGAAAACCCTGCGATACTTGAAGAATGGATTCAGACGTTTGACAAGATCTTCGAAGTAATGAAGTGTCCAGAGGAGCGTCGAGTCCGATTGGCATCATTCTATCTCAGACACGAGGCCGACTCGTGGTGGGCTCAAGAAGGACCAACATATAGGCAGGAATCGGGTTTCGATTAGTAGGCTTTAAACTACTGGGACGCTTCTACCCCCAGCATATAAGAGCAGCCATGTACGAAGAGTTCCTTCGCCTTAAACAGGGAGGCACCAAGGTAGAGGAATACCATAAGAGATTTCTAGAGTTGGCTCGTTTCGCGTATGAGTTAGTCCCTACGGAGGCAACCAAGGTGCAAAAATTCATTGCAGGGCTCAACTTCGAAGGTAGAAAAACCTTAACTGTGAGCAAATCGAGGACACTCAACGAAGCATATACCAGGGCGGCCGAACTCTATCGGATACAACATGCCCCTCGGGGAGTCCCCGAGACGCTCAAAAGGAAACTCGAGAGGAGCTTGATAACCCCTCCACAGAAATTAAGGACAGCCATGGCCGCTCTCCATCAGGGCCAAGAGACATCAATGGTTCAGGTCTCGAAGGACAAGACAGAGATGATACAAGGGAGGATTCTTGCCATGAGCAAAGCTCAAATCGGAAATAGCGACGTAGTAACCGGGGACATTCCCTGTACACTCCGTACCCGCCATTGTGTTGTTTGACTCAGGGCCCACCAACTCGTTCATAGCATTTGAATTCGCAGCAAGGCTTGGTTTGACAATAGGCACATCTGTACAGTTAAGGGTCAATGTAGCATCCGGGTAGACTTTAAGCTACTGTAGTCTTCAATTCGTTCATACCTTGAAGGAATCGAATTACCTGATCCGTGTCGCGTTCTTCCTGATTTCGTCGATCAGATCACAGGAGCATCGTGGATCACACTTACATATGGGAAGAGGTCTCAATACATTCATCTCCTCCCACATTGTTCAACATTTGGTATACTATAATACTCGTTCACAGACAGATTTGCTTTCTTCAGATTGTAGATTTCATTTTGTAAGCTTGAAATGCGCTGAGCGTTGCGTTGAGAGAATCTCCTTTTTAGATCATCCCCATAGTCCCATACATCTTTGGCTTTATCGAGATGCATGATGCTCTGTGCAATGAACAGATGTACTGACTTGAAGATCCATGAACAAATCATCAAGTTGCATCTTCTTCAGGCGGCATATTGGAGATGATCTCGGTTTGGCGCTAAAGTACCTCCATCAACGAGGCTCCATTTGTTCTTCACCTCTAGGACTATGCACAAAGAAATAGACCACGTACCGTAGTTCGATCTCCCTGTCAATTGCGAAGTAATCAAAACTGTACATGGATTGTCGTTGACATTGAGGAACAATGGATTCTATAGTTCCTTTGTGTTGTAATTCCTCTGTGTTTGTGTTGGAAAGTTCCTCTGTGGAACTGTTGTAGATATGATGCGAACTGGTGATCAACTTACTGGTGAAGCAGCTTGTGCACCTTGATTCAATTCTCTGGCGCCAAAGACGGCGATGGTGTAAGAGCTCCGTCGTGGCTCTAATACCATGATGAGAGAGGTTACATGCAAATAGGGAAGAAGAAAGGTGGATGTGTCTTGATTATTATGAAGCATGGGAGATTGTGGGTTCAAGCCTCAATGGAGAAGCTATTGACTCTCTGTGCTTCCGTAGGTTGAGAAAGTTGTTATGAACAGATACTGTAATAGAGTTAATAGTATTAAAAAAAAAAAAGATACGTCCTCAAGGAGGGAAAAACCGTTACAACTGAATTATGCTAAGTAAAATTACTCTAGTGCCCCTTTCTTCCTAGCTTATTCACGCATTTCATCCTCCAATAGTAAAAGTTATAGAAGATTGAAGTAATTTAGTTGGTGGTAGGAATTGGTAACACCTCTCGCCAAAGTGGATATCACCACATTTACATCCAAATCAAATGACAACTTTGCCCTTATTATTATTAATACACAAGGAAAATACTTGGTGTACTCTCATTTTATACTTCCAATTTGTACTCCCTTTCATATGTTCTTGATGTAGACATTTTTCTGTGGACTTAAGATAAAAATAATCGATCCTTGTTTGCCACCTCAGGAAGTATAAGTAAGGGAATAGAATTTGGAAGTACGTATAGTACTCATTACACAAAGAATATTTTTGTATTTATATCACTTCTTACATTTCCATTCCCAACCTATCAAACAATAAAATTTAAATTTTTACTTTCTTCTATTTTTTTATTGAATTACAATTTATTTTCTCATAATTTTTTAGTTCCAACCAAACGTCAAAGGATTTTATGAACATGTCACAGGCTTTTATTACAATTTTGATATTATCAAATTAAAAGTAGTCTCCGCGTTTCTAGACGTTCCACTCCCGTCGTCATCAATACATCGCTTTCGACTACGATGAACAAACAACGGTACTTCGTGCCCTGTTCGTTTGTTGAAAACATGAAGTTGTGGCAAAAAACGAAATTCTTAATTTGACGAGGAAAACCATTGTCTTCAATATCCCCTTTTTATGTGGGTATTCTTCCGAACAAGAAACTCAACAAAAATAATAAACAATTATGGATTCTCAATTCAGATGCTTTCAGCTGGGGCTGGACTACACCCTCTGCATCTTCTTCTTCCTGCTCACTCTCTTCGCCGGAGTTTCCTCCCAACCTCTCGGCCAGTTGTGTCCCAACACCTCTACTTACGCTCCAAACAGCACTTATCGAGCCAACCTCAATGTTCTCCTCTCCACCCTTTCTTCCAACGGAAACCATGAAAATGGCTTTTACAACTCCACCGTCGGGGGCCGCAACGCCTCTGACGCCGCCGTGTACGGCCTGTTCATGTGCCGGGGAGATGTCGCCGCCGGCGTTTGCAGGACGTGTGTAGGCGATGCCACCGTGGCCGTATTGCAGCGATGTCCCAACCAAATGACTGCAACCATCTGGTACGATTACTGTATGTTGCGTTACTCCGATGGGCCTTTATATGGGAGACGCGACCAGTCTTCTGTCATTTTAATTCTGCGTAACGCTCGGAACGATTCTCAACCGGAGAGGTTCATGCGGTCTGTGAGAAACACGTTGGATCAGGTGGTCACTCTAGTGGTCGACGATGAATCCCCCGACAAGAAATTTGCGACTCGAGAGACTAACGTCACTGGATCTGAGAGTATCTACTGTCTTGGGCAGTGCCGGCCGGATCTTTCCGACTTGGATTGTCGGACATGCCTAAGCAGCAGTACCCAACAACTGCAAACTCCGGCAGAGGGCGCTAGAACTATCACCCCAGACTGTAATATTAGGTATGAGAAGTACACTTTCTATAATAGCACAGCCGCCTCTGCGCCACCGCCGCCTCCAGTTCCAATCCGTCCTCCTCCTCCTCCTCTCACCGGCGAAGGTAAAGTTTTCTTGGTTCATGTATATCTGTAATCTGATGTTTTGAGTATTTTCTCTTGTTTTCAGTACTGTAGTCTATCTCTATTGATGCAGGAAACAGTGGAAATTCATCTTCAAAAGTGATAATTGCCATTGTAGTTCCTATCGTTGTTGGGATTATACTCTTCATTGCAATCTTCTGTTTTGTGAGAGCTACAAAAGTCAAGAAACAAATTACTACAACAGAGCAAACAGGTTAACTTCTATACTTGTTTGTGATACTATATTTCCCATTCAAAGTTTTTGAGATTTACAATCTGTTCTCCATATTTCCTGTAGATGTGTCTGGAATCTCAACTGAGGATTGCTTGCAATATGATCTTGCTACTATTCAAGTTATTACAGATGATTTTTCTCCTGAAAATAAAATTGGCGAAGGTGGATATGGTTGTGTATACAAGGTAAAGTCTTTGATTTGATCGGTAACATCAATATATATATATACATAGGGAATGTTCACGTGCTACGCTTCTCCCAATTGAAAAATAGGGTTAGATCTGAGTCGTTGATCTAGATTAGATCAACGGCCCAAACTGAAGGGAAATTTTGTTTAAAAAAACACCCATCGTGGCAACCTTAATGCAAATGATCAAGCGTCTTGAACTCACGCACTTTAATCTTTGAACTTATGCACCTTAAGCTGAAAAATAACACACTTTAAGCTTCAAACATACGCACATTAAGAGTTAAACTAATGCACCTTAAACTAGAAAGTGACGCACTTTAAGCTTTAAATATAAGCACTTTAAGTTATAAACTTACGCACCTTAAACTTTAAATTTAAGGACCTTAAGCTTTAAACTTAGACACCTAAAGCTTACGCACCTTAAGTTCCGAACTTATGCACCTTAAGCTAGAAAATAATGCACCCTAAGCTTTAAAAATACGCACCTTAAGAGTTAAACTGATGTACCTTAAACTAGAAAGTGACGCACCTTAAGCTTTAAACACACTTAAGTTATAAATTTACGCACCTTAAACTATAAACTTACGCACCTTAAGTTTTAGACTTAACTCCTTAAACTTTAAACTTAGCCACCTAATACTATAAACTTACGCATCTTAAGCTTTAAACATACACACCTTAAGCTTTAAACTTACACACCTTAAGTTATGACCTTACGCAAAATGATCATAATGCCACCGTATTTTTTTAATTGTTCTTTATCCTGGATTGTTGATTTTGACAAGATCAAAGGTTGTGATTAATTCACACATTTCACCTGGAAGAAGCTTGCCCACCTTATCGATTGTGTGTATTTGTGTGTGTGTGTGTGTTGATTACTAATTGTTTGTTGATGAATAACACTCAAGGGAAAACTTCCCACCGAACAAGAGGTAGCTATAAAACGGCTTTCAAGAAACTCTGGACAAGGAGCTCAAGAATTCAAGATGGAGGTAGAAGTAGTTGCCAAACTTCAACATAGAAATTTAGTAAGGCTACTGGGATTTTGCTCAGAAGGAGAAGAGAAGATACTAATCTATGAATTTGTGTCCAACAAAAGTCTTGACTACTTTTTATTTGGTTAGTTTCAAACCATAAAATATCCATAGTTTTCTGCTCATAATTAAGTCTTTTACAAAATTTGCCTAACCTTGAGACATACATTTTATTATTTATGAAGATCCTGAAAAGCGGCACCTATTGGATTGGTCAAGGCGTTATAAGATTATAGAAGGGATAACACGAGGACTGCTATATCTTCATGAAGATTCTCGTCTAAGAATCATACACCGTGATCTCAAAGCAAGTAATATATTACTGGATAGAGATATGAACGCGAAAATAGCAGATTTTGGCATGGCCAAAATATTTGGAGTTGATCAAACTCAAGGAAATACAAACAGAGTTGTTGGGACATAGTAAGTTCTCTTTTTCATCTTAGCAGTGAGCATACAACAACAATTACATCCTTTATTATTTGATTCAGTATTGCAAAAGATGTCATTCATAACTATAATTTGATATACCTCATTGGTTTAATGGTTGACAGTGGTTATATGTCTCCTGAGTATGCAATGCATGGCCACTTCTCTGTGAAGTCTGATGTTTATAGTTTCGGTGTTCTGCTTTTGGAGATGGTAACGGGGAAAAAATGCACTAACTTCACTGATCCAAGTGGAGTGCAAGATCTTCTTAGTTATGTGAGTACAAAATTAAAGCCTATAACTGCATGCTGCAAAATCATTAACGCTGTTAACCCTTTTAACCTAAGGTTGATAAATGTTGCAGGCTTGGAAACATTGGAGGGATGGCACACCTTTAGGAATATTGGATCCAGTTCTCGGAGAATCCTTCTCAAGAAATGAAGTCATCCAATGCATCCATATTGGCTTGTTATGCGTTCAAGAAGATGTCGACGAGAGGCCTACAATGGCAAATGTTGACCTAATGCTCAATAGTTATTCTGTTACTAGATCAGCCCCTCGTGAACCGGCATTTTTCTATAGTGGAAGATCAGAGCCTAAAGGAGAGTCAGATAAGTCTAAGAGCAAGTCCATGCCATGGTCTGAAAATGAAATGTCCATTACTGAGCTAGGTCCAAGATGAGGGAGAGAACCAAGGAATCCAGTCATGGAGTACACGGATGAAACTTATGCAGATTGAAATTTAAAAAATAAATCTTTTGATGTATTGAATTCTAGTCCATGCATTATATTGTTTGGAAATGATGAATATTGGTTGTTTAATGCTGCCTTTCTGCCTTGGACATGGAACTTCTAGCATTTTTTTGACATTATTCTCATGCTTCCAGTGAGATTCAAACCCTCACACTGTGATAAGTAAGACGATGAACCAACTACGTTAAATCTCAATGGGGTTCGAATACCTTTTTGTGTTAGACTACAAGGTGTCCTAAATGTTCACTCTCTCTGATCATTTTTCCCTATCAAATCCAATGAAATACAAGATGAGTGGTTGGAACCATAGTAAGTTTTCATTTTCATCTTAGTGTTGTGTCTATCTCAATTCGTGGGCACCCAACAACTATTGCATCCTTTGTTATTTAGTTCATCATTGCAAGAAAATGTCTTCATTCCGTTCATCTGTTTCCATGTTTATACTTATGACCTAAAATTTATTAAATGACTGGTAGTAACTACATTTCTCCCGAATATGCAACCACAGTCAGTTCTAAGTCTGATCTTTAAAGCTTTAGTGTTTTGATTTTGGATATTCTAACTAGGAAAAAAAGTGTTTTGATTTTGGATATTCTAACTAGGAAAAAAAGTTTCAACTTTAGAGATTCAGGTAGAACCATCTAACACTGGTAAATGTGTTCTTGTATCGGAGGATCCTACTCAACAGATGAAGCCAGAGACAATGGTGAATGAGAACCAGGACGAGGTTTACGCAGCAGATTGGTGCATAGGAGGCAAAAGTAGGGAACCTTTGTTCAGTGTGGCTGGCTGGGATTCGAGCCCAGGTCTCCACAGCCACAACATGGAATTCTTACCACTAAACTACAGCCACAAGGTTGTACAATTGAATGATAAAATCTTAATTATACATAAATATGTCTTAATGATAATTATAATTTCCATTAATGCTAAGTTTAGTCCTCTGACTATCACTCATTTTTAATTTTATTCTTTGACTTTTAAAATTACTAAATTTAGTCTTGGAGTATTAAATCATTTTCAATTGTAATCCATGGTAAGCTTCCTTCCTATTAACTTTGAGTGTAAAATTAGACCTGTTAGAATAAAGAAATTAGAGTTTTAAAATTGAGGGTGAAATTAGAGCGGCTAGAATAAGGAAATTAAATTAGAACTTTGTTTCCCACGTGTGAGAATTCCTATTAACATTAAGGGTGAAATTACGGTGGTTGGAAAAAAAGAAAGAACTTTGTTTTTTGTGTGTGAAAAATAATTGGCGCAATAGTCATTACTTTCTAATTTTACCCTTGTTAATGAGTAATAGTTAGAAGACTAAATCAAGAATAATTAACTCTTTTTTTTTTGAAGTCAAGAATTAACTCTTTAGTTTTATTGAGTTTCAGATTTTCAACTTTATCATTTGAATTGCTACATAATAGGGTTCAAATGGCAAGACATTATATTTTTGCAACTAGTCAAGACTTGGTTAAAAATTAAATATTGATCCTGATATCAATGAGCATGTACAGTAACACTGGAACTTAAAGTAAATGGTATTAATTGTTAATACAATACTAATTATACAACTCTAGCAAATTAACCATTAACCATGGTGATAATCCAAACATAAACAAAAGATAGACGGGTTATAAAAGTCTAACAATCAAGATTAAGGTTTATACAGACATAAGTACTTTAATGTTCTCATATATTGAAACAAAATCACTAAGTTTACTCCTTAACCATTCAACAAGTTTCTTGTTTATAAAAAATGGAAGATGTTGCCTTCCTTGTGATGATTATCACGTGTCATTTACTTTATCTATATATCCGCCATATTTGATAGGAAGCATCCGCAAGATTGTTGGTTAAAAATCATAATTGATAGGAAGCCCTATCTAGAATGGCAAAAGTAGTCCGATCCCCATGATCAATAGTCATTTTGTTATTAGGTCATCACCCTTTCAACCTGTATTTTTGTGCAATGGAAGATCAGAGATAATGGGAAAAGGGTAGAATTAGATTGAGATTGCAAGCAAGTCAATGCCATTGTCTATAAATGAAATGTCCATTACTGAGCTTGATACAAGATGAAAAAGATAATCAAGAGTGGAATTTATACAGTTGGGCGTGGCATAAAAAATAAAGGTAGACCATGAAATGCAATGTTGTGGCTGCTGGGATTCGAGCCCAGGTCTCCACGGCCACAACGTGGAATTCTCACCACTAAACTACAGCCACAATGTTTGGGAGGAACGAAGAAGGTATAAATGGAGCCTGAATTCACAAGATTTGGAAGATCTTACTTAAAGACGAAGTTGAGAACTTCTTACTTAATTTAGCTGCTTTCCTACTGTATTTTAAGAAGTATTATTATAGCTTAAAGCACATATTTGTTAGGCTTATTTTTAGGATCTAGTTTACTTCCATGTACTAGGTCCTTCAAAATGCTTCTAGAAATATGGAAGATTGGAACAACTTTTCAAAGAAGCAAAGCCGCCAACCACCCCTTTGCCGCCGGAAACTCTCCGATGCCAGGTGGACGCAGCACTCGATCTTTAACGAGACAAGAAAAGCAGGTTTGGCTTTGGAACGTGCAGTAATTTTAGATGGTACGACAGGAAGCTTTGTTGCAGCAGTGAGTGGTCCTATCCCTTATGTCGATGATCCCTACCACGTGGAGACAGTACGTGACATGCAAGGAATATAATCCGACTGCCATGCATCCCGAAAAGATATAAAGATCACTCCTACACCGGCCCCATCCTATATATTAGTACAATGCCATGATCTTCTTTCATCTTTTCAATTTTCATTATGCCGTTTTATCTCACTTTCAATGAACCAGTTAGCTCATACCTTAGCTAGAAGCACTCGTTCTTCCCCGTTAGTTTTGACGCACTTTTTTAATTAATGCATTGCTATTCTATTTTTCAAAAAAAAATAAAAATTGAGAGTACATATAGTACAGTAGAATGTTAGTATTAATATGAATCACATGATAACTGGATCGCACTAACCTCCCGCTATTAGTTCTTGTATTGATGGCTATGAATGATAGTTCTTGTATTGATTGCTATTGAATGATCCAAACTGCTGTAGAGTTTACGTTGTGTTTCTCACTTCAACTCAACTCTCTCTATATGGTGCATGAGGTATGTAATGTGAGCAGTGAGAGAACTAGTGACATTATATAACGACTAGCCATCATTGTAACTGTATGTAGGTCTCCTAAACTCTAACCAGACTCTTAATTATAATGGTAGTCTAACTATTAAGTTATTAGTATTACATCACATATATCAAATATTAAATATTATCATAACTTGTGTTAATATTATAATAATAGTAACGGGTAAAACATTACCTAGAACTCTATTCATAACTCGTAGAATATTTATAGAAGGAAAGTTATTTGGTAATATGCACCGATTGATAGATATCAACTCAAAAATAATACTGCGAATATGGCAAAGAGACAAACCGGGAGTTGTACACCAAAATGAACAGTAATAATAGATTGCATCTAAATTGGTTGACTTCTATTACGACTCACAATTTATACTCATTCGTTTTTACTTCTTGATATGAGTGATAAGTTATTTTCATTCGGTGTGTAGTCGCTGTAGTGCAACTGGCTGGGGGGGCCACGTTTGTGACACGCGAGGCCTCTATCCTCGCTACTTGAGATTTTGGGATTACATGATGGGCTGGGATGCAGTTACGCTGTACGTGCATATTTGGAGCAGCATCTCGGCCTACTTGCTTGATTGACATACTCCTGCCTGCGATGAGTTAGTGTTAGCTATCGTAGGGCCTGGGGGCATTCATGTTAGAGCCCCGGGGGCCACTTTATGTTATCTCGTTTTATTTAGCGTTTCTTTACTTAGTTTATTTTAGGATTTAGGCCATGTGGGGCCTAAGTCCGTTCAGACTTTGTTCTAGCTTCGGCCTTGCTTTTTAATAAAGTTCTTTTTCCTTTGAAAAAAAAAATATTAATATTTAAATTTTAAGTGAGATAATAAAATTATTAGGGAGTAAAATTTAATGCTAAGCATCTTCTGCTCAGATGACATGCATGTAGTGACTCTCCTATATGGAAGATTATGAGAGAGTCTCGATGGAGACGGTGTTGACTGTGATGGTGTTGACTCTTAATGTTTTAAGAGATTAAAAAAATATAAATGAACATATATTACAATATAACAGAGAGAAAAAAAAAGTAAAATTTAATAGTCAAAATTAATTTTACAAATTGGGTACACATATTTATGTCCGTGTCAAAAGTCAATGGCATAGTTCTGTACTTCTGTCGTCCCCCTCAGTTTGATCTCTTTGTTTGTCTTTATTTTCTCCATTAAATATTTAAGTAGCTGTGTACGTAATGTTTTCTGACAAGTAGGTGTGAATGTGGAAATAATTACCTCATTTATTTCTCTTCAATATTTACACTCATATGCAATTATGCACTATTATTTACAGTATCCATTATTATTGGGGTTAGGATGATAATTTCAATTCATTATGTGAATGTCTATCTAGATCTATTTTGTATGGATCGAGTTTTTTTGAGTGATAGTGGTTGGTAAGTTTGGAGGTGAATTTTAAAAAATTAAATTTATTATAGATCGGGTTAAATTCGAATTATATGTACAAAATCCACCTAGAACATATATATATATATATATATATATATATATATATATATATATGTGTGTGTGTGTGTGTGTGTGTGTGTGTGTGTGTGTGTGTGTGTGTGTGTGTGTGTGTGTGTGTGTGTGTAATAGTAAAATAAGTATAAAGAATTAAAATGTAGTTAATTATAAAAGTATCTGATCTATAACTTTTTACTGTTTTTTTAAGCGAAATAACCTATTAAAAAAAACACGGAACAATAGTTAATCAACTGTCTAGATGGTTGTCACGTCCGCCGTAGCCTAGCTGCTAGCTAGTCGGCGTCTAGACTGTCGAGAACACCAATTACAGTGAAATTTTAAGTGATTGTTCGGCACCTAGACGCGATTTTTACATATATACTTTAGTCTTCAAAGCAATGTAACTGCTCTTTCGAAGGAGGCTTTTTTTTATTTTATTTTATTTTATTTTATTTTTTTTGAAAAGTAACTCAGAATCAAATCAACAAGGAGGCTTTTAGTTGCTCCTAGCTCTCAAAACCGAATGTGGAATGTTATTCAAAAAAAAAAAAAAAAAAAAAAAAACTCCTCTACTAATTGGTTTGCAAAAATAGTATTTATACTAGTTGTTTTATGTTTATAACGCCTAAATAGTTGCCAATAAGACAATTACATGCGTCCTGGATAAGGGTGGATCCAATAGGGGCAATGGGACTGTTAATTTTATGGTTACGAGGTAGCCGGTTGATGGGTCAACAAACCGTAAAACAATACAAAAATGACTTTATATATAGGAAGACAAAGGCACAAGGACAAATGAGAGACTATAATTGTCGAAAAAATTGAAAATCAAATCCTTTATAATATGATCTCGGGAGGTATTTATACATGTTAAATTATATATAGTATCTGATCATCATAGTTACTTTATCAACTTACTGAAGCACAAACACATAACCTCCTAATTGAGAAAGTCACTTTATGCTACTAGACCACAAGGTTATTGGCGTATAATAATTATTTTAATAGAATGAGATAATATACTATTATATATGCTGAAAAGTTATTAAAATTTGAGGTAATTTAGTTGGTGGTAGTCACTAGTCAGTGGCTGAACCGGATATCACCACATTTAATCTAGTCTGTTATTACAATTTTCATTATCAAATTAATTTGATAAGAGTAGTTACCGCGTTTCCAGATGTTCCACTCCCGTCGTCATCATACATCGCTTTCGGCCACGAACAATGAACATAGTCAACAAACAACGTTACTTCCTAGTTCCTACCCTACACGTTTGTTCTTCTCTTAAACGGTGGTCACGCTTCGCACTTTAATCCGACAAAATATTTAAGAGGATATAAATTAAAATGACTCAATAAATTAGTAGACATGACAAGATATCGAATGCTCATATGTATCAAGAATTAATCTCCACACTATCACCACTAAAATTCCGCAAATTATGTTGTGATCCGTATGCACCATATGGTGCATACGGATGCAAAAAACGACGTCGTTTTAATAAAACGCGCGTCTCCCCTTAAAAAAAAAAATCAGGTTCGATTCTCAGTAACAACATATGAACTAAAATTTCAGAATGAATGAACTAAAATTCCATAATCTATAAACTAAAATTTCAGAATCGATGAACTACAATTCCATAATCGATGAACTATAATTCCATAATCTATGAACTAAAATTCCAGAATGAATGAACAATATAATGTTGTTGTTGGGAATCGAACCTGAATTTTTTTTAAAAGAGAGACGCGCGTTTTTTAATAAAACGACGTCGTTTTGACATCCGTATGCACTATGCATGATGCATACCGATGCACATCATAACCATTGCTAAAATTCAAACATTGATATCTTCTTTTATATACCGGTTACTGAACCATTAAGCTAAATGCGGTCACCGGTTTGGTGAAAAAACATGAAATCCTTTGACGAGTAAAACCAGTCTTCAAAATCCCCTTTTTATATGGGTATTCTCCAGAACAAGAAAACATTAAAGAAGAAAACAAAAATAATAAACAATTAATTATGGATTCTCCATTCAGATGCTTTCTGCTGGGCTACACCCTCTGCATCTTCTTCTTCCTGCTCACTCTGTTCGCCGGAGTTTCCTCTCAACCTCTCGGACAGTTCTGTCCCAACACCTCAACTTACGCTCCTAACAGCACTTATCGAGCCAACCTCAATGTTCTCCTCTCCACCCTTTCTTCCAACGGCAACCGCCAAAACGGCTTTTACAACTCCACCGCCGGGGACCGCAATGCCTCCGACACCGCCGCGTACGGCCTGTTCATGTGCCGGGGCGATGTCTCCGCCGGCGTTTGCAGGACGTGTGTAGGCGATGCCACCGTGGCCGTATTGCAACGATGTCCCAACCAAATGACTGCAACTATCTGGTACGATTACTGTATGTTGCGTTACTCCGACGGGCCTTTATATGGGAGACCCGACCAGTCTTCTTACATGTTACTTATGCGTAACACTCAGAACGATTCTCAACCGGAAAGGTTCATGCAGTCTGTGGGGAACACGTTGGATCAGGTGGTCACTCTAGTGGTCGACGATGAATCCCCCGACATGAAATTTGCGACTCAAGAGACTAACGTCACTGCATCTGAGAGTATCTACTGTCTTGGGCAGTGCCGGCCGGATCTTTCCGACTTGGATTGCCGGACATGCCTAAGAAGAAGTATCCAACAACTGCAAACTCCGGCAGTGGGTGCAAGAACCATCACCCCAGACTGTAATATTAGGTATGAGAATTACCCTTTCTACAATAGCACCGCCGCTGCCTCTGCGCCACCGCCGCCTCCAGTTCCAATCCCTCCTCCTCCTCCCTCCGGTGAAGGTAAAGATTTCTTGATAAATGTATGTTTTGGGTATTTTCTCTTGTTTTCATTACTGTAGTCTATCTATCTCTATTGATATGATGCAGGAAACAGTGGAAATTCATCTTCAAAAGTGATAATTGCTATTGTAGTTCCTGTCGTTGTTGGCATAATTATACTCTTCATTGCAATCTTCTGTTTTGTTAGAAATAGAACTGTGAAGAAACAAAATACTACAACAGAGCAAACAGGTTAAGTTAGTTCTATACTTGTGTGTGATACAATATTCACCAACCATTCAAGTTTTTGAGATTTACAATCTGTTCTCCATCTTTCCTGTAGATCTGTCTGGAATCTTCACTGAGGGTTGCTTGCAGTATGATCTTGCTACTATTCAAGTTATTACAGATTATTTCTCCCCCGAAAATAAAATTGGCCAAGGTGGATATGGTTCTGTATACAAGGTAAAAAGTCTTTCATTATTTGATCCGAAACGTCAATATATATATATGCTCATTTCAGTCCATTCTAATTAATTGTTTGTTGATTACTAACACTCAGGGAAAGCTTCCCACCGGACAAGAGGTAGCTGTAAAACGGCTTTCAAGAAACTCTGGACAAGGAGCTAAAGAATTCAGGATGGAGGTAGAAGTAGTTGCCAAACTTCAACATAGAAATTTAGTAAGGCTACTGGGATTTTGCTCCGAAGGAGTAGAGAAGATACTAATCTATGAATTTGTGCCCAACAAAAGTCTTGACTACTTTTTATTTGGTTAGTTTCAAACCAGAAAATACCCACAGTTTTCTGCTCATCATTAAGTCCTTTACATAATTTGCATAACCTTGAGACATGCATTTTGTTATTTATGAAGATCCTGAAAAGCGGCACCTATTGGATTGGTCAAGGCGTTATAAGATTATAAAAGGGGTAGCACGAGGATTGCTATATCTTCATGAAGATTCTCGTCTTAGAATCATACACCGTGATCTCAAACCAAGTAATATATTGCTGGATGGAGATATGAACGCGAAAATAGCAGATTTTGGCATGGCCAAAATATTTGGAGTTGAATAATCCCAAGGAAATACAAGCAGAGTTGTCGGAACATAGTAAGTTCTCTTTTTCATCTTAGCAATGAGCATACAAGTACAAATAGATCCTTTATTATTTGATTCATTATTGCAAAAGATGTCATTCATAACTATAATTTGATATACCTCATTGGTTTAATGGTCGTCAGTGGTTACATGTCTCCTGAGTATGCAATGCATGGCCACTACTCTGTGAAGTCCGATGTTTATAGTTTCGGTGTTTTGCTTTTGGAGATTGTAACCGGGAAAAAAAGCACCAACTTCAGTGATCCAAGTGGAGTGCAGGATCTTCTTAGCTATGTGAGTACAAAAGCCTATAATTGCATGCTGCAAAATCATTAACACTGTTAACCCTTTTAACCTAAGGTTGATAAATGTTGCAGGCTTGGAAACATTGGAGGGATGGCACACCTTTAGGAATATTGGATCCAATTCTTGGAGAATCCGACTCGAGAAATGAAATCATCCAATGCATCCATATCGGGTTGTTATGCGTTCAAGAAGATGTGGACGAAAGGCCTACAATGGCAAATGTTGACCTAATGCTCAATAGTTATTCTGTTACTAGACCAGCCCCTGGTGAACCAGCATTTTTCTATAGTGGAAGATCGGAGCCCAGAGGTGAACCAGCATTTTTCTATAGTGGAAGATCGGAGCCGAAAGGGGGAGAGCCAGGTAAGTCTACAAGCAACTCAATGCCATGTTCTGTAAATGAAATGTCCATTACTGAGATATATCCAAGATGAGAGAAAGAACCAAGGAATCCAGCCTTGTTTGGAAATGATGAATATTGATTATTTAAGAATTAATTTCACTTTTGGTCCCACGACTTTTGAGTTCTTATCACTTTTGGTGCACAACTTTAAATTTTTTCAATTTTGGTGCCTAACTTTGTTATTTTTATCAGTTTAGGTCCTTTTAGCCAAATTGACGGTAAAATATTTCCAGATTTTATATTTTAGGGGCAAAATCGTCATCCCATGGAAAGATCTTCAATATTTAAACAAAAGAAAAATCATATTAAGAGAAAAAGAAGAGTTTGCCAATGGTCGAAACTATAAATCCCATAGATCTGTCTGGTTTCTACCCATCTTCCCCATTATTCTCATCATCAAACACCTATAGATATGATTTTACGGTGATTTTGTTTAGATATTGAAGATGTTTCCTTGGGATGACGATTTTACCCCTAACAATATAAAATCCAACAACATTTCGCTGTCAATTTGGCCGAAAGGACCAAAATTGATAAAAATAACAAAGTTAGGCACCAAAATTAAAAAATTTTAAAGTTGTGCACCAAAAGTGATAGAACATCAAAAGTCGTGGGACCAAAAGTGAAATTAATTCATTATTTAATGCTGCCCTTTCTGCCTGGGACATGGAACTTCTCTATGTCTGTAATTATGTATTATACACATTTAGGAAATCTTGCAAATGAGCAAAGTCCTTTGGCATCATTTTAATGTGATATGATAGCATTAGTACTATCACTCTTCTGTAATCATGTGTTAGCATTACTTTCCCTCATCACCCACAACTATTGTACTAGTAAAGAGCGTACATTAAGTAAATTCTTTAGCCTAGATTGTTCATAATTGACTCATTCAAATCAAAGAGACTAATAGGTCATTCGTATTGAAAGTCGAACATAAAATTTTGTGGTTACTAGACCAACAATCTGACCAACTGGGTTGAAGTTGCCTCGTAGATGAATTTGATTACTACACAAAGTGAATGAGGTCATTCAAATTATTCACATTTGGTTGTTTGCGTTGAAAAAGTTGCAATTGAATGGTATTATTTCAAAATTATTAAATGCGTTTACATGACAAAGATTACTTCTTTTTTACACGATATATTTTGATTAAGTAAGAAAAATTAGGGATGATAATTTCAATCCGCCTCGCGGATATCCACCCGAATCCATCCCGCATGGATCGGGATTTTTTGGGTGATGGTGGGTGGTAGGTCGGGGGTACGTCTTTAAAAAGTAAATCCGCGGTGGGTCGGGTTGGATTCGAGTTCTATGTATAAAATCCACCTAGAACCCCACCTGACCCACCATGTGTGTGTATGTATATATATAATAGTAAAATAAGTACTGGTATGTAGTTATTTATAAAAGTTTATATAACTTCTTGTATCTTTTTACTATTTTTATATCTAAACTACTAAGTTTATTTTTAAAAATTAACAATTTAGTTATTATATTTAAATATTTCTATTATTTTATGTTTTATTATCACTAATGAATTTTATTATTTTATTATGTGTAATTAATTTAAATATTATTTTTTTTAAAAATAATAAGATGATAAGTGGTGGGTACTCGTAGTGGGCACCCGCACCCGGTGGGGGTGGGGGTGGGTTTTGAAAAAGTCCATCCGATGCGGGTTGGAGGTGGGGGTGGGTGGAGAAAATATAAGGTGGGTCGGGTGATGGATGTAGCTCTCCCCGACCCACACCCGATTCATTGCCATCCCTAAAAAAATTTGTGTTGTAATTAAAAAAAAAAAAAAGATGCGTGAGAGACAATATTAATATCAAAACCCATGACGAAAATTTAATTCTAAAAAATCATTATAATTTTTCCAAGAAAATAGAGCAAAGAGACATACCAGAGATTGTGTCAAAATTGGTTACATGCACTGTATTACATATATATTAATGCCCAATATCATTAGTCAAAGTCTTAAAATTATCCTTTTTTATTTAATTCATCTCTTAGAAATTAAAATGAACAAAAATATATTCGGGGTGTTTGATAAATAATTGTTAGTTGATTGTATTGAACTGTTAGAGTCTATAGGGCTGTTAGACCATCTCCAAGTTAGTTTCCACCTTTCATGCTATTGTCTCTGTATAAATAGCTGCTCAGCTCTTTGTGAATAATTGTACAAAACCCTTTTATATAAATCATCAGGTATCAACCAAATCCTACGATCCCATGGCCAGTGAACAAAACCCACCCGTTCCAGCCGCAGACTCTGCCTCCGCCGGCGGCTCTGTTGCCATCGCAGCCATATCGGAACCTCGCCACACAAACAATCTCCACCAAGCTCACCATTTCGTCTCCATAAAGCTTTCCTCAGTCAATTACCTCTTCTGGAAAGCTCAACTCGTCCCTTTTCTCCAAGGCCAAAGCCTTTTTTGGCTATGTCGATGGAACCAGTGTATGCCCGCCGGAATACGTCACCACCACGACAGAAGCAGCCGTCCGGACGGTGAACCCTCTTCACGCCGTTTTGGGTGCAACAGGATCAATCGATCCTTAGCATGCTTATTTCATCGATGGCGGATGATGTTCTATACCTGGCGATTGGTCATCTCACGTCTCGTTCTCTATGGATGGCCATCGAAACGGCATTAGGTTCCACCTCCCGTGCGCGCTCCCTCAGCTTACTTACACAGCTGCAGGATACGCTTCGCCGGCGGTATATCTCGGCAAAGCCCAAGTCTTGGTCGAGCAGCTTGCACAGGCGGGGCGCCCTATCGGACTAGACGAACAAAATCTCCACGTCTTTCGTGGTCTTCGTCCAGAATATCGGAGCTTGGTTGCATCCCTCACGACAAAGAGTTCTCCTCTGACGATCCCGGAAGTTGCAGACTTATTGAATACACACCAGTATTTGTTCCCAGAAGAGTCTTCCATGGCGTTGGCTCCGTCGCCGGCGGCTATGATAGCTAATCGGCCACCACCTCCGACGTACAACCGAGGCCGTGGTCGTGGTAATAGAGGTAACCGGGGAAGAGGCCATCGCGGCGGTCGTGGCGGCGTCAGGTGTCAACTCTGCGACACAGCCGGCCATACGGCGCTAACTTGCTACCGCCGATTTGTTGATCCATCCGGCACGCAGGTTCATCCCTCTCAGACCAATGTTCGTGCCGCACCGCCACTGTAAGCCCATATGGCTTCCCAACATCCGCAGGAAGACTTCAATTCTGCCCCTTTTTCCAACACTTGGTTCCCCGACACTGGAGCTAGTGCTCATGCAACACCGGATGCAGCTGTCTTAAACCATGTCGAGCCTTACACAGGTGATGAGATTCTCCGCGTAGGGTATGGTACAGGTCTAGCAATTCAAAACACAGGTTCCATTTTCTTTTCCTTCTATGTCACGGTCACTGTTTCTACATAATGTTCTGCACGTACCCAAATTGCGTGCTTCACTTCTTTCTGTTCAACAATTTACTCGTGAAAATGGTGTTTATTTTGAATTTCACCCGAGTTATTTTGTTGTGAAGGACCGTACCACCCAGCAGGTTCTTCTTAGTGGTCCTAGCCAAGGAGGTATGTACTCACTCCGTGCCTCCCCCGGTTGCGTTCGTCTCAGCTAAAACATCCCCACAAACCTGGCACAACCGCCTCGGGCACCCGCATAATCAAGTGTTGCGTCAGGTCCTGTCAAATTGTCCAGTTTCAGGTTCTATTCATTCTGTTAATAACCTCTGTACTGCGTGCCAGATGGGAAAATCTGCACGATTTCCCATACCCCGCGTTACAAGTTCTAGTAAGTCTGTATTGGATTTAGTTTTCACAGACATCTGGGGCCTTCTCCGGTTCCCTCAGTAGATGGTCATAGGTACTTTGTCTTATTCGTTGATGATTACTCGCATTATGTCTGGTATTACCCAATGAAACTAAAAACGGATATATATATGCAATATTTAATGTATTCCTTGCTTCTGTTGAAAAATACTTTTCCAAGTCAATAAAATCTATTCATTCGGACATGGGCGGTGAATACCGTAAGTTGCACTCGGTTTTCACCGCCGCAGGCATTTCCGCACACTCACGAACAAAACGGGTGCATGGAAGAAAACATCGCCACGTGGTTGAAACCGGACTAGCCCTACTGGCTCAAAGTCATGTTCCGAAAAAGTATTGGGTCTATGCATTCGAGTCAGCAGTTTATCTAATTAATCGTTTACCATCCACAGTCACACAACGAGTCAGTCCGTATTCTCTCTTATACAACAAGTCTCCTAATTATTCCTATTTAAGAGTCTTTGGGTGTGAATGTTTTCCATGCTTACGTCCTTATAACAGACACAAAATGGACTATAGGTCCACTCCATGTGTGTTTTTGGGATATCCGGATTCTCTACTTGGATACAGGTGTTTGGACAGAAGTACAGGTCGTGTTTACATAGCGAGGCAAGTGCGCTTCAATGAAAATACCTTCCCTTTTGCCACAGTACGGGAAGAAAATGTGTGTGCCACTGGTGATGTCACAACCGCCATGCCCTGGGCGTCTGCACACTTACACCAGACTCCACCGCCAGCACAGTCGGCCCCGCTGGCCTTGACTGCTGTCTAGCCACCACCCGCGGCAGTGAAACCAGCCGCCAACATCAACCCGACCTCGTCGTCCACGGCCCCAGCCACGACGTCCTATCATCCGTCGACGTCCTCAACCACCACCACTCGGCGTCGGCGTACGGTGCGTCCCACTGTCCGTACGCACCTGATGCAAATGCGGCAAACCACTAATGCCCGACGAAGGCCGGCAGCTTTGGTGGCATCTGTTGACGACGTGGAACCGACGTGCCATTCGCAGGCTGTGAAAAGTTCACATTGGCGTGCTGCGATGGACTCAGAATTCAACGCTCTTCTACAGAACAAAACTTGGTGTTTAGTTCCCCCCCGAAGTGATATGAACATAATCGGTTGTAAATGGGTGTTTCGCGTCAAGCGAAAGTCCGACGGGTCTATTGAGCGATACAAGGCTCGCTTAGTCGCCAAAGGGTTCAATCAAATTCCCGGCGAAGATTACCGTGAGACATATAGTCCCGTGGTCAAACCGACCACAATTAGACTTCTACTGGCTTTTGCAGTATCAAATAAATGGGTTATGCGTCAGTTGGACGTCCATAACGCCTTTCTAAATGGACATATAACCGAAGATATATACATGCGTCAACCACCGGGGTACTCAAATCCCGCGGTGCCTGATTATGTGTGTAAATTGCGACGCTCGTTATATGGGCTCAAACAAGCCCCACGGGCATGGTTCAAGCGGCTACACGATTATCTGTTGCAAATTGGGTTTCATGCCTCTAAAACCGATGTATCCCTGTTTATTTTCAAGTCTGGGTCATCACGAGCATACGTCCTTGTCTACGTGGATGATATACTCCTGCTTGGCAATGATTCTAACATAATTGACAGGTTTATGAAACAACTCTCTTCCGCGTTCAAGATTCGGGATCTTGGAGTCCCCAGTTTTTTCCTTGGTGTCGAAGCAACGTATCATGCGGACACTGTTATGTTGTCCCAACAGCGCTACATAAGTGAGCTACTACGAAAAGCTGGCATGGAGTCCTGTAAACCTCTCTCAACGTCAATGTCACCTGCAACGACTTTTTCAGATAACGCCACTCCCCTGGATTACCCGACGCTGTACCGTCAGTTGCTTGGCTCGCTAATGTATCTCCTAATCACCCGCCCGGACTTGTCTTTTGCGGTGAATCGACTGTGCCAGTTCATGCACAGCCCAACAGAGGATCATTGGACAGCCTTAAAACGGGTCTTGCGGTACATTCAGGGAAGTCGCACTCTTGGCCTACGGCTCATCTCGTCCTCAGAACCGGTTCTACATGCCTTCTCAGACTCAGATTGGGCCGGGTGCACCACTGACCGGAAGTCAACTGCAGGATACGCTGTTTTTCTTGGTCCTAATTTGGTCTCTTGGGTATCCAGGAAACAACGTACTGTAGCCCGCTCCTCGACCGAAGCTGAGTACAAGTCTCTAGCCGATGCCGCTGCAGAGGTAACTTGGGTTCAGTCTTTACTTCAAGAGCTTGGGCTGCATCCGCCTACGGTTCCTGTGTTGTGGTGCGATAACTTGGGTGCCACGTATCTCTGTGCCAACCCGGTGTTTCATGCCAGGACCAAACACGTCGAGGTAGACTACCACTTCGTCCGGGACAAGGTTTCGTCCGGGGAAATGAAAGTTAACTTTGTCTCGACGCATGACCAATTGGCAGACATATTCACCAAGCCGCTACCCTCGACACGGTTTTGTGATCTACGTTACAAGCTTGGCGTGGTACTTTGTCCCTCGTCAGCTTGAGGGGGAGTATTGAACTGTTAGAGTCTATAGGGCTGTTAGACTATCTCCAAGTTAGTTTCCACCTTTCATGCTATTGTCTCTGTATAAATAGCTGCTCAGCTCTTTGTGAATAATTGTACAA